>NW_024426885.1:42995013-43246956 GCF_017311325.1 Ursus maritimus | reverse complement strand
GGAAAATGCTCAACCTCACTCATAATAAAGAGAGTGTAAATTTAAACTATTGATTTGTGCACATGCATAGATTCGTGAGTTACGGTAGGTTTTAAACTAATACTGACGTCACTCAGATTCTGAAGGGATGCAGGGGACAGGTCATATTGATGTGATTTTGGAATATAGGTGAGGTTCGGTGGGGTGAAGTCGGGAGCCAACCACCAAGAAAGAATTCTTGAGACATCTTTGGTGCAAAATGGTGGTTTTATGAAAGCAAGGAGACAGGAAGAATTATTAAAGCCCCGGGCAAAAAGAGCTGCCCCCGGGGTTGTGAGGAGTAATTAGTTATATACTATGGGGTTGAGGGAGGTAAGGAAAAAGGGAGGTTTTCAAAAGAACTTTCATATGCTAAAGAGGATCTACAAGATAACAGAGGCCTTGCCTTTGTCAAGTTAAGGTTTTTCCCTCCCGTCAAACATTAACATTAAGACATTTGGAAGCTTCCTGGAAGAATGTCACACAAGTCACACAAGTCCTACTCAGGACTGGGGGTTGCCGGGTGTCTGCTTTCTTCTCAGCTAGCCTTCTGCTCCCTCATCCATATAGCTGCACACATCCTCATCCCCTCAGAAGACCAAGCAACTTCCTACACAGGCAAGCATCAAGGTTTGTGTGGATCCTTTGACACTCACTTTTATACCCTTGTCCTCATGGTAGCCTGAGGTTGCATGTGGGTTCACAGTTCCCCCAGGCCAAGGGCAGTGCCACACTGCGTGTGAGGCAGGCACAACATTCCACATTTGCTTAACTTTGTCCTTCCTGGAGAAACAGGACTCTGAGGTCCCTGTCCCATTAGCCCAGGTCTGAGGTTGACCCTTTACTCCCACATTATACCATCAATTCACAAAGAGCAAAAGCCCGGTGACACACTGTGCTGGGTGAGACTGTCATGTAACCATCACTCTCATGAATTGTTGGTAGACCTGGCAGCCTAACTATCAAAATTGTAAAGGCACATTCCCTTTAATTTAGCAGTTTCAATTATAGGGGTTGGTCCCGTAGTAGAGCCAAAGAAAGAACACTGACTACATGCCTGATTTATTAGCAAAATACAGAAACCACCTAAAAGTTCATCCATAGGGGTCTAATGAAATAAAATATGGTAAATCAATCCAAGAAAATACCATACAGCCTTTTCAGAATGAGAGGCTCATATATAGGCACAGGTATGGAACAATCGCAGAGCTAGAATAAGTAGAAAAAACAAGACAAGGAACAGTGTATAGCATGCCAAAAAGGAATGCATATACCTATATTACTTTTTAAAGTTTTCTTGTCTTTTTGATTCTAGCCATTCTGACAGGTACGAGGTGGTATCTCATTGCAGTTTTGATTTGCATTTCCCTGATGATGAGTAGTGTCCAGCATCCTCTCATGTGTCTGTTGGCCATCTGTATGTCTTTTCCGGAAAAATGTCTATTCAGATCCTCTGCCTATTTTTTAATCAGATTATTTATCACTTTGGAGTTGAGTTGTATAAGTTCTTTATATATTTTGGATATTAACCTCTTATCAGACATATCATTTGCAAATCTCTTCTCCTATTAAGTAGGTTCCTTTTTTGTTTTGTTGTTGGTTTCCTTCCCTGTGCAGAAGCTTTTAATTTTGCTATAGTCCCAATAGTTGATTTTTGCTTTTGTTTCCCTTGCCTGAGGGATGTAGCTAGAAAAAATGTTTCTACGGCTGATGTCAGAGAAATTACTGCCTATGTTTTCTTCTATGAATTTTATGGTTTCAGGTCCCACATTTAGGTCTTTAATCCATTTTGATTTTTTTTGTGTGTGTATGGTATAAGAAAGTGGTCTAGTTTCATTCTTTTGTATGCTCATGCACTGTTGGGAATGCAAATTGGTACAGACACTGGAAAACAGTATGGAGGTTCTGCAAAAAATTAAAAATAGAAATACTTAGGATCTACAACTGGGTATTTACCCAAAGAAAACTAATTCAAAAAGTTACGTGCACCCCTATGTTTATTGCAGCGTCTTTTATAATAGCCAAATTATGGAAGCAGCCCAAGTGGCTATCGATAGATGAATGGACAAAGATGTGTGTGCAATGGACTATTACCCTAAAAAGAATGAGATCTTGTCATTTGCAACAACATGGATGGGCTTAGAGGGTATAATACTAAGTAAATAAGTCAGATAAAGAAAGACAAATGCGATATGATTTTACTCATGTGGGAAATTTAAGAAACAAAGCAAATGAAGAAAGAAAAAAAAAAGAGAGACAAACAAAAAACAGACTTTTAAATATAGAGAAGAAACTGATGTTTGCCAGAGGGCAGGTGTGTGCGGTGAGGGGGAATGGATGAGACTGATAAAGGGGATTAAGAGGTATACACTTCCAGTTACCAAATAAATAAATCCTGGAGGTGAAAAGTACAGCATAGGAAATATAGTCAATAAGATTATAATAATATTGTTTGGTGACAGATGGTGACAACACTTATCATGATGAGCACTGAGTAATATATGGAGTTGTCGGATCATTACGTTGTACACCTGAAACTAATATAACACGTGCATCAATTACGCTTCAATAAAAAAATAAAGTTATTATTGTTTCTTTACTGGAGTATAATTGACACACGATGTTAGTTTCAGGTGTACAACATAGTGATTCTACAACTTGATACGTTATGTTACACTCACCACCAGCGTAGCTCCCATCTGTCGCCATACAACACCATTACAATACCATTGACTATATTCCCTGTGCTGGACCCTTAGTTCTTGTGACTTATTCATTCCATAACTGGAAACCTCTATCTCCCACTCACTTCGCCCATCCCCCTCCCTCCCTCCCCTCTGGCAACCACGCATATACCTATATTCTTGCGCATAGACTGCCTCTGGAAATACTTGCAAGACATTGGTAACTGCTTTTAATGGGAGAATGAATAAGACAAAGAGAATCGTGTTTTACTTCATACTCTTTTATGCTCTATGAGCTTTTTAAGAAGTCGTGTGTGTTAACTATTCAAAAAATAAAAACATAATAAATATATACATTGAGAAAAGATTTATTAGCTTAGGGTTATTGTGGCCGATGAGAAAAAAAAGCACATTTTTCTTTGAATGAAATAAAATATTTAACTTATTTTAAAAAACATAAATAGGAGACATGAAACTGCTGTCAAAAAGTAGAACAATTTTACTTCCATCAAGTTGAATTATCGTGACAACATTGGACACCAGAATTATAGGATAAAAATAGTACTGGCTGATGTTTTTAGTGGACTTGAAGCTGAGTAAATTATCATTTTTTTAAGTTCCTTTCCTCACATTTCCTACTTAATCCATTGGTGTTGGGTTAGGACTTTCTGAATTGCTACACTGAATCACTGCTTTCTAATATTGGACCTCTCGATCCTCCTTTTTGGGAGTGTATCATTGAGTATGAGTTTTTTTTCCTTAAAAGGATCTTTTTCCTTGGGTTTCATGACATCTCAGAATCTCCTACCTCTTCATCCTCCACCTGTGCCTTTGATCTCTGCCCTGGAAACATCTCTAGAACATTCCCTCTTCCCTTGATCCCAGTGCTGTTGCCCTGAATTCCATCTCCACCATGCTCCACTGTTATTGAGCACCTCCTGGTTACAAGTGGGAAAACCAAGCTAGAGCTTGGTTTATCAAAGATGAGACTTTATTGGAAGGATTCTGTGGCACCTCCTGAACAACTAAGCCTTGGAGAAGGTCAGCTTAGCTGTGGCATCAGAAACCACCAGAGCCAGGGCCTGAATGTGGCTGGGGCCCCTCCACCTCTTATGAGTGCTCTTTTCGGGGGTTGACTCCTTGCTTCCCTTTTATCTAATAGCCTTAGCCACTAAAGATGAATGGATTCTCTCCATCCTAAATCCAAATATCCCAGGAAGGTGATCCAGTGGCTCAGCCTGGCCTAGGAGGGAAGCATCTGGAAAGACCATGGCTGCTTCTCCCCATACTGCCTGATAGGGCTGGGGATGTGTAATTCCCAGTGCGGTTGGGTATTAGCAGCCAAATGCTCCAGATGTTCAGACCCCTTAGCACATACCTCCCAAACTGTGCTTTCCAACACATTCCTTCTCCTGCCCAGATTCCCTTCTGCTTCCATGAAGTCTAAATAACACTCCTCTTCCCAACATACACAAATACAAAGGTGTCGACCATTTCCTCTGCAATTTCATTGCTCCTTGTGTGTGCTGTTATTAGCACTTAATCACACGGTCTAAAATATCGGTTCATAAATCTGCCTGGACCAGCAGACCACCAGCCCTTCCTGGCATCTCCCTGTCTCCCATGCTTTGCACTGTCATCATTTAATAGAGGTCTGTTGAATGAAGGAGGAGGGAGGGAAAAGAGGACCTCTCACTCCCCGGAGCATTATCCTCAGGTCTGCTCTCCCTTCTCTCTTCCTCTTGGCTGTCTGTCTGGGTGAACTCGCTTGGTGCTTTGGGGGCTGGAGGCAGAGCTGGAGACTTGCCGTCCCTCTACAGGACTGATATCTTAAGGACCCTGCTCTCTGCTATTCCCCTGTGCTAAGAACAACAGGGACTCCCAGCTAAGGGGGCCTGGAGGCGGGGCAGGTGGGAGTGGAGAAGCTGAGCAGAAACCAAATTCTCCTGGGAAGAGCTGAGCGCATCTGAAGCCCTCAGAACTTCACTGGTGTTTCCTCCGAGGGGATCTGGTTTCTATTAAAGTCACACCCAGTTCCCAGGAATTGGGCCTTTGAGGGGAGGATTTCCCTCTCATCCTTCACAGGGAAGATTGCATGTTCAAAATGCAGCCAGTTTAGCTGCTGCCTTTGCAGGGAGGCTCTCCTTCAGTCTTGGTCTTTAGAGCTCATCCCGGAGGTGGTTCGCCAGCTCTAAGGTGTTCTCCATTGTTTTGTTGGGGCCAGGTGGCATTTAGGTATTTATTAGGTCCTTGCTCAGGTGCCCCCTTAATTAATTAATTAATTAATATTTTTTATTTTTTAAAGGTTTTATTTATTCGAGGGAGCAAGCATGGGAGCATGAGAGGGGGGAGGGGCAGAGGGACAGGGAGAAGCAGGCTCCCCACTGAGCAGGGCTTGATCCCAGGACCCTGAGATCATGACCTGAGCCAAAGGCAGATACTTAACCAACTGAGCCCCCCAGGCGCTCCTCCCCTCAGTTTTAGGTAAGTACACTGTTAAGGCTAAAAATGATTGCAAAAGTAAGGCCCTGTGGCAGCCATTGACTTCTCGCCCAAAGCAGAAGAAACCCTGGGAGACAGCTGAGGAACAGGGTGACTTTCACCTCCCAAAGGGTCTTTGTGACTCCAGAGAGGCCTGGGTCCAAAGGGAAGTTGAGGATCAAGCTGTTAGACCATAGCCAATTGATGGCAGCCCTAATGATTGGGAGATCTGGAGGAGACCGGTCAATCGGAAGCCTTGCAGGTGAGTCATACCCACGTGTGGTTTCAACGCTCCTCTGGCCCCTGCTCAGGCTCCGTGCTCTGCCTGTCATCTGTCAATATGCCCATCTTTTTCTAACAGACAGAACGCCAGGGACAGGGATCTGAAAGCTCACGGGGCTCAGGTTGTAACCTGTAGCCCCCCAAATCTTGGTCAGAGGCCATGCCCCCAGGGACTGGTACTCAGGATACTCTCAGTTCAGCATTTACCTAACTGATGGGGGTCATTCTGGCTGTCCTCCCACCCACTACCCAGTATTGCCCATCGCAGTGAGTGACAGCCTGTTGCCCAAGCCAGAAGCCCAAGACACAGTCTCCTCGTCCCCTTTTCTAGGTAGATTGAATTTCTTCAATTCAGGGACTTCAGCTAAAAACGTCTCTGGAATCCCTTGCTTTGAGGCCCCAGCTCAAATCCTGCTCATTTCTCATCCCCAATGAGTAGAATAAAAGCCCTTCCTACTCCCCATCTCCATCAACCCCCCCCCCCACTGTCCCTAAAGGTAATCACAGAGCTATAAGTCTGACACGTCACTGTCACTGTCACTCCCCTCTTGGAAACCCTTTTGCCGCCTCTGCACCTGAGTGTTGGGAGTTTAAGGTGGCTCTGCCTATCTTTATACTTTCTTTTTTTATTCTCTGAGTGTCTGTATATTTCTCTGGGCTCTGTGGGCCCAGGTGTGATATGCCCAAGAGTGTTGGGGCCTGTGGTGTGCCTGGGTCTGGAACTAAACATCTGTGTGTTTGAGGCTGCGTCGGTCCAAAAGGAGGAATGCTGGTGTGTTTCTGAATCGAAGCGTGTCTGTGAACAGGCACCTGAGATCTGTATGTACTGAGTGTGTGCTTACTGGGGTGTTTGTGTTTGAGTTTCTGGGTGTGCCCATGTGTGTTTGCACGTCCCTGTGCAATCCTGCCTGTCCTCTCTCCTTTGTTGTTTCTCCTAGCCTGTCTCTTTGGGAGGGTGAGTGATTGCTGTCGCTGGGGAATGTTCCAATAAGGCAGTGGGAAAGAAGTCGTTTCACACTCCCCGTAGTGCAGACCATGTGCTCCGTTCTTGGCGAGTGACTGGTTGCTGAGTTACTGAAGTCAGCTCCTTTCCGCTGGTTGCTGAAGGATTGGCTGGTTGCTGGCTGTTTTTAACACCGGCTTCCTTTCCTTTCTGTGATTTCTCCGAGGTTGGGAGCACAGAGCTGAGCAGGCCCTCATTGTTTTCTGAGATTTACGAATCAGGGAGAGCGTGGGGCAGCCGTGCGGGGAGGGTGGGATGTGCCAGGCTCCTGAAGGCGTGCCCGGGCACCGCGCAGGATTTGGGGCTGAGAGTGACTTTTCATTGCAGTGCAACTTCTGGCTTCAGGGCCATTTGTAACAGAGCAGACGAAAGTGAAAGCTTTATAGGAAAGTGTTTGTTTGAAAAGCACTGGCTGAGAGGAAGTGAGGGGTAAACAAGTTCAAGCAAGATAAGTCTGGCCAGTGAGGAGTCCCATGGAGTGACAAGCCCTGGGGCAAGCAGAGCAGAGTCTGCCTCTCAGGCCCACATTTTCCTTCAGGGCCTCCTTGTCCTGGGCTCATCCTTAGATGGGACAAATACAGCCCATTCTCTATTCCTGTTCTTGTCCCCTGACCTATCATCTTATCAACCTCTGTGCCTGCTCGGAGGCCACTTTGACAACCAAGCCTTGTCACTGTCATGCTTGTGACAATGCAAGGTAAACCCTAAACAAAGATGATTGTTGACACATCGGACAATATGTCTGCCACCCCAGCTTTTCCCGCTCGGTCCTTGTGTGAATGAGAAGGGAGCCCTCGTGAGAGCGCCTGGGTCTGGATTGTGGATCAGCCGCAGAGCAGTGACTGTCACTCGAGTGTCCTGACACCCCATTGAGTGTCCTCTCCATCACACAAAGATAGTTTTGGATGACTTTTGGGTGCTGGATGACTTTTCTTTTATTTAAAACCGGAAAATACCTCTACTTAGAGGACCATACGAGTGAAGTGGAAACTCGTATAACAAGAGTTAGGAAAAGAGCTCGTGACAGTGGAATAGAAGACTTTCATCTGGAAGGAATGTTCCTGCCTTTGAAGAGACAGTTGCAGGAAGGTTTGATGTAGGCCAGAGATGGAGAGTTCTGAGAATGAGCGGCATAGTGGCCAACTTAGTCAGTTCAGTTCAACTCAAATTTACTCAAGACCTAGCACAGGCCAGGGCTGGGAAGGTGCCAGGCATTCAGAGAAGGCTAAGACATGGCCCTACCTTCAGGGAGCTCACAGGCTGGTGGGGGAGATGGAAAGTAAAGAATTTTTCTAATGAAAGTATGTTGCGTAGAGTGAGAATGTTGAAGGATCTCAAGATACTAGAGCTGAAAGGGAATAGATGAGTAACAGGCACAGCCGGGGATGAGGTTAACCATGCTGGATACTTGAAGTGTAGACTGGATTTTGGTTTCCAACCACTGTCACTTTCTCTGCTGTTCCTGGTTCTCAGAAATCCTCCATTCCTAATGGCACCGTTGTTCCAAGGGTACTTTTCCCAAGTGCACCTTCTTCCTCCCAGAAGGTGGGACCGGAATTCCACATGAGGCCCTGGATTACTTTCTTCTTACAAGGAAGAGATGATGTTCCAGCGAGCGTCAGGGCCTCATCTCCCAGCTGGGAGACTCAGAGAAGCCATGGACTCATGTGAGACAAAGGTGTCACCCGAGCCATTGCTATTGCCCTTTACTGTTCTGCTTGGCAGACTTATGTCTAGGACAGTGCCTGTGTATATGTGTGTGTTGCAATTTGTTGATGACAACTTCCCTAGGGAAAGAGCAGTGTCCATGCCTATAGGGACAGTACCAGTTTATTCCTTAAATAGGGAAAGTCCTCTGGGTTGGCCTGTGGAATGGCATGGGAGGCCTGGGACACTGTTTGTCTCCATAGTCAGGCTGGGGAAGGGACCCCAAAGGACAGAGAACTGATTGGAAGGATGAGAGGGAAGGAGCTGAGTCTAGGAGGGTAGCAGTAGGAAGACTAAGCCCAGAGCTGGCGCGGCCAAAGAAATGGCCTGGAAATAGAAGTAGAAAAGGCTTAGGGGATTCTCCGACAGTTCCTATATCTCTGAGGGGCTTTTAGACGGGTTTTATGACTACTATAGAGCCCCCACTCCCGTGGTTTATTCCCAAAGCAGTGTTGTGGTTAAAAGAACACAGCTTCTACAGCCAAAAGTAATTTCAAAACAATTTATGTTTTTTTCTCGTACATCTGTGGGCCCATAAAGGGAAAGCGTGGTCTCTGGCAATACTTTTAAAATTCTCCTTTTCTTCCTTCTTACATTGTTCCCTCCGTGCAGCTGTTCCCCAGGGCTTGGTCCTCCAAAGCCCTGAACACAGCCATGGGCTCTCACCCCCAGGGGCCCCATCCTCTGTGTCTGTCTCTTTTCCCTTTCCTTTCTCCCACACAAAAGCCCTAGTAGTGGTATGGCAAGATTGGGGACCCTGGAGGGTGGGGAGGGGGAGAAACTGGGTCAGGCCAGGCCTGAATGCTAGTCAGTGAGCATGGGCTGGAGGCTGGGGCAAAGCTGCATTATATAGTAAAGTTAGTATTTTTTTTAAAAGATTTAATTCATTAATTTGTCAGAGAGAGACAGAGAGAGAAAGCACAAGCAGGGGAAGCTGCAGGCAGAGGGAGAAGCAGTTTCCCTGCTGAGCAAGGAGTCTGATGCAGGACTCAATCCCACGACCTTGGGATCATGACCTGAGCCGAAGGCAGACGCTCAATGACTGAGCCACCCGGGCGCCCCTAAAGTTAGTGTTTTTATTCCATCAGTGCTTAAACAATATAATAGACTCTGCAAAAGACGTTCAGTTACTCAGTGAGCTCCTTATCACCTCCTTCTGCTCGCGCTCACATGCCCCTCCTCCCAACACTGTCTTCCTTTACTCTGAATATGTGTTAGTCTGTTGGGGCCTCCAGGTGCCTGGTTGAGTTCACGCATACTCTTGTTACCAACCTCAGGACCAGGGGATGAACAAGCCCATAACACTGGGAGAAAGCATTTAATCTCCTTCCCCTCCAAGACCAATGTCTCTGCTGTGAGGCGTTTAAAGGGACCCTGAGAACTTGAAACCACTTGACCCTTCCAGTTGTCACAACCAAAGCAATTGTTGAACTATCCTCACCTCCTGAATCAAGTCCAGGACATGCCATGGGGCCAGCGCCCACGTCTGCAGGATTTCAGCTTGGGCCCCTCTTCTGCCTTGGAAGCACAGTACAGGCCAACTCTTCAATCAGTGTTGGCCAAGGACCAGCTTATCTCCATCCACTGGAACCAAGCCTGGTTAAGCTCCGTTTCTGAGGTGTGAAGCCCCAGTGGCCTCTCTTGGCTTCTCCAGCCTGCTCTGGCTGACCTCCTTTAGCCTGAGCTGCTATTTCCTGCCAAGCATCCAGTCCTTTTCCTGCTTCCTCTGTCCTGATTCGATGTGCCAATAGGGAGATGGGGTGGTTCCTGGGAATCAAGATTAATGCGGCTTATTGATTTCTGACTGCTTACAACTCCCTCCTTGCCTCCTCCCCTCCATGGGTTTAGATGCTTTGGAGCCTCTAAGACTTATTTTCTGGTCTCTATTGATTAGCCTCTTTCAGAAGAAGGAGGAAACATTGTTTGTAGAGTATCTCCTACAGGGACCTTGTGCAAGTTATTAAATAATTGTCTCTCACCCCCAAGCTCCTCCTCCCCGTGTGCTCTGTGATGCTGGAGCTGGGACTCAGCGGGTGCACTCCTGCTCTGCCAGCTGCTTTGGGCTTTCCAGTAGGGGGTGCTGGAAGGCTGCCACAAGGCTGGAGGAGGGGGAGGGAAGAGGCTCCCTTCCCCAGGAGGCCCCTTCACCCCAGCAGAGGCAGTTCCTTTCTGTCCCAGCTGCTGACTCCCATCTGCAGTTTCTCCAGCTCTCACGAAACTGGACTTACACACCTTGCGTCCCTCATGGCCACAGAGACCCGTCGCGGGCTGGTGCCCCTGATGCCAATGGCTTGAGTTTCAGCTCAAGGGTCTCCTTCTCTACTTTTCAAAGTTTTAATAATTCCAGCCTCTTCCCTTTGTTCCTCTGGTCCCAGGCACAGTAGCTGCTTCCTGCGGTAGCTGGCTCTTGTTACTCCTTCCAGCACCAAGTTAACTACTTTACACCTGGTTAACAACTCTTTGTATTAAGTTATCTCTGTTCATATAACCTGTGGGTTCTGTCTCCCTAGCGCACATAATGATACGGCTGTTGGGCCTCAAGCCCTGTCCACACACAGACCTTTCAGTAGCTATGGCTTTGAGTCTGTGAATATATCCTGCAGTGCGAGGCCACATCAGCTGTCCGGGGGCTAGCAGCTCTCTGTCTCAGGGCCACCTCATCCTTACAGTGTTTCTCTGATGCCTTCTAAACATCATTCTTTTTTTATTTTTTAAAGTTAAAAATCACGGTTTTGTTGGGTTGTATCTATGTTATTGATTTACAGGAATTCTTAACGTTCTTCTGTACTATGTGCTAAAGAGGTCTTCCGAGTGACCCTTGTTCTTGCCCTTTAAACTTTCTTTTTTTAAAATTTAAATCTGATTAACTAACGTAGAGTGTATTATTAGTTTCAGAGGTAGAGTTTAGTGATTCATCAGTTGCATATAACACACCCAGTGCTCATTCCACCAAGTGCCCTCCCTAATGCCCATCCCCCAATTACCCCATCCCCCCACCCCCCTCCCCTCCAGCAACCTTCAGTTTGTTTCCTAGAGTTAAAGAATCTCTTATGGTTTGCCTCCCTCTCTGTTTTCATCTTATTTTATTTTTCCTTCCCTTCCCTATAATCCTCTGTTTTGTTTCTTAAGTTCCACATGTGAGTGAGATCATATAATTGTCTTTCTCTGATTGATTTATTTTGCTTATCATAATACCCTCTAGTTCAATGCACATCATTGCAAATGGCAAGATTTCACTCTTTTTGATGGCTTAAGTAATATTCTAGTGTGTGTGTGTGTGTGTGTGTGTGTGTGTATTTCATCCTCTTTATTTATTTATCTGCCAATGGATATCTGGGCTCTTTCCATAGTTTGGCTGTTGTGGATATTGCTGCTATAAACATTGGGGTGCAGGTGCCCCTTCGGATCATTACATTTGTATCTTCGGGGTTAATTCCCAGTAGTGCAATTGCTGGGTCATAGGGTAGCTCTATTCTCAACTTTTTGAGGAACCTCCATACTGTTTTCCAGAGTGGCTGCATCAGCTTGCCTTCCCACCAACAGTGTGGGAGGGTTCCCCTTTCTCCACATCCTCGCCAACATTTGTTTCCTGACTTACTAATTTTAGCCATTCTGACCAGTATCTCAATGTGGTTTTGATTTGTATTTCCCTGATGCCAAGTGATGTTGAGCACTTTTTCATGTCTGTTGGCCATTTGTATGTCTTCTTTGGAGAAATGTCTGTTCATGTCTTCTGCCCATTTCTTGACTGGATTATTTGCTTTTTGGGGTGTTGAGTTTGATAAGTTCTTTATAGATTTTGGATACTAGCCCTTTATCTGATAAGACATTTGCAAATATCTTCTCCCATTCCGTATTTTAAACATCACTCTAAATCCTTTTCTACAAACCCTGGGATACTACTTTCCCCTGATTCCTTAAATTTCATGCCAATGCTTCCATAGTAAGTGACAGGAAATGGAGACCTGACTGATATTCCCAGGCCATGGCTTTGGGGGCAGGGCACAGGGTTCATTGGTACTGACTAACTCCCGGCAGCCCCAAACAATGAATTCTTAAGACCCTGGGTGCTTGTGGAGCTGGCAATTTAAATGAATGTTCTAGAATTCTTCTACTTTAGTGAATGCACATAGTGTCATGTCTGTTAAGATATAGCTATAGAAATCTGAAAGGGAATAACTTAAGGGAGGAGGATCTCTTTATTTTTCATGGAGCTGGCCATCTGGGATAAGAGTCCAGGTGTGGGGGGTGCCTGGGTGGCTCAGTCGTTAAGTGTCTGCCTTCGGCTCAGGTCAGGATCCCAGGGTCCTGGGATCGAGCCCCGCATTGGGCTCCCTGCTGAGCGGGGAGCCTGCTTCTCCCTCTCCCACTCCCCCTGCTTGTGTTCACTCTCTTGCTGTCTCTCTGTCTCTAATAAATAAATAAAATCTTAAAAAAAAAAAAAAAAAGAGGCCAGGCGTGAGGTGGCCACGGCATGGTGGCATTTATACCCCAAGCTTCTCCTCTTTCCTTTCTGCTGTTCTCTGCTTACAAATTCATTCTCAAGCTCACCATTTGGTAATGCAACAGTGGCTTTTCCCTCTCCAGCTTCTTGTTTACATCCCAGGCAGGAAAGTGACTAGGGGGTACAGGCGGGGCCATCTATGGGAACATAACACACCCAGATCTCTACTGTAGACTCTTCCGTGTCTCATTGGCACATGAGCACTCACTCTCAGCTGTGAGGGAGATTGCAGAATGACATTTTCTAGCTGGTACATTGCTACTCCGAGGGGTTCTGTCAGGGAGAGAGAAGGGTCGGTAATGGGCATTGGACAGGCACATTGCATCGTCAGTCACACATGTGATACCAGTGCTCCAAGTACAATGTGTCACTGAACATCTCAGCCCCCAAATTTACTTCCAACCCTAATGAGGTCTCCACAGTGTCCTTGTGGCTCTGGGGGGATTCTGGGAGCCCTCTTAACTGATGCTTGCCTCAGGTCTTTACACCTTGAATGCAGCCTTCGTGCACTTCTGGAAGAAATGAACTTTCAGGCCATGCATAGTTTGATTTTTTTTGGTAATCTGAAATTCAGAGGTGTGCATCCTAGGTCCAAGACCCAGAGGGCCCAGCTGTCCTCCCTCCCACACCAATAATGTGCCACAGTGTGGCAGAATGTGGCACAGAGGCTCCAGCCCCATTCTCAACATGGAGCCCTCCGGTTGGCTCCCTTGGCTCTCATTACAATCTTTCCCAGCCTCTTCCAGTGCTCACCTCACACAATTCTTGTTGACCTCCTCCACTCCCTGTCATGTTCTATCACAGAAGCCTGAGGACCCGTGGGGCAGAGCAGGACATTGGTGGAGAGTAGAGAGTGGGGAAACAAAGAGACAGAATCCTTAGCAAACTCTGGGAGGGGCCAAACTAGAGACACTGAGAGGCTAATAGTCACCATCTCATCGCTTGTGTTTTGCCAAAGGAACCTCATCCTGTGAAATGGCACAGAAAGGGACAGAGGCCTGCCAGGGAAGGGCCAACAGGGACATGGGGTCCCTGGAGAGGTTTAGGAGGTCCCTTCTGGGGTGAGAGCTGCTTGGCAGGGAAGGCACAGCATTGGGACATCCTGGGGACTTCACCTCTCCAAGTCCCACTCTCGCAGGACCCAGGATCCCCAGCTCGCCATGGCTGGGACCCCTCCATGAGGTCACGGTGGCAGCAATAGCCTGGACCCACACTTTCTGTGGCCGTTTCCAGTCTCTCCTGCTATTTGTTCATCCTTCCTTTCTTCCTACTTTTCTGGGAAGCTCAACTCCCACCAGCCTCTCCTGTGTAGCTTCCTGCTTCGTGCTCTGGGTATTTGCCAACTGAGGCCCGGTGGGCACTGCTAGGTGCTTACAGTCCTTAATAAGATCTGTAAACACACACCTCCAGCAGCATCACTCTTGCCTGCCTCAGAAGCTTCTTGCTTAAGTGAAATCTAAACAGCCTTTAATGATATATCACGTCTCAAGCACCATTTAAGAACCAAGCGAGTGTTTACAAATGGATTTGAAATTTTCTCAGTAAAAGGAATTAATTCTATCTGTTGCCTCTTAGTATCTAGAAAAGCAAACAGAAGAGAAGGAAGGCTTATTATTTGTCCAATGAGATGGGCACTGGGGCCTCTGGCTCAAATCAGGCAGCCTTAGGATTTTATCCAGTTGAAAACACAAACTTATAATGTATTTGATTAGAGGGGACAAGAATTGCTTCAGAGAGGGTTATTGGTCCTCCTGAGTAGAATTGACCTGACTCGAAGAAGCAAGGAGGCAGACAGCAGAAGTGTCAGCACCTTCCTTCCACCCCAGGGAGTTGATGGCCTCATGGAGAGCCTCCCCCTGGAAGATTCATCAGAATAGTCTCTGAGCCAGGCCAGTGTCCATGACACCTGGAGTCATGAGGTCAAAGTCGAGGTGGCCTACCTCTGGGGAGTCCTAGGCCCACGGAGCCACAGTGGTCCCTCATCCCAACAATGTAAGCTCACCCCATTTCAGTGGCCAAAGCCTCAGTTCCCCTGTTAGTCCATCTGTGCTTTATTAAGCTTAAAACTGCACCCTGAATTTTTAACTTTTCTTTCTGGACCCCTAATGCCACCACGAACCCTTGCTAACCGATACTTCTACCTAGCCCTCCAGAGCACCACTGTGGACAATGGAAATTGAATACCAACCACATATATGATCTGACATTCTGCAGCAGCCACATTAAAAAAGTAACAGGAAACAGGTAAGATCAATTTTAATACTATATTTTATTTAACCCAATATATCCAAATATTGTCCTTCAACATGTAATCAATATAAAATTACTCATGAGCTATTTTACCCTTTTTCTTGGTGCTACATCTTTGCAATCTGGTATTTTGCTATTACAGCCCTTCTCAAATGAGACTTGCTGCATTTCGAGCCTGCGTCTGCCCTACTGAAGAGCAGACACTGGTGTATCCAAGACATCCAAATCCTGGCGGGCGTCCTCTTAGTGTTTGTGATGATTCATTTTATGCGTCAGCTTGCCTGGGACATGCGGTACCCAGATATTTGGTACACATGATTCTGGGTGTGTCTCTGAGGGTGTTTCTGGTGAGATTCTCATTCGAATGGGTAAAGGGAGTAGACCACACTGTTCTCCCTACAGCGGTGGGCGTCATCTACTCTACTGAAGGCCTGTACAGAATAAATCTCTGAGTAAGAAAGGATTCTCTCTCTCTCTGCCTGTCTTTAAGCTGGGACTTTGCTTTCCACTTGCCTTTGGAGTTAGGCTTGGGCTGGCATTTAGACCATCAGCTTCCTGGTTCTCAGGCCCTTGGAGTTGGTCTGGAGCTTACACCATTAGCTATCCTGGGTCTCCAGCTTGCTGGCTGTGGATTTCAGAACTTGTCATCCTCCATAACTGCACGAGCCAATTTCTCACAGTCCATTTCTTCGTGTGTGTGTGTGTGTGTGTGTGTGTGTGTGTGAACATATGTGTGTGTGTGTGTGTATGTATCTCCTATTAGCTCTGTGTTTCTGGAGAACACAGACTAATATAGTTCATCATAGACCAAATACATGGAGCTGTAATGTTAATGCCCCAACATGCTATGAAGATACCAGTTGGTGGATCCAATCTCTGTATATCAAGGTAGAGCAGAGACAGCTTTCTGAGTTAGTCTGGGTCAGGATACAGGGAGAAATTAGTAGGCAGTTATGGCAGTGATCCCAGTAACAAGGTGGCATCGAGGAGCCCTCAGCAGAAGATATTATCAGAGAATGGAACCAGCAGTCCAGAAAGCTGGAAATCTGAGGAATCATGCTAGAACTGAATCAGAAAAGTGAGAGGAAGGTATTTGCTCTATGAAAGTCAAGAAAATTAGTATTTGTGGGTGTGGCTGAGCTTTGCAGTTCTGCTGGGTGTGCCTTTCCTGAGAAGTGATTGGAGATCATTACCTTCTCTGACGCTTTTGTTACTGAGGCCATCCCTTGATATGCAGCTCTGGGTTCCTCCTATTTGCTTCCCTGGCTCTAGCCTTTCATCACCCTCCAGCAGTCTTTACATGAGGAAAATATGATCGTGTCAGTCAATAACTGGCTTGTGACCAATTTGCCTGTGGTGTGATGTCCAAACTCCCAGCAATGTTTTCAGGAACCTTTATGTTTGGGGCACCTGGGTGGCACGGCTGATTAAGCATCTGACTCTTGGTTTTTGGCTCAGGTCACGATCTCAGGGTTGTAAGATTGAGCCCCGTGTCAAGCTCCACACTCAGCACAGAGTCCGCTTGAGATTCTGTCTCTCCTTCTGTCTGCCCCTCCTGCCCCCGCCCCCCAAAATAAATAAATAGATCTTAAAAAAAAAAAGAACCTTTATATCTTATCTTCTGCTTATCTTCTTAGCCACTCCTAGTCATTGTTCCCAATTCCCAACCAACACATGATATATTATGCTCTTTGCCCTGTAGTGCTTTCTCTTTCATGCTTGTTGCTTTGTGAATGGTTTTGTCCTTCCTGGAAATCACTACCCTTCCCATTTCTCAACTGGGTTCTTCGATTTCTCCTCTAAGAAAGATTATGGACGTCACTTCCTCCAGGAGCCTTCTCCTTCATTCCAGGTTAGATAAGATACTGGTATCTTGTATTGGCAAAAACACTTCCAGCTTCCGTCTACAATAGCCCTCATCTTACTACATTTGAATCACTAAGGTGAGTTTAATCATTTTAATAACTACATGTTGCTTCTTACACCAGGACAAGAAA
This sequence comes from Ursus maritimus, assembly GCF_017311325.1. Lineage (NCBI taxonomy): Eukaryota > Metazoa > Chordata > Mammalia > Carnivora > Ursidae > Ursus > Ursus maritimus. The sequence goes on along the minus strand of NW_024426885.1, from coordinate 43,230,030 downwards.
GATTCTTGAACGCAGTTCTGTATTCTCAGGACACAGCACTGGGCTCAGCCTGGGGTGGCCTCAGAAAAGTTTATGTAATGACCAGTACATGTGTCTACCCAGCTTCTGTGAAGACCATTGGTTGGAGCTGGGGCCCAAACCAAACCTGCCTGCTCTGAGTTTCCTACCTGGTTCAACTGTGATTCCCCAGCTGCCTCATGGCTAAGTCAGTGTACGCTGGGACCCACACCTCTGAGAAAGCAATTTGTCAGTATGTATGCGCAGAAAGGCTGTGTGTCCAAAGATGTTCATTGCAGCATTGCCTCTGCTAGAAAAACAGAAGAAACAATCAAATTACAATGAATAAGTAAATTATAGCATGTCAGCAAGTTGGAATTTATGCAGCCTTAAAAACCATGATTATGAAGACAGCAGAACAGCCTGTAAGAGGAAAGACTCGACACTGTGTGCACCCCGCAAAGAGAAAAATCCAACTCCATTAAACAGTTCTTTGCCTGTTGATTTATGTATTAATTCAACAAATATTTATTGAATATTTACAACATGCAAGGCCCTGCTCATTAGCAGGAAGTCTAGATTTTAATAAAGATCTTGAGGGGAAATGGGAGATAAGGTTACATCACCTATCACATAAGAGCATTTGATGTAGAGCTGTCCTCATTCACCATCTATCCCCTTACCACGTCCCTCTTTAAAATGCTCTCGAAACGTCTTCCTCCCTTGCCAGTCCAGGCTCACCTTTCTTCCCTTCCATCATTCCCCATGTTTATTTTCTTTCATAGGTTTTTCTGTCATTCTCCTAGTGTCTCCAATCTTGCATGCTCACACCCATTATCCCCGCTCAGCAAGCAAAGGGGTCTTTTAGAATTTATTTTCCTTAGAAGATAGGGGAGAGATTGTAAATAACAAGTTATGTTTTCCTGCCACCTACTCGTCCAGTCTTATCAGATGTGCACTGGGAGCGAGACACCTAATTGGAGAGGCTGGCCTCCCTGGGTGCTGGTCTGCTCCAAGCTCAAGGCGGTGCAGTGGATACAGCAAAGCCTCCCCCAGCTCCCCTCCCCCCACCGGGGGAACAGGTGAGCCAACTCCTCGTGAGCTTTCAGGAGGGGCTGAATGATGCTCATACAGGATCTTATGGACCATTTCACGGCTAAGCAGTACTCTTGCTATAGCTATTCTCTCCCTTCAGAGCTGGGAGGGAGGAAGTTTGCTGGAAAGAAGAGAGAGAATGCCAGTTGGCCTAGTTCTAGGTGCAGCCCAATGGTATGTAAATAATTCATATATTTAAAATAACAAAATAAATATTTTATAGCTCTTTAAATTTCAGGAATGAGCTGCATCCTTGAAATCCACAGATTAAAAACTAGCCTTGGGTCACAAATACCATTGCGCAGTAAAATGTTGCTATTAGTGGGCACATAGAATTCCGAGCAGACAGAATTTCAAGCTCAGGAAGTTTGATCGTCTGGAGACAGAGGAGGGGATCGACTCTTTCCTCCTGTAAGAGGGCTCTGTGTCCCCTGAGCAACAGTCTCTTGATCCAAACAGGGTGTGATTCTTGTCTCTGCACCCCATTATTGCTGAGGGAAAATTTACAATTCATTCCTGACGGTCTTGGGTAAATTCACAAACCTTGTTAGTAAAGGTTGGTGGGAAGGTGTGTAGTTAGAAAGCAGAACAATCAGGTTGGTGGGAGTTGCATAATTTATCTATTTGTGTGTTTTCCCCATGAGGATTTCAGAGATGACGTAAAGTGCTCACAGCAATACAACTAGAAGAGTTCTTCGAAAGGATTGTGTATTCTCATTCTGTCCATTTCAGATAGAAGGCTTATTGTTTTGTTTTTTTTTTTTACAATTCTAGAAGTAATGTAAGATCATTATATAAAATTTGGAAAAATGTAAAGAAGTGTAAAGAGAGAAAGAAAAGGCGTCCATAATTGGTCACATAGAAATAAACACTCATTATTTTGCAGAAGAGTGAGAAGGCCTAATTTCTGTGCTTGCGAGTCTTTTCTCTTCTCTTTGTTCTCTTATTAGCTCTCTTCTGGTTCCTTTGTTACCTGGGTTAAAAGCAGCTTTGAAGAGGGATATCCCTTTCTACAATTTGCATTTCTCTCTCATCTGTATCATGGGTCCTGACTGTGGCCCATTTTTGGAATTAATTACAAAGATTTCTCTTCCCTTATCACGTGGAAGATAGAATTTGTGTAACTTGAGCTTTTGATATAACGATCCTGGAAGATTGATGAAAAAGATTTAAGGCAGCATTTCTCAACCTTGGCATCAGGAACATTTCAGGTCAGAGGATTTTCTGTTGTGTGGGCTTCCTTGTGTATTACAGGGGGGTGTTCAGCAACATCTCTGGCCTCTACCCACTAAATGCCAGTAACAAAACCCCTTCCTCCCTGTTGTGGCAACCAAAGCTGTCTCTATAAATTGCCAAATGTCCCAGAGCAGGAAGGGGCAAAATCACCCCGAGTAAGAACCATTATTTTAACATGTCCTGCTGAACACCTACGATTCAGATATGCCACAGTTCCCGCACTCTTGACTGGCCGTATTTTAGATCAGGAAATGACAAGAAGATAAACATTTTAATGGATATCAACAGCTGTGTTGCTATTTTTCATTCCAGTCAATGCTTTTTTAAAGAGGATGTGGATTGTTATGGAGACATGGGAAATCTGAATTCGGAAGTCCTATCAGTTAGGGGTTCGTTGGGGATAGAGTGGCCACCCTAGGTATTTTAATCAGAAAGAGAATTAATATAGGGAACTGAAAGTTTCCAGAACCCTTTGAAGAGCGGGGCATGAGAGTAGAGGTCAGGGAGGCTGCTGCTGGCTTTCAGGAAATCTGGAAAGCAGGAGTCACAGAGAAGCTTGCTTGGAGACCAGAGGTTGCAGGGCTCCCGGAGGGTTTGCTGCTGGCGATCTCCATAGCTCGTGGCTGCTGTGTGTGTCGGTTTTAGGGGGTGACCTGCAAGCTGCTGGGACATCCACATCTCAGCCATTTGCCGATGCCCACGAGCCTATCTGCAGCTGCTGAGGAGAGAATAATGGCTCCTCCTTCTCTTCTCCAGATCCCACCTGAATACCTCTTGGCAGCCACATGGAGCCAGGACTCTGGAGCAAGGGAGTCTCTGAAATGTAGTTTCCAGGCTGTGAGCCCTGGAGGAGCAAGTTGCTGTGAAGGACTGCGTTATGCAGGTTGAGACAGTGGAGGGGATATTGCAATAGGCCAGGGCTTCACTACCTGTCCCTTTGTAGCATCAGACATAGCTTACTCCTGTGATGCTATCCTGATGAAATAACCTTACGATTCTTTGATCTAAATGATTTGCCATGTTTTGTACATTGTCAAGAACCATTGAGGTGATAGTTATGGGATATGTGGCGGGGAAGAAGCTTCCTGGTGCCAATAAGATAGACGTGCACTTGCATAAAAATATATGAGAAAGTAGAATGGCACTGCATAGTTTCATGTACTATTTATTTATTTGATGTTATCTCATGAGGTCCCCGTGTATTATCCATTATTTCTCCTTTTATCTTGAGAAATAAGCTTAAGTAATTTGAACAAGTATTACGGTTACCAAGAAGCCCAAAGCATGATCTCTGTTTTGTTATATATAATTCAAAAACATTATTTCAAATATTATGTGTTTAGTCTTGTAGATTTACATGTGCACATAAATCTTCGCCCCCAGTTTTGGTTAACTCCTTAAGCAGAGGTTTCTAGAAGTGAGTTCTTCTTGTAAAACTGTGAATTCATTGCTTTACCAAATGTAGTGATTAACTACCACCAGTGTCATGAGATTTCCCATTTTCTGCCACTTCGTGAGCACGGAGAGCAAACCGTTTATCTTAAAACAAAACAAATCAAGAAGACTTCGCCCTTTTTATAGGCAAATATTATTTCATTGCTGTATAATTTTACATTTCTTTGGTTTTATCAATAGGGCTAAACAAGTGATTTTCTTTATTTAGTTCCTGCACATGCCTTTAAAAATAGTTATTATAATATAGGCTCAAAATTCAAAATGAGCAAAAAGATACATGGTGAAAAATAAGACTCCTTTCCACACTTCTGCCAACCAGCTTACCTCCCAGGAGACAACCATTTGCCTATTTTTAGTGTATACTCCAGAGAGGCTGGACGTAGATGTAAGCTGAAATATATATTTGGGCATATATATGGGAATAAATACAATTATATGTGTATATATATATATATGTATATTCACTATGTATGTGAATTATAGTATGTGAATTATTTGTGAATCATAATATGTAAATTCACACATATATGCACACATACATTTATAACTTTTACCAAAGGGTAGAATATTATGCATGCCATTCTGAAACTTTAAAGAAAATCGATGTAAATTGGAGCTCTTTCCATGTATTAGGACATAAAGGTATTTCTTGTTCTTTTTAATGGCTGTAACATATTCTATTTTATGCATGTGCAGTGTGGTATATTTAATGAATCCCCTGTTGATAGACATTCTAGGTTGGCCTTAAATATCTGAACAATGCTGTACATAGTAAGTAACTTTGTATTTACAAATTTTGCAAACATACATACATATCTCTAGGATAACTTTCTAAATTTAGAGGTCCCTAAGCCTAGGGTATATGTATTTTAAATTTTAATGGATGTATGCACTGTTATTTCTCATTTAATTCTCAAGTCACTAGTTTTCATTATTAGGACAAAACAATGACCTACTTCTTTGAGTCAGACGGGGAACCTAGCCTAAGAATTGATTCTGATAATAATGGCTAATGTTTATTATTTGCCAAGCACTGTTCTGAATACTTTATGTATAGAAAACAACTTAATTTTTAGCACAGCCATATGCGTTAGGCTTTGCGGTTAATGCCTCCACTTTGCTATTGAGGAAACTGAGGCCTCATGTTTAAATAATGTGCCTAAGGCCACTAGGGAGAGTGAGTGGGGAGCTCGGACCTGGACCCAGGCAGGCCAGCTCCAGGGCCCAAGCACTCTGCTACACCCACTATCAGCCCGAGCTGTTTCTTCTCTTCCCCCACCCCCCCTAATTTTCCACTGCTTTCTAGGGAGTATGCATATCGGTTAATTTAGGGACCTTTATATGTTGGGTTCTTTCATCCACTGAGCTGTTTCATATAAGCAACAATCTCAGATCTTGGTCTAGTTTGTTTGCTGTTAAGGCAGAAGTCCTTAGATAAGCACAACATAGTGAGCGATCGCTTAACTAAGTTTTGACCGGCTCACATGTACACAAGTTTTGATAATTGTGACTTGGTCCTTTTTTCATAATATTTTAATCTAAGTTTCGAGGTAGACACCATATAATCTATGGATGTTGATAATTTGCTCTCCTTGATGATATTACATATCCTATTTATTTTTCCTTTATTAGGGTATTGGCTTGAACGTCCAGAACACTGCTGTGTCATTTTGATATTCTTTTTCTTGCTTCAGATTTGAAAGTCTATAGTGGTTCGTAGTGTGCACAGTGTTGGTTCATATTTTGGACAGAGATTCACGATCGTGTTCAGGGACTGTTTCTTTTTAAAAATTTTTTTAAAAAGTATTTATTTATTTGAGAGAAAGAGAGAGAGCATGAGCAGGGGGAGAGGCAGAGACAGAAGCAGGCTCCCCACTGAGCAAGGAGACTAATGCAGGATTCGATCCGAGGACCCTGGAATCAGGACCTAAGCCAAAGGCAGATGCTTAACCCACTGAATTACGTAGGCACCCCCAGGGATTCTTTTTTCCTCAATTGCTGAGAGTTTTTAATAAGGAATGGATATTTAATGTTTTTGCTTTTGGCAGGGGTCACATACGAATATTATCTCATATTATTATATTAATTGATTACGTTTAATGATTAGGGATGTTCTGGTTGTTGCTGTGTAACAAACTTCTCCAAAGCAGTGGCTTTTGAGCAATAACCACAATTTATTTTCCTTATGAATCTGTGAGTTGACCAGGCTCAGCGACACAGTTCCAGCTTGGGTTAACTCATGTGTTTGCGGTCAGACAGACAGAGGCTGGGCTGGCACCAGCATGCTGAAGGCTTCCCTGCTCCCACATCTGGTGCCCGGGCTGGGAAGACACAGACCGCAGGGGGTGGAGCATCTGGGGCCCTGGGGCATCTCTCACTTTCTGTGTGGTCTCCCTACATGGGGGTCCGGAGTCGCTGGACTTCTCCTGGAGGTTTCCAGAGCGAGTGTCCCGAGAGAAACCAGCAAATACGCACCGCCTTTTCAGACTTAGCACCGGAAGTCATGGAGTATCATTCTGCCACATTCCACTTGCTGAGGCTGACTCAAGGGACCCCCCGCCCAGGTTCAAAGGAAGGGAACACAGGCCCAACCTTTAATAGAACGAGTGTCAAGGAATTTGCAAACATGTTGTAAAACATTCTACTTTACGTATCAAATCATATATGTAGCAAATTTTACTTGTTCGTGCCATCTTTCTCTTTGTATGGCTAGACTTCGTTAGTACTTAATTTTGAGTTTTGTATGACAACATATTCTGTGATTTCTTTTGATGAGCTGTATTTATCTGATTTTGGTATCTGACTTGTGCTAGCTTTCTAACATGTCTAATTACAGAATAGTTTAAATAACAGGGGAATTAATTTATTTCAAAAAAATTAAAAATATGATTTTGAAGTCTGTTTAGGACTCGTTCCTTACTCAGTTTCTTTCTTTCTTTCTTTTTTTTTTTAAGATTTTATTTATTTATTTGACATAGAGACAGCCAGCGAGAGAGGGGACACAAGCAGGGGGAGTGGGAGAGGAAGAAGCAGGCTCCCGGCGGAGGAGCCTGATGTGGGGCTCGATCCCAGAACGCTGGGATCACGCCCTGAGCCGAAGGCAGACGCTTAATGACTGCGCTACCCAGGCGCCCCCCTTACTCAGTTTCTTACACAGTTAATGATCCATCCAGGATATTCACTTTTCTTGAATTACTTTGGTAATTTATTTATTTCCTGGGAACTCATTAAATGTTGATATTTCTCAACTTCACTAGAATAGACTTAAATATTTATGTATAACTTGTAAGTATCCTTCTTATGTAATTGTGTCTTATTTCTCATTTGTAATTTTGGTTACTTATATATATTTTATTTTGATTTGATTTTCCTGAAATGTATCTCTTTTAATACTTGTCCCAAATATAATGTTTTGGCTTTGTTTATATTTTCTCCTTCCCCTGACTGGTAAAATTTTTTTTCCTCTTTTTGAATTTTTTTATTTTTACTTATTACATTTCTTGATTTCCTTTGGTTTCTTACAAATCTCCTTAAGTTAAAAATTAACTTATTATGCTCTTCATTTTTAACGGCAGACACATTTGTATTTAAAGACTTTGCCACTAAATTTTGCTTTGGCCTTCTCCTCTGCATTTTGACTCAGGAAACAGGGGAGCCAGGGAGCACCAAGAACCCCGGAGAGGCAGTGCCCATAAGTGTGTGGTTTTGTCAGCTCTGTGTACCTATGGGATTCCTTCAGCTGCACTCAGGCCCTGGTAGGCTGGGCTCTTGCCTTGCGGGTGTGATATGGCAAAAGCTATTAGTAAGGAAGTAGTTGAAATGGCTGTCATGGAACCTGCCTTTGGCTGGCTCTATCAAGACTCCTCTCAGAGCAAGGGAGGCGGGGACTGGGAGGTGGGAGGTGGGAGGTGGGGATGGGAAGTGAGAGGTAGGATGAAGCATAGAACGTGGGGAGTGGGGGTGGGAGTGAAGATGGCGGTGGGGCATTAGAAGTGGGGTGTGGGAGGCGGGGTGCTGTTTCTATTATAGCTCTAAGACAGTCTGGGTCCATGCCCGCAGGATGGTAGCTCACCACGTTACTAGTAAGGAATCCAGGAGTGGCCCTAGGAAAGAAACAACCTGGCTTCCCGGAGGGTCTTGTGAGAGAGCCCAAGGGAAACAGCATCCACCATCCACGGGGAGCAAAACAAGCCTCAAGGCCTGAAACACAGAGGACTTGAACCGTGGAAGAGGGGCTGACAGGGACATGAAGGAGGAACTGAGTTAGACCACACAAAAGGCTTAAAAAGGATCACACTTGAAAATTCACTCTGAAGTTCGCATTGCAAGCACCCCCAGAAAGACAGACTGCTGGGAAGCAGGATATGGTTTAGGAATATTTAGGCTATAAATAAAAGAATAAATGCATAAACAAAACTCCTGGAGATAGGCACTTGCTGGGGGAGTCCCGTGTGTGGCATGCTCCTGTCTCCCCTCTTCCCTTCAAGGAAAAGCCCTCAATTTGCAGATCCCCTAACTCCATGCCTTAACCGGGACCTTGAGCAAGTGGCTTAATTTGTTTGTGCCTCAGTCTCCTTGTTTGTAAAATGGGGACCGAGATGGTACGTATTGCCTAGGAACAGGAGAAAGCTTTGAATGAGTATCTATCTATCTATCTATCTATCTATCTATCTATCTATCTATCTATCATCTATCTATCATCTATCTATCTATCTATCTATCTATCTATCATCTATCATCTATCTATCATCTATCATCTATCTATCTATCTATCATCTATCTATCATCTATCTATCTATCTATCTATCTATCTATCTATCTATCTATATCTATCTATATCTATCTATCATCTATCTATCATCTTCCAACACTATCAGGTACAAAGTAAGCACTTTCAATTAACATCAGATATTATTGTAATAGTGTTAGCGGTTTTTTTTTCCTAGTTATATATACAGTCACCAAATCACTCGAGATCTTTCTTCTGAAAATTCTTACCCATTCCTGCCATGTCTCATTGACCCTTGCTACTACCATACGGTGCCCTCGCAGCCTTTAGTTGCCCTGACTCAAGCCTGATTACCTCAGTTTACCCTTTACAACTTTTCCAACCAAGTGTTTGAAAGCTCAGCTCTGCTTTAGTGGTCTCCTTCTTATTTTATGATTCTTCAAGTTTGAACGCCTTTGCTTGACATTCAAGGCTTTTCTCCATTCTTTACTATGGAGACACACACACACACACGCACACACACACACACACACACGCAGAGAGAGTTTTTGTTTGTGTTTTATGTAAATGGTAACTTACGCATCTTAGGTAACATTTCCTCAACTTTCCAGTTTCTGTATATTGAGCTAGCTCTCTCTCTCTCTCTCTCTCTTTTTTTTGTTTTAAGCTGGCGGATTCCTGATTCACAGGTTCCTGGTTTGGTGAGTGTGTTCACTCTCTGCCTGAAGTCTGTGCTTTGGGGAAGCTGGACTCAATCCTCTGTCCCAGGAAGGTGGGTTTCAGTTTGTCTATATTAGTCATTTTGGTTTCATTCCCCCAATGAAGCCCTGCACAGATGTTAAAAAAGAAGGGGCTAGCTCAGCACAGGAAGATGTGAAAAGGTAAGGGGAAAACATACTATGTACACACCCAGTAAGTTACTACTTTCGGTGGTTGTGACCAGATTCCCAGAAAAGGCTTATTTTCTTTTCTTTCTTTCTTACCTTTTTTTTTTTTTTTTTTTAAAGAAGCACAAGGAATTGATAGCGCCTTTCCTGTGTCCGGACTCTGTCATGTCTGGATGCGACACTTGTAGGTGCTAAAGCTGCCTTATAGCCATGGGGAGGCCTCATGGGGGCCAAGCCAAGACAGGGAGGAGGCAAGGCCAGGGCCACCACAGAACAAGGACAGGGGCCCATGTGTGGACTGATGTCTTGTGAGAACACATTTCCTTAGGCTTGAAGGCGTTTAGTGGGGTTTCCTGTCACTTGGAGTTGAACCTTTCTCACTGACGGGTCTTCTTTACTGCATTTTTCTCTTTCATTCCGAGGAGTCTTCCCAGGCTGAGGGAGGCAGGTTTCCAGGCTGAGGGAAGGCAGGTTTCCAGGCGGAGGGAAGGCAGGTTTCCAGGCGGAGGGAGGCAGGTTTGCAGGCTGAGGGAAGGCAGGTTTCCAGGCTGAGGGAGGCAGGTTTCCAGGCTGAGGGAGAATGTTTCCAGGCTGAGGGAGGGCAGGTTTCCAGGCTGAGGGAGGGCAAGATGCACCGGGCCGGCCCTCTGGTGATGCTCGCTATTCTAGTGCTGTGAAATGTGTGTATCTGGGGTTCCTCTCAGACTGGCTGATGTCGGGAAACCCTTGTTACATATTTCTGCAGTTTTCCTGTAGCGTCATGGGTTTTAATAGCAGATTGACAGAAGTTGTGTCATGGGCTGGCCACTGACATTTTACCCCAGAATCCCTGTCATGTCCTCCCTTACGTGTCTGCAAAAACAAATTCACTTCCCAGGTCAGCCTTCACTGCCTCTGAGAAGCCTTTCTTTTCTTTTTCTGAGAGAATGAAACCTCCCTTGTCTACACAGTTTTCTTCCTTAACGTACTTCAATTTTTGGATGGGTAGCATTGTTTATACAGCCAAATGCTGTAATAAACTCTTTTTATACACGCATCTCATTTAATCCCTATGACAACTGGTTCAGCTGGTGTTATTATTGACATTTTGCAGTTGACGAAATTGAAGCATAGAAAGGTTAAATGACTTTTTCAAAATTACACAGCTAGTAAATGGCAGAGATGGTATTTGAGACCAAGTCCGTCTCGCTCTAGAGCTTTACTCTTAGCCGTCATGCTGTGTTCCACACCGAATGATCGAGCCCATACAGACATGTGTCCCTGTGAGCTTCTGTAAAGGTGAGCACTGCATCTTTCCCGCTCTCTGTCACCTGCTCTGTTCACGGTCTTTGGCACGCAGGGGACAGGGGGACATGTAGAGTGGGAATGTTGAACTCAGAAGGCTTATTAGGGAGTGCTTTGGGATTAGCACCTGGAGAGAGGGAAGGGAAGAGAGACCAGGGGAGACAAGGGGAGGGAAGGGAAGGGAGGGAAGCAGGATTGGCTAGAAGGACGGGTTGATCTGTGATAGGGTCTCAGTGGTAGCCTCAGCTGACTCTACAAACNNNGAAGATGGGATAAGTCTTCCGAGCTGATCGCATTTGGGGAGACAAGCTGAGCCTTTATACTGCTGTGTGCATCATTATTGGATATGGGCTGCTCTGGGAGGGGGGCATGGCCTGCGCAAGAAGGCTTCCTTCCTCTGCGCCCCTCCCTGAAGAGGACAGCTGAGGGAGTTGGACGGTAGCACCCCCAGCAGTTGGGAGAAATAAGTCCTTCATTCCTGAAGGAGCCTAGTGTGCCTCACAGCCTCTACCTCACCACCGTGTATCGTGTTCTTTCTAGAACACCCTCCCCTGCACATGCCACTACTTTAGGCATTTCCGAGCTGCTACCCGTCCCTCTCAGATGGAGGTTTGGACCAGATACCGCCAGGGCATGTGTTCTTTACCCAGCATCCGGGAGGATGGTGCCTCAAACAATGGAAGCCCTGAGAACACCTTGCTTAGCGGGCTTGTGTGCCGGATTTCAGTGCTTCTGGCTTTGCTGTGCTTTCCTCCCCGTCAGGCTGTCTCTTTCTGCTTTGGGGGTTGTTGTGAGGCTCCCCCGAGACTGATGGATTGGAGTAATACCTCACTCTCTGGCCCCAGCAAGTCTGCCCGCTACTGCCCCAACCCCCATTCCCCACCACCCCAGGCAGGGAGGGCCCTGCCTCACTCTCCAGGGCAGCTGTTGGTGACCATGGAGCACGGTGACTTGAACACAGCAAAAGCCTGACCTGTCCCAGCTAGAGGAATGCTAAAGCTGTCTTGCACTCCCCGGGCGGCCTCAGCCTTCGAAGGCACACACACCAGATAGGCAGGCTCTGGCTTCTGACGAAAGTACCTCCAGGGAGAGGCAGCAGTGGGGGCCAGAGGTATTGAATGAGTCCGTTCTCTCCGAAATGCAGTCTCTGCCTTCTGCTCACAAATTTGTGTCACTCTAAAGAAAACTTGTCCAGCCTCAAGTTACTCCCATCTAGAACAGGACCGGGGGTCAAACCAAACTATCGGGAGGAGGCTAGCTGTCACATTTTAAGGGTTAAAGCCCAAATTCCTTTCTTATCAATCTGTGGAGTCAGCTGGCCCTGGCTGGGAACTGGGGGCTAAGTCACAAAAGCAGGAGAGCATTTAGAATAGTGTAAGCTGCGGGACCCGAGGGCCTCCGGGAATCATGGGGTAGCCAGTTTGGTTTCCAAGGGTTATAACGCAGGAACTCGAGAGGAACCAGATCAGTGTGGAAATAGATTAGACTCAAGGAAGCTGAGACAGGAGCAGCATGTCCAACTCTAGCAGCTGGCCTCCACTCTCCCAGGAGGCCCATCCACAATGCTGGTGGCCATGGTGTCATTGGTCCGCAGTCGGAGGGTCCGCAGGGTGGGCCAGGCTGTGCTGTGCCTTTGGAAGTGACCTGCCTAGTTACTACCCCATCACTCAAGAAACATTAGCTGACTTTCTACTCTGTGATGCTGCAGATTCAAAGCTAAGACTCAAATGTCCTCTGCTCTCTCTCAATCCAAAAGCAGGGGGATGAACATACATGCTCATTGGTTTTGAGGAAATCTACAGAATATTTTTATTATAGAGAATTCCAGACATAAACAGAGTAGAATAAATAATTGTATGAAACTCCATGGACACATCTCCTATTTTAAATAGTTATCACCATAATGCCAAAATGTGTTACCTACCTGCCCCTACAGACTGTCCCTCCAGGCAGCCATGACTTCATATTGTCTCATCTCTAAGTGAGAGTGACTTTTAAAAACAGAACCACAGTACCAATTATGAATAATAATTCCTTAGTATCATCCAATGTACAATTAGTATTCAAGTTTTCTAGATTGTCCTGTAAATATATGTTTCTGAACCATTATTTGTTTAAACCAGTATCCAAACAAGATGAAATAGGTGTATTTACATCATGCTAGGGGTGATAGCAGAGATGTAGACATTCGTGGCCAAGATCATCAGGAAGCGCTCCCTGCACTTGCCTCCAGTGGGGTTTGCAGTGGTTCTGAGCACTGGCTTCAGGATTCCAGCTGTGTGAACTTGAGCAAGCAAACCTCTCCACGTCCCAGCCCCTCATCTGCTTAACGCACAGTGTTGCTGTAAATATTAAATGAGACGATCCACATATGATGCTCAGTGCATAGGCTGGGCAACAGTACGCGCTCAATAAATTCTGAATATAGGTATTATAACGATAATTAAAGCAAAAGAAGGTGATGTTTAATTTAGATCTGTAAACATGTAGCCTTATGCAAAGTAGAGGTAATGTGTATTTGCGGCAGAGATAATAAACAGCTTTAACTGAAGGCGGTAATTGGAAATCTGGCATATTTGATAAATGGTGAGAAGGCCCATGAGTTGAGGGTGTCAGGAGATGAGACTGGTGATGTAGGTTGTGGCCAGGCCATACATCAAGGGTTTTCTAGAAAGAGCTAAAGAGTTGGGGCTTTATCGTGTAGGCATGGGGTTGGGGGTTGGCAGAGATCTGTGGGGGATGCCAAGGCATTGGATTCCTCTGGCAGCAGGGTGGAGGGGCAGGCCCTGAAGGAGGGAGGCCAGGCATGAAGTAGCAAGAGCTATGCAAGGAAACAGTGTTGCCCTGAGCCCGCCTGTAAATACGGGGATGGAGAAGGAACATTGGTGAGGCAGTCTGGACAGGACTGAGTGCAAGATTAAATGTCAGTAGGTAAGGAGGTAAGGAGAGAGGGAGAATTTAAGAACACCTCCAGAATTTCTGGCTCAGCTACCAGCTTGAAAGTGGTGCCTCTGACTGTGGTTACAAACACGGAAGTCTGAGCAAGTTTCAGTGATGGAGATAATGCATTCTGCTTGGGATGTGTGCAGTAAGGGCTACCTGCAGGAGAGCCAGGTAAGACTCTGCTCTTACATCTACATCTTCAAATGCCCGAGGAATCACTTGGAAGGAAAATTGAGAAGGAGCGAAGCTTACAATTGGTGTGTCTCCCCTGCCTGATCCAGACCTTGCTAGGAAATCTGACAGCTCCTTGCACTGAGCGGATTCCAGGAGGGACTGATGGCCTTTTCAAAGGCCACCTCATCAGTGCGGTGCTGATGGCAAGTGAATAAAATCCAGACTGATTTATTTAAAATGTATCTGGTCACTGGACACTGTGGTTTTGACAGAGACAAAGGACCCTACAGTCCACCAAACCACAATTCTTGAATGTCTAAACCCTTTGATGATCTGATGACTGGTCAAGCAGCTGATCATCTTAGCTCACCTTCCTATATTTTCCCGTTCCCCATCCTCAGCTTAGACCAGAGTGGCCTAACATGAGGCAAAATAGTTTACCTGGGATATGGACTGATTTTGTAAAGCAACTGTCCAAATGTCAAATGATTATTTTAGGAAGAGAAGGCACTCTGTGTCATTGAAGGCTGGTTGGCTAGTCAAGTAAGGGTTTGAAAGGGGGTTAATGTCTTGAGTTGGTGATGGTGTGAAGGGCAGATTCAGTGACTCAAGATGCTCTTTGTCATGAAACCAAACCTATCTGGATTGGTTTAGGGGTTTATATAGAAAGTGAGTTCAAATTCCTTGACATGCCCCCCATCAAGTGGTAGGGTTTATGTTCTCTCCTCTTGTATCTGGGGAGTTGTGACCACTTCAACAAGTAGAATTTGGAGGTAGTGACCCTGTGTGACTTCTGAGGTTAGGTCATAAAATGCCATGTAGCCTACATTCAATTCTCTTGTAATATTTTATTTACCCTAAACCTCCCTCTTGAAATTCCTCCATTATGCAGTGAGGAGGCTCAAGACTCAAAGAGAGGATACATGTGGGTGTGCTAATCAACACTCCCAGCTGAGCCCAAACTTTGAGTCTTTCCAGACCAAGTGTCAGGCAGGGGAGTGCAGAAGCTTCCAAGTGAGCCCCTAGCTCTTCAGAGCATCCCCAGCCATGACAGTCTCCCAAGCTGGGTGCCATATGTCATAGAGCAGGGCCTTGTCACAGTTCCTGATCTACAGAATCTGTTCTGTGTCCCCATGTTTTGGGGTGGTTGATTATGTAGCAACAGGAAGTAGAACAGCTCACGAACAGTTCTGAGCAATGGGGCACAAGTGGGAATTCACTGGGGGGGGGTGTGGGTAAGGTTTTCCTCTCATAAGAAGAAAGAGTGGCTTGAAAAAAATTCCCCTTTCTTCCCACATTTCGTGATGTTGGGAGACACTGCCCAGAGAGTGGTAGGGAAGCCTTCTATGGCCCTGGCAGTGTTTAGCCGGGGGCCTCCTCCAGGATTTCTTGCTATGTACAACCGTAAATATCCTTTGTGTTTAAGCCAGTTGTATTTAGGTTCCCTATTAATCACTGGCTGAGTTAATGACCTTTAAAAACTTTCCAATTTAGAACTCTGCTTCTATTACATATCTGCTCTCTCTCTGCTTTTATTCCAAAATGCTGTTCTGTCCCAGTTCTGTTAGAATTCTTCACACTCCTCAGGGGTTATAACTGCTGTGAAGATTTCTGCATTCATCTCGCTTAGCAAGTGATCTATGTTTCTCCCGGTATCCCATTACCCAATTCACGTTTTTGCCTATAGATTTTCTACATTTCATCTCCTGCTAATTGAGATCTACACAGCACTGAATTATCCCATAAGGCACGTTTCTTCATTTATTCAAGCCTTTATTTTATGTCCCTCGTTGTGTTTGGTAATTTTTTTGTCATATAGGTCATTTTATGTATTTCTTTCTGAATTTTATACAGATACGTATTTTTAATTGCTTTTGTTGTTGCTGTTTTTGCTGTCTTTTCTCATGGATATCGTTCTTTAAGTATTTGAGACATTCTTTTTCACAGTATTCATCATATTTAATGAATTACTACTATATGTTGGAATTAAATCCCCTGTATTTCCTGTTATTACAGGTAACAATAATAATTGCTAATATTTTTGAGCATTTGCCATATTTTTTAAAGATTTTATTTATTTATTTGTCAGAGAATGAGAGAAAGCACACAAGCAGAGAGAATGGAAGGCAGAGGGAGAAGCAGGCTCCCTGCTGAGCAGGGAGCCCGATATGGGACTCGATCCCAGGACCCTGGGATCATGACCTGAGCTGAAGGCAGATGCTTAACCAACTGAGCCACCCGGGTGCCCCTAGCATTTGCCATATTAATATTAGGCATATCCTATTAGATTTAGACAAATTAGCTCCTTGAATCCACACAACACTATGAGAAAGGTATCATTATATTTTAATTCATTTTACACATAA
This sequence comes from Ursus maritimus, assembly GCF_017311325.1. Lineage (NCBI taxonomy): Eukaryota > Metazoa > Chordata > Mammalia > Carnivora > Ursidae > Ursus > Ursus maritimus. Next base: position 43,213,864 of record NW_024426885.1, on the reverse strand, counting down.
GAAAACTGAGAAAGGGAAAATTTGAGTAAGTTGGTCAAGGTCACGTCACCAGTAAGCAGCAGACCTGGTGTTCAAACTCAGAGGTCTGACTCTCGAGCCTGTGCTCCTAACCGGTGAACTAGAGTGCCTCAGCGGAAACGGGACTCCGTCTTAGGATAAGAGAAAGGATTAAATACAGCAGAAGTGAACTATTTGAAGATCGTTGTGGTAAATGTAGCAAAGGGAAAATACAGGGTCTTATGAGTGTCTGATAATCTCATTTACCTGACCTGGGAAGGATGAGGAAGATCTTCCAAAGGAAGTGGCATTTCAGCTGTGACCTGAAGGGTGACCAGGAAACAATCAGGTAAAGGTGTCAGGAGTGGAGCACTTTAGATAGAGTCACCAGTGCGTGGGAGGATCTTGAGGATTCGGAGAGCCCCAGAATGGCTGCATATCCAGAGTACACAGAGAAAGCAAAGGGAGCGAAGGGAGCAAAACACACTGGATGAGTTGAGACTCGTGTGTCTTCTGAGGATCTCGACTCTCTCCTAGGAGCCGTGGGAAACTATTCATGGATAGGAAGGAGGCGGTGAGACACTTGGCTGTTGAACAGAGGGTGGTGTGGAGGGTGGCAAGAATGGAAGTGGGTTAGTTAACTATTTTGAGAGTCCAGGAAAGAGTCTGATAATGAACGTTGAGATGGTCAGCTGTCGTTAGACTTTAGGCATAATTTTTTTAAAAGATTTTATTTATTTATTTGACAGAGATAGACAGCCAGCGAGAGAGGGAACACAAGCAGGCGGAGTGGGAGAGGAAGAAGCAGGCTCCCAGTGGAAGAGCCTGACGTGGGGCTCGATCCCACAACGCCGATCATGCCCTGAGCCGAAGGCAGACGCTTTACGACTGAGCCACCCAGGAGCCTCTAGGTATAATTTATTTTTCAGGTAAGATATAAACGCCTTGATGATGCTTAGGGGTAAGGGACGAGGGAGGAAATTGTATCAAGGATGACATTCATGGCTTTTGTTCCCATAACTGGCTACTTGTGATTGGTGCTGTTTGCTAAGTTGTGGAGTAAGCTGAGGAAGAAGATATATTTGCTCCACATCCTTAGCAAGTATTTATTAAGCATCTACTCTATTTAAGACATTTTATTAGACATTGGGCAAACAACTGAAAACAAGGCCAATATTCTCTCTGCTCTCATGAAGTTTACATTCTCCTGGGTGAAGGGAGAACTAAAACTAATCAGACTAGGTGCCTGGGTGGCTCAGTAGGTTAAGCATCTGCCTTCAGCTCAGGTCATGATCCCAGGGTCCTGGGATCGAGTTCCGCATTGGGCTATCTGCTCAGTGGGAAGTCTGCTTCTCCCTCTGCCTGCTTCTCCCTCTCCCTCTGCCTGCCATTTCCCCTGCTTATGCTCTCTCTCTGTCAAATAAATAAATAAAATCTTTAAAAAACTAATCATGACTAATTAATTTCAATAGTAAAAAATAAATCAAGTTGTTGAGGGGTGCCTGGATGGCTTGGTCGGTTGAGCATCCAAATCCTGGCTAAGCTTATGATATTATGGGTCATGGGATTGGGCCCCACATCAGACTCCATACTCATCAGGGAGTCTACTTGGGAATTCTCTCCCTCTGCCCCTGTCCCCCCCAAAAAACCAAATAAATAAATCTTTTAAAAAAATGTGCTTTACTTCTTAAAAAAAAAAAAAAGGTGTTGAGGAAGCTATGAAAGGTTATACTTGGAGACCTGGAGGCCTGACTGGCTAAATTTCAGGGTGGATAAAGTTCATTTTGCTACGTGGAGAGTGGACGTGGTGAGGATGAGGCCCCTGGATGTAGGGACAACAGTTGAGAACATCTTGCAAGGTGAGGATTCAGAGTGTCATTGGTAGAAATGGAAAGACAGGGGTGAATCTGAGAGCTATTTGGTTTGTAAAGTTGACATGAATTGTGAGGAAGAGGGAAGCATCCAGAATATCTACAAAGTTTCCTAGTGGAGTGGTTGGATGGATGTTGGTGCCATAGGGGTACTGAAGGAAGAGCAAGTTTTAGGGAAAAACACCGTGTTTCAAGTCCTTGTTAAATAACCAGGTGCAGAAGGCTGTTTGTTGGTGTCTGGACCCCAGGGGAGTTTCAGGCTGCAAGTACAAGTGGGGGGCACACAAATAGAAGAAACTTAAAATGAAAGGAACAGATGAGGTCCTCTATGATAAAAAGTAGAGAGGAAGAAGAAAAGAAAATTCCAGAGGAAATCTCACATTTAAAGATTGAAATTAAATGGTAAATTTTAAGTTATGTGCATTTCACCTCAATAATTAAAAAACAAAACAAAACCCTCAATCATAAAGCCTAGAACTATGAGGAAGATCCCGCAAAGGAGTCTAAAAAGTAGTGGCTGCGGGAAGCCTGGGTGGCACAGCGGTTAGGCGTCTGCCTTCAGCTCAGGGCGTGATCCCGGCGTTATGGGATCGAGCCCCACATCAGGCTCTTCCACTATGAGCCTGCTTCTTCCTCTCCCACTCCCCCTGCTTGTGTTCCCTCTCTCGCTGGCTGTCTCTATCTCTGTCAAATAAAATAAAATCTTTAAAAAAAAAAAAAAGTAGTGGCTGGAGAGACAGGAGAAAGGTACCCTGGAAGTCGAGGAAAGAAGGCATTTCCACAAGGAGTTGGTGACCATTTGTGCCTAATATGGATGGGAGGCCAATAAAAATGAAAGCTGTGAGGAAAATGTCCAAAGAATTTGTATGTCTTCTATGTCTTGTTCCCAGAACAGTGTTTGGCGCTGATATTGGGTGCTCAATAATTGCTTGTTGAAAGAATAAAACGAAAATATCAGAGCTGTTTTAATTTCTTAGTGGACACAGAACACAGCGAAGGGGGCGCCTGGGTGGCTCAGTCGGCTAAGCGTCTGACTCTTGATTCCAGCTCAAGTCATGATCTCAGGGTCGTGAGATGGAGCCCCACGTCGGACTCCACACTTAGCAGACTCTGCTTCTCTCCCTCTGCCCCTCCCTGAATGCTCTCTCTCTGTCTCTCCAATAAATAAATAAATAAATAAATCTTAACAAAACAAAACAAAACACAGCTAAGAATGGTTTAAATACAAAGTAGAAGGGAAGAAAATGGAACCAGAGCTTGTAGCCAAATCTTTAAAGAAGTTTGGCTTGGAAACAGAGGAAGGACGCATCTGCTGGAGGCAGGCTGTGAGGTCCAAGCTGGGTATATTAAAAACACACACACACACACACACAACAAGTTAAGAACAAAATGTGTTCTAATGCAGTTGGAAACAATTCAATAGAGAGGAACTGGGAAGACGCATGTGTAAAGAGGGAGAATCACTGGGGGTAGGTTCTCAAAGGAGCAGAAAGGGCTACATGGGGACTGACATTTGCCAGGAAGAGGGACTGTCTTTTCACTGTGACAGGAAGAAAGGAGACTATGGGAACCGATGGGGTTTTATTGGTCAATATGTAGACGTTGTCCTCGTGACACTTCATGATTAGTGGGGGTGACACACATCTATAAAGAAACCACTTAGAAAGGTATAAATTCAACAATGATAGATGCCTTGAAGAAAAGGGGCCAAAACTTCTAGAACGGTGGAGAGAGGACCTTTATAGATCTGTTCTTCTTATTAAGGCAGCAAAAACACTGGCAAAAACTGTCAAAATCAACTTTTGCGAAATCTGGAAATTAACCAAAGGCTAGAAAGGATCTAAAGAAAGTTTATTCAAGAAAAATGACGGACTCTCAGTAAGAACAGTGAACTCTGTGGCATGGTCCCCTGCCCTGTTCCCAACTCCCTCCCCCTAGGGTCACAGGAGCCTTGAAAACTAGAAGCTTTGTAACCATAGTAGCCACGAAACCAGCAGCACTAATAGCCACTGGAAGGGGCCCACTGAGTTGAACTCCTTGAAAGCCCCAGCCCCAGAGAACTACCACTGTGTGACCTTTTTGCCAGTCCCCTGGAAAAGACTCTTGTACCAAACACTTTTCTGTCTTTTTTTAAATGGAAATCTAACTCCCATACTATAAAATTCACCTATTTGAAAGCGTAGAATTCAATAGTTTTTAGTATTTTCAGAGTTGTGTAACTCTCACCACAATCCAGTTTTAGAACAAAAGATCCCAAACCCCAAATCACCCCCAAAACAAATATCATTCCCATTAGCAGTCACACTCCCTTCCTGCCCCTCTCCACCCAGGCACAAGCAAACAATTATCTACTTTCCTATCTTCAGAGGTTTGCCTATCCTGGGAATTCATATAGGTGGAATCCTATAAGCCATGATGTGGTCAGCTTTCATGTGAGGTAATCAGAGTTAATTCATTGCCTAACTCCTGGTCACAAAGATCCTATGTTTTCATCTAAGAGTTTTGTAGTTTCAGCTGTTATATTTAGGTCTGTGATCCGTTTTGAATTTTTTGTATATGGTTGTGATATACAAATTCATTCTTTTTATTTGTGGATATCCAGTTACTGAAAAGACTGTGATAACCCCCGTTGAATCATCTTTGCTCCTCGTCAAGCATCAGCTGACCATAACGCAAGGACTGATCTCTGGACTTTCAGTTCTATTCCATTGATGTCCGTATTTATCCTTATGTCGGTACCACATTGTCCTGGTTACTGTAGCTTTTTAGAAAGTTATAAGATCAGGACATTTGGATATTCCAATTGTATTCTCTTTTTCAAGATTGTCTTGGCTATTCTGAGTTCCTCGTGTTGTTGAAACAGAGTTCTGTGCTCCAGAGCTGAAATGTAACAGGAAGGGTTTGGGGATAAAGAGGAACCATAGTTTCATTACTTTCCCAGGCAAAAGAGGCTGCAGCAGGGCGAACGTCTTCACAACTGCAGACCTGCCCCCTGGGGTAAAAGGCGGAGGAGTTTTATAGGAAAATACAGGGTCCAGGCAGTTTCGATAGGAATCTGGCACGTGCTGCCAACCACATCCGTGGTCTTCGAGGAGGTCTGCAGACTAGCCCTGGCTCTGGCCGTCAGAGTCTCGTTGCTAAGTACACATTGAGGTCATCGAGATGTCAATATCAAGACCGAGTTCCTGGAACAAAGGCTTCTAGGTGAAAGGGAGGGGGAGGCTTTGAGAACGAGGAAGAGAAAACTGTATTCAAAGTCAAGCCTTGCTGAAACACTAACGTGTCCATCTTAATTTCCATCCACTTTTACGCTTTTATAGCAGTTTCCCTTGCATTTCCATATGAATATTAGGATCAGTTTCTTAATTTCTGCAACCAAAAAAAGGGGCAGCTATAGTTTCAATAGGTATCATATCAAATCTATAGTTTGGTTCGGGAGTGTCGCCACTTACCATTATTAAGCCTTCTGATGCATGAATGTGGAATGTCATTCCTTTCATTTTGGCCTTCTTTAATTTCTTTTCAACAATATTTTGAAGTTTTCAGGATCCAAGTCTTGTCCTTTTGTTAAATGCATCCCTAAGTATTCTTAGTCTAGAATATGTACCAAGGAATATTATTCTTTTTTCTGTCATGGTAAGTAGAATTATTTTCTTAATTTCATTTTCAGATTGTTCACAGCTCTTGTATAGAGATGCTATTGAGTTTTGTATATTGATCTTGATTCTGCAACCTTGCCGACTTGTCTTCAGCTTTTGACAATTTATTACATGTCTACGTTTGGATCTCTTTGTGTTTGACTTGAAGTTTGTTGAACTGCTTGGATGTGAAGACCATCTACGAGGTCTGGATCCTAGTTTGAGTAAGAATGCATAGCTCTGTGCTGTTCAGAACGTCTAACCCGTGATATTTTCCTAGAAACCTGCTCTCTGTTTACTCCTTCCTTTCTTCCCGTCCCCCATTTTTTTCTCTTTCATTGGCCTTTTTCTCTTAACATTTTATTTTGAAATGTTTGGGATATTCACAAGTAATTCAAAAGGGTACAATGAATAGTTGTGTGGGTATATCCCTGCTTGAACAAACAGTATCAATTTGGTTGAAGACTCTTGTGGGTTTTTCTTTCTCTTAAAGTTTCTATCCTCCAGATTATTTAGATTTAGTTTTATCTAGACTGTATTTTTTCCATCCTCCTTAAATTTCAGATGAATGCACTTCAGTCGGCTTGTTGGGTCTGGGAAAAACATTCTCTTCCCAAAGCTTTCAAGGCCCCCTGTCTCAGCATTTTAATTTGGGTCTGCTGGAGGAGGTCATTGAGAGGGTGTGGCCTCTAGTTGACCCTTGGGCGGGATCCCAGTGATTGGGGGCTCCTCCCCCTATCCCTCCTCCTTACTTTGTGTGTTCTGCTCACCATTCCCTTTACTCAAACACACGGTGGGAGCTGTTTCAGAGGCCTAGTTGGAGAGAGTAAGGTGTTAAGACTGGATGATACACACGCCAGATTGCAGTGAAGGCTTCCACATAAACTGTAAGATTTTGGGGGTCAGTGCAGAGATCTACTCGTCTACCCAGTCACTGGCTTCCCATGCCTGATTTCTTTTTCAGGAGAGGTTGTGGATGAAAGGCGGTGATACAGCATATCAGCACTGCCCCCTGGCCTCTGTGACTGAATCAGGATTTTGAATCACTGCAGAAATATTCCAGGTTTGTTTTCCCCGTCTGTGGAGATTAGAGGACTGGCAGGTGCGGAGTGATACCGAGTCTGCAAATCCGAACTCCTCCTCTTGCAGAGGTTATCCAGAGTGTCCCCAATTTTTTCGAGTGAGTAAACAGAGGTCCAGCCAACACGAGACTGGTCCATACCTTGCTTCATACCACGTGGGTAGGTAAGAGTTGTGGTTAGGCACGACACCAGTCTTGCATTAATATGGGCATAATCTTCTATGTGTGTCTTCTGTTCTGGTGGTTGTGCCTTGTACTTCTCAAGGCCGACACCTCTCTGGCTGTTTCCAAGGCCCTGTTTCTGTTGTTAACGTTGCCTTCCTCCTTTGGAGCTTTTATAGGGTTCTCCCCACAACCCTCTCCCCATTCCTGGGCTTAACTGAGTCTGCATCTCTGTGTCAAGGGAAAAAACGGCTGGAGGATCTTGCACTTTGAGTCTGCAAGGAACAAGGCCGCAGGATGGAAGGGGCTCAGGTCTGGCTCCCTCCACCAGCCTCCGGGCTCAGCTCGGGGCTTGTAAAGCCCACGGGTCACCATCAGAGTCCCCACGGGTCAGTCCCGCCTCACTCTGGGCATCCTGGGGGCTGCTCAAGTCGCCCTGTCCATGTGTTCTTCCTCTCCTCTGTGGCTGTGAAAGGGGACTCCCTGGGTCAGCATGATGCATCCTGCTGAAGCCTCGGAGCAGTGGAGTGGCTTTGCTCAAACACAGTCAGCCTTTTTTCGAGGCTTGGCCAATTGTGTAGCACCGAGGTCCTAAAAGCTTTTCGAGTGTCAGCTTCTGTGCATTTCGGTTTACTTTCTGTCCTTTGTAAACAGTGATGGCAGCAGAGTGTACTTTAAGGACAAAGCAACAGGAAATCTTTTGAGACTTGAAGCCCTTTGGAGTGATGAGGTGGGTGCAGGCAGAGCCATCTCTGAGCGGAGAGCCTCACGTGCCTCGGGCTCCCAGTGCCACAGAGGCTGGGGCTCCTCGCACTTCTGGCCCACCTGCTACTGCCCGTGGCCCCAGGCATGCCCTTCCCTCCCTGGTCGGCCCTCCCCTGGGGCTTAGCGGACACTCTGGACGTGGCACCCTCTTCTCTCTGGGTCCCTCTGGGGGAGCAGCATGCGACAGCTACTCTCCTGGAAGGGAAGGTCCCTGAGGGCGGGGCTCTTTGCCTGTCTTGTTCATTGTTGTATCCCCCAGCTCCTGGAGGGGTGCTCGGCACACCGACGGTGGTCAGTGGTCAGTGGTCCACGGTCCACTAGCCGGGGCAAGCCGCTTGCAATCGGAGTCTCAATTCTGATCCAGCAGCTAGTTTGCAGTGTTAGCGCTGATGTGGTATTATTATTACTGTTGTTACTATAGTTATTATTATTATGTGTTGAGATCTTGGAGAAGTGTCTAGCGTTGGAGTCAAACTCAATGGTGTATTTGGAAGGTTGGCAATTCCTTGAACCCGCCATACATGACAGTTGTAACTGTCTGTGGGCCAGAGCAGAGATCTCTATGTGCTGCTTCGTCCCTTTGGGAATCTGAGGTCCACTCTGGCCCCCAAGCTCAAAACTTCTGTTCTGGGGGTGCCTGGGTGGCACAGTCATTAAGCATCTGCCTTTGGCTCAGGGCGTGATCCCAGCATTCTGGGATCGAGCCCCACATCAGGTTCCTCCGCTGGGAGCCTGCTTCTTCCTCTCCCACTCCCCCTGCCTGTGTTCCCTCTCTCGCTGGATGTCTCTGTCAAATGAATAAATAAAATCTTTAAAAACAACAACAACAACAAAAAAACTTCTGTTCTCTCTCTCCTCGCAGAAAACCAGGCGAAGGTGGGCCTGGTGGAACGAAACTGAGGCCTGGGGGTTAGTCTCAGAGTGATGAAGCCTGGGGGCGAGCAGTGCCCTGCTGCAATGGCAGTGACCGGCGCATTCCTCCAGCTGCGGCTTTGCCCCTCACAGGCGTAGGCCGCAGAGACCAGGAGCTGGTGGAGCTGGCTTGTAGGAACAGGCCGTTCTTGTAGAAAAAGGGGTTCATAAAAGAAGTACTGGAGGAGAGAGGGAGAGAGAGTGCAGACTGAGTTTGTAAGCAAGAGATCTAATAATTGAATTTGAAGGGCAGGGCTCCCCATTGGAGAGCAGGCAGCCTGGGAGAACATCTGAAGCTGGAGAAGGCGAGGACACGAGGAAGGGGCCTCGCACTAAGGCCCTGGCTCGGATTAGCAGTGTGGCGTCTTGGAGCAGAGCACATGGTCTACACGGTGGATAGGACTGGGAAGATGACCAACAGAAGACTAGGAAGAAAACCCTTGTGTTCTTGGAGAGGCTCAGGGAGACTCAAGGGCGGAGGCCCGCATGTTGTGCAGGAAGAAGGGAGAGGTAGGAGGGAGGTGGTTCTGTCTTGTCTAAAGCTGCCCGGCATACTTAGCAGGCTTCCAGCCCAAGATTGGGGTCACAGAGAATCAGAAAGGGGGCGTAGCAGCAGGAGTCAGAGGGAGCTCAATCTTGTTTCAACTGAAAAGTCACTAGTGTGGGCCTTGGGTAAGTTAAGGGAGGCCACGGGGCTTTACTCTTCTGTCTATACAATGCGTTTGATTCTTGGTGGCTTGCAAGGTTGTGATCGTTAGAGGGCAAGATGCCCCCTCTGACAGGTACCCAGCACGCGCTCTGAATATGACTGTACCTTCTTCCTGAGCTGATGTTCTGGCCCTGACTAGGCCAGCTGGTGTCTGATCTGGACTCCAGTGCTAGTGGTAGCCATATATGCTGAGCTAATATTGGGGAGGTAGGAAAGTGGGGTCTTGTGGGGCACGGTTGTCCAACGATTAGAAAGGCATATGTTGATCTAAGGTTGCTAGCTTAATCTCAGAATCTCCCTGTCAGGGGCCTACTGCTGTTGATACCCCTTCTCCCCTGATCGGGCACCAGGTGGGACAGGCCCTGAGGCTTCCACTGCAGGAGACACTGGGAGCCCCAACTCCAGAAAGCCTGGCCCAGGGCTCACCCTGATATTTATCCAGCTCAGCTCATGCTGTCAGGCCCACTTTCTGTCTGTAACACAGCTTGGCTGGTTGGTGGGCAAGGCTCACATAACGTGGCTGCAGGGCAGGGATGAGGTTGTCAGGGGGTTATGGCCACACCATGCAAACGGAAGCCCTCTGCTAAATGTGCGGAGAGCTCACGAACACCAGATGGTGGTGGCATCGCTCTCCCCCCCTGCCCGACTCCCCTGGTGCCTGAGCAGGTTTTCCAGGCCCGGACCTCTGCTCCCAAGTGGTTCTCTGTCAGTCTGGCTCATCCTCTGGGACCCGCTGCACTGTGTCCTTGGCTGTGGGCTGCTGGGCCAGACAGTTAAGGGTGTCCTGGAAGCCCTGTGTCCCTAGAACACTTGTGTGTCAGCAGGTCTCAGCCTTGCTCAGCCAGGACCCTGACTGGCTGCAGGCCTCCTTCGGTGACTCAGTTTCCCCAGGTATTTCTGGGACCCCAAGACTTGCTTCTCCTGGGCTTATAATTAATCCCCAGGCTCTTCTCTCTTCTCATGGATGCCTCTGCCGCTTGAGGGAGATGTCTCACTGCTGCCCCTGCTGTGGGCCCCTCGCAGGAGAAGCTGTCCACCAGCTGGGGCAGAGCCTCTCCGTGGTCCTGGCAGGCCGTGAGCAGCATCTTGTCCCCACTCTGTTGCGGAAATAGGAGATGGCCTTCTCCACAGGCTGTGCTCAACCTTTCACCCTGGGCCCGAAGCAGCATTGCTTGTGCCTGGAGTCTCCCCAGACCTCTTAAATTTGAAGTCAAGTTTCTTCAGCTTTTGGTCCCAAACTCCTTTCACCCCAGGGCATGAACCCCAGATCATCAAGAAGGGTGCTAGGGTGTGCCCTGTGCTCAGCCTTGACCTCTCTTTCCTTCTGCGAGGGGACCACTATACACTCTGTCTCTCCTCCTTTAGTCCCAATTCTAAATCCCCCTTTAAAGCAATTCTCTTTCTTTCTTTCTTTCTTTCTTTCTTTCTTTCTTTCTTTCTTTCTTTCTTTCTCCTTCCTTCCTTCCTTCCTTCCTTCCTTCCTTCCTTCCTTCCTTCCTCCCTTCAATAGGAGTATTTATTGAACTCCTGATATGTGTTGTTCTTTGCACTGGAAACACAGAACAGTAAAAAACACTGGAGTCCCTCCCCTCAAGGAGCTTACATTCCGGTGGGAAATTCAGGGCATCAAACCTGATCCACTTACCAGAAATATCTGAGTCTCTTCTCTGTTTCAGCCAATAGTCTCAGCGAGCTCGCAGGTGAGGTCATCATGGTTACCCTTCCCTGTGCCCACTGGGTCCTATGACATGCTCCTCAGATCTGTAACAAGAGACAGTTCACTGCATCACAGCCCAGGTAGCCAAGGGACACCAGAGATATCCGGGGACCCAGCAGTGTGGGTCTATAAGAAGGAAGAGGCTGGATGGATGAAATAGGGTTCAATCCATAAGCCATCAAAGACAGGGTGAATGTTGGGGAGAATGAGTGGGCTCAGAGCTGTGGAGACTTGTGGGGTTCTTTTTCTGCAGGGTGAGGCAGCTCCCCTAGGCTGGCGAATGGCCACGGAATGGCAGAAGCACCTTGGGCAGGCAGAGGGGCTTGCTCACTGCATTTCCTCTACCCTGCCTCTTCATTTCCGTTTGCCTTGGATTCCAGTCTCTGTGGGATAAGAGCAGAGTCTCCGTCTTTGCAGCATCCAGGGAAGAAACTGGAGTTGAATATACTACCCAGAGAAGAAAGGCTTTTCTCAAACGTCTATATTCTCTGGGCAGTTCTGGAGAATGACTGAGCAATTGGGGAAAAATGGAGAAACACCCAGTGCAAAGGGTCAGTTGGTTTCCAGATGTTCACTCATTTCATCTGTTAAGTGTTAACTAAGCACATACTCCGGGCCTGGTCCTTGGGCGAGTGGCAGCTTAGTACACACTGACGTGTAGAAGTGAGGTGTAGACAGCAGGGGCATGGTGTAGATGCTCCTTAGTGGGAAAGCCCTCGGGACCATGGGTGGAGGGCTGGCAAAGACCTGGAGGGGGGTGAGGATGAGCAGGACCCAAATAGGGAGTGCGCAAGAGCAGTCTCTCGGAGGCAGAGATGACAGCGAGGAAGTCTCCGCCGTGGGTCTTGACAGGACATTTCTGGGGGGTGGAAAGACCTGTCTGGACATATGGATGCAGAGGAGAGGAGAGAGGCGGAGGGACAGGAAACTAGGAACCAGATTGGAGAGGACCTTATGTGCCACGTGAAAGAGTTTGCATTTCGTGTTTAGCTCCTGTGTCCGTTTCCTCCTGCCTCATCTGAGTCTCAGCTCGGTGCCAGCTAAGATGATTGACTTCTAGCCCCAGAAGTCCTAATGAGGGACCTTCATGTCCTCTTGTGTCTCAGACTTGAGTTCCATTCCATTAGCACTGTCTTCCCTATCAGACGGTGGCCTTCGGACCCGGGCTCTTCCTTGAAGGCCGTGGGGACAATGCAGGTGCAGATGTATTATGGACATCTGGCTGACCTGGGCTGTCGTCCTTCCTCTGCCCTCATGAGCTGCACGGCTGTGAGCAAGTGACTTCACTGTTCCAGCCTCGGTGTTCTCATCTATAAAATGGGGAAATGAGCACCTGTTCATCCCATGTAATCATTAGAAAAGTGTCTGTGAGTATGCGTGGCAAATGGAAACACTAACTCTCTGGGCTCCCCTGCTGCTCTTTGGTGTGAAATCAACAACTAACTGACCTTGAACTCTGCATTCAAGTCTTTTTTTTTTTTTTTTCCCCTGCTATGTTGGCCTGGGGCCCAATAGTAAGGAGGGGAAGCTCAAACAGGGAAATCATCGAGAAACCGAATCCACAGAGGAAAAATAATACAAATATCTAAGTGCCAGGTATGCCATATAAATTTATAAGGTATATTGCACATTTTAGAAATGTATCGCCACACTATATATTCTAAGTGTCACATAATGGGTTCAGTTTTCTGATATCTCAAATATATCTTCCAGACTGTCAAGTATATTTTAAAAATGAGTATCTTTTTAATGGCCCATGGTGGGTAACCTCGGCAGAACAGGAGCAAATTCATTATTTCTCCTGGTGCTAAGTGACTTGTACATCCCGAGGTGGCCAGGCAGAGTGGGAAAAAGACAGTTCTTTTCATGTTGGTGCTTTGGAGGGGTTAGGGGGGTGAGAGGCGCTCAGGGGCGCTGTATAAATGGCCTGGATGGGAGATGGAAACTATGCTAAATAATGGGAGGGAGGAGGGCGGCAGAGGGAAGCTCCGTTGAGCCAGGTGAGTAGCTTGGGCCGTGAAATACTGGCCAGCATGAGCCTGAGATGCCGCTTAAAATTCTAACTCCCAGCACGGCTGAGGAGGGAAAGGAGAGGATTTGTGGTCATTGCGGCAGCACTGGGAAGGGGGGATGGAGGGCGGGAGTGGAACTTAGCGGACTGCCAGCTGCAGGACAGACACTTTATCTAAGTGATCTTCTTTAATCCTCCTCAGATCCTGGCTGGGGGTGGGGGTGGGGGTGGGGGGGCATTTTTATCTCAATTTTGCTGACAAAGAAACAGGCGCAGAGCTAAGGAATGTGCTCAAGGTCAGCCTGCCTGGGCCTGGAACTCAGGTTTGTCTGATTCCAAATCCTACTCCACGGGTCCAGGAGTAAGGTAGGTCCTTTTGCATTTGGTGCGGGCTGGCCTTCTGGCTGTGCTGATGGAATTTTCTCCAGGAGCCAGTGGCTGAATGATCTCTGAGAGCTCTTGCCCCCGCCAGTCATTACTCATCAGCATGTGGCTGCAGCCGCTCAGCCGAGGCGGGTTTTCCTAAACACATCCAGAGGGACATGTAAAGGTCCGTCCCTGTGTCTTCTTCTCTTTGGCAAACTCCGTTCTGCCCTTGGGTAACATAGAGCTGTCAATCAGAAGACGGGGTTGGGTGGGGCCAGGAGTGGGGAGGCCTGGACTTACGCACTGTGTAGGCAATTCTGCTTGATTCAGCTTGATTAGGAGGCTTTCAGCCAGTCTCATCCCAAATGGAGACTGGGATACCCCTCCTGGCAAGAAGCTGTTGGCCTGGGCAGGTGGAGCCCACTGAGGCACTGGAGTGTCTCCAGCCCCATGATGATCTAATGTGGAGACTGACAGGGCTGGGGGCAGAGCAGCGTCCAGAGTCCTGCCCTCAGCAAGATCAAAGAGTCCGAAGATGGTCATCAGTGAAGTAGGACCACGTGATTAATGGGGGGGTTGAAATGCATATGGAGGGGGAAGGAAGGGTTGGAGTGGGCAGAAGGAAGGGGATGGGATGAATTCCGAAGCTGCAGAGTTAGAGCCCCTGCTTTTGTTAGTACAGCGTGCTTTCGCTGGGACAGATCAGGGTCCCCGTCTGCGGCAGGGTCCACAGTCCCAGGTGGCTTTTCAGCGGGGAAGATCTGACAGGCTTGTTCCCTCAATGGCTTTCCAAGCCTGAAGGCCACTCCCCTGCATCCCTCCACCACCACACCCTGACTCTGTAGACAGATAGGTTCTGGAGCTACCCCGGACCTGAGCCAGGCAGGATAAAGGATTTGCTGTCCCTTGGGGCTCACCCCTGGATCCCATTTGGTGTGGTTCCAGCTGTGTTCCTAGTCCCAGACCCATCCAGGACTCTGGTCAGGGTTAGTGGATCCTGTCTTCTTCTGAGGCTTCCATCCCTTTCTTGGCAAGTGTCTCTGTCCAGGACATCCACTGTCAGGGCTGGGCTCTGCTCCCAGCTCTCTCTCCCCCACTGGGGCTGGCTCTAAGCTCCAGAAGCCTTTGGGAATCTTTTCTCTAGCCTCTCTGTCCAGCTCTGCTCTCCAGCTCTTCTCCCTACCCCCTAGGTCAGGTCCATAGCTCAAAGACTCACGTTCAGTCTGTCAATAGGGGCTGACGTGCTGGTTGTGAATGCTGAGGTCTGTTTAGAATGGTCACTGCTTATCCTGTACCAGCTAGGAACTATTTTAAATATTAAAACCTTGCCATGCTCAGCTGGGATAAGATATCATTCATCTGCTCTGGAGGGACAGGATGGAACCCAACCTATAATAATCATAATCATGAATATTTATTGAGTACTCTTGAGAGCCCAACACTTTTTTTTTTCTGAGAACTTTCTACCATTTAACTTATTTAAGCCTCAAAACAGCCCTCTGAGGTAAGACTCTGATGATCTCACTTTACAGATTAGAAAACTGCCCTAAATGAGAGACAATCTATTCAAACCCTTGTAATCTTACTCCGGAGCCAACATTTTCAATGCTCCATTATTCCCAAACGTCAGCATCATCCCCAGATGTCAACAGGGCCATGGGATAGAACATTTAGGATTCTCAGAGTTGGGATGGAAATCTAGACCCCCCAGGAGCCTTGTGAAGGCAGAGAGGTATGCAGTCTAACAGAGGCTTTGGGGAGAGACACACTTGCTTTGGAATCATCAGCCTGTGACTTGTTCGAGTTGCTGTACTTTGAGCCTCAGGTTACTCATCTATAAAATGGGCTTAACAATTGCTACTTGGCAGGGCTGTGTGTGTCTAGTTAAGTGAAATAATAAACACTGAGCATGTCAACCTTGGACGTCATCGTGAAGGCCTGACAAGCTATATTTTAGGATGCACAGGAAACCTCTTTGGTGAGACAGGCTTTGCAGCAAGCTGTTAGCTTTGGCTGTTTGTGCTTCTGCTTGAGGCCACCCTGGGAAAATGGCACAGGAACGTTTCTCCTTGTTAATGATGGTAATCACCCAGTGGCTGTGTCAGAGAACTCAGGAAAGCATCATTACTGAGAGCTTCTTCTGTCCAGCCCCTTGGATAGAACTCTGGTTTCCTGTAGCAGCTTCTGCCTGTTTCCAGCTAGTTGGACAGTCAACCACAGGTTGGAGGGTGAGGAGGAAGAAGGATCAGGTCTGTTGCACAAGGGTTTCCCAGGCAGGGCCAGACAGCACTGTACAGTTTGTGGTAGGCTCTTACATGAAAAGTACCCCCCCCCCCGGTGAATTACACCTTCCCAAATCCATGCCTTTGTATAGACCCCTCCCATGTTGACTCAGGGCCAGGTCATCACTTTGCTCGGGACACCAACAAATATGATGTGAGCATAGCCTGGATCCATACCTGTCTACACTGGGATTTGCGTACAAGTGTGTGAAGAAGGTCAAGCTAGCCACGGAGAGAGAGAAGCGAGTGCCCAACCGCCCGGTCCACACTTGTCAGGCATGTGAGTGAAGCTATCAGCCATCATGCAAACCAGCCCCCAGCTGACCTACCCTGACCACAAATGCCTGGTGCTTTCCTCCCTAAAATTGAAGAAGTACTGGGAGTTTCCCCCAGTGCCCCCCAAATGCCTGGCTATTGAACCTACTTTCTCCCCTTCTTTGCTCCCCAAAGATGGGATTCCTTTTAGGCTACTTTTTGTGGGGTGTCCCTGCCATGACTTGCCTGCACACGGCAGAGCGTGGTTTGCAGACCAGCCACATCTATGCAATAAATAGCCTGCTGTGTTGAACATGGTACTCGTAAAGTATGGCATCAGGACGGTCCCACTCACTCCTCATTTCCCTGTAGCTCAGGCTCCAGGGCGCGCAAAGTTCACACCTGCCGGGGTATTCTCGCTTCTTCTTTTTTTTTTTTTTCATGTAAAGTTCGATGATTCATTAGTTGCGTATAACACCCAGTGCACCATGCTATACGTGCCCTCCTTACTACCCATCACCAGCCTATCCCATTCCCCCACCCCCCTCCCCTCCGAAGCTCTCAGTTTGTTTCTCAGAGTCCATAGTCTCTCATGCTTCATTCCCCCATCTGATTACCGCCCCCCCGCTTCTATACGCAGAGTAAATTCTATGCATTTACATATACTTTTAGAAACCCCCACCCCGGGCCCTGCCCAGCTTTGCAGCAGCTCATTTTCTATGTATGTCAAAGACGGTACCTGCACTTGGAATTAGGTCCCCCATTCATTCCCAGACTGTAGAGGCAGACCCATTAAGAATGCACAGCTAGCCTGATGCGCCTCACTGCAAAGGATGTTAAATACTCACATACCACAGCTCCGCCAAGGACCAGGGATAAATATGGCAGGCATGAAATGGGCCTAAATTGCTCCTGATGGCTCTATTCAATAATGTTGGTCTTTTCCTTACAGTACTATATAACAATAGTCATTTTCAAAATGGGGTGCTGCAGTTGTTTTTAAGGAAGAATTGACAATTTTGACCTACAGGGTAGTAATTTGCAAAATGTTCTTTCTTTAAGCCATTCACTGGGAAATGCAGGAAGCCCACAAAGTGCTGGACTTGAGGCGAAAATGGCTGTAACTAATGATAGCCCTAAGTGCGGAGGGAGAGCGTGGCGGTGCTGGTGAGGCTCCAGAGTCAGAGCTGAGGCCAGGCAGAGGCAGAAACGAGAGTTTCATAACAGACAATTGGGCTCAGAAGTCCCCGAATAAACCTTTTTTACTTCACTTTGCAGGCACATTTTACATTGTTGGCTCTGCACTTTATAGCCCCGAAATGGGATTCGATCCGGGGAAGGAACTGTATTAGACAAAGGGGCCACTTATCAGAGGTACCTGTTACATGCTCCAAATCCGCCAGAACATCTGCTGAGCACTTAGATTCTTTACAAAGATTCATAAGAAACGGTCCAAGGACGTCTGTGTGGATTGATTGCACTTGAAAATTATGGGTGCAAATCATCTGTTCTTTACTCTCTGATCCTTGTTTATGTGGGTCCCTGAGTTGTATATGCATGAGTATATTTTACGTGTACTCATCTGAGGCTGTCCTACCCTGTCTTTCTCTGCTCTTTGGAGGGACATTAATTTTAGGATTTCCCTCTGTATCTGTGTGCCTTTGCACACCAGTTTGTGAAGGTAGACAGACTGTCGGGTCCCCAACTTGGCTGGGGGATGTAGGGAGTGAGGGAAACAGTGTGTTACAGGGCCCAAAGCACAAGTGGCTTCGAGACATAGCACTTTGGGGCTTTGATTTTCCTGAAGCCTGAAACATGGAAGAAATACCGTTAAAGTCCTTTCAGGGAACATAAGGAGAGAAGGAATGGTTTTTCCTCCCCCCCCACCCCTGGCAAGAAAAGATCAGTGGTCAGGATAGCAGTGGAAGACCTGGTAAGTGTAGCGCCCCCCATGCCTAATGGCAGCTCTGGAGAGGGAGTAGGAGTTCAGGAGAAACAGCTGCAGTCTGTGTCTGGGAAGAATGACATAGTTTCCATTTGTGCAGGAATTCTCGACCTATCCTGTGCCATGGAAGGAAGTATGGTTGGTTCTTAAGGGTGCACTTAGTGCTTAAGCTGGGAAATTGTCAGTAGGAATCATGATGGGAGCTGGAGGCCTCCCTGCTGTTTTACTAGCACCATTTGTAAGTCCATTTGTTGCAAACGTGGGCGGGAGGGACACCCCAGTAAGGAATGAGATTAAATTTTCTTTTTTCCTTAAATATTTTATTATTTTATCAAAACTAGATTTAAATAAATGTGAAGCCTGATTACTAGGCTAAGGAAAGGCATTATTACTCCTACCAGATGAAAGCATTCAGGTGGAGATCAGGTGAATGGGACCTTTGGTTCATTGTTCAGCTTCCATGTCATTGAGGTTCTATAAAAACACCTCTGGGGAAATCAGTGGGAGAGTCTCTGTTGGGGGGCTCAGGAGTGCATGGAGCATGGGGCTGGGTTGTAGTATGAGTAAGACACTGGCTACCNATATGGGCAGGAGGATCAAAGTACTCTTCTCTGATTCTAAGTCCTCATGACCAACATCTAGATCTTAGGGTTAGGACAAAGAACACTCAGTGGGGGTGAAATTAGTATTTTTATGAAAGAATTTTATCATCTCATGGTCCTGCCAAGTAAGATAGGAGAATCTGGGTTTGGCTGACCAAAACATTATCAATTCAAGAATCTTTAAAAACTGATAACAACAGAAGGCATATTAGTGCTGACACCCCTCAACATATCTTCCTGTTGAATTACGTTGCTTTGGTCTGGACTGATAGTTCTGTGTCTGGTGATAGCTGTCATCCTGTGCATCAGTCAGGATGGGCTAAGTTGGTGTAGTAACAACCCTGAAAATCAGTGGCTCAAAGCAATAGCATTTATTTCTCTCTCACATTACATACATTGCAGGTTGCCTGGGGCTCTTCTCTGTGTCATCCTTACTCAGGTAGGAAGGGAGGCTCTTTCTCCATGATTCATGGAAAGTAGGGACCCTGTCCAAGGTGCTGTGCTTCAGAAGGGTGCTTTCCTTGAAATTGTCTGTGTTGCTGTCTGCCAGGGTAGGCAGGGCCCTCTGAATCCAGACCTAGTCTCATGTGGGTCCCAGTTTCTAGAATTGCATACCTGAAAATTTTCTAAGTCCCCCTCCAGGGCCTGGAACTGACGGGGCCAGAACTGGTGGAATTTTGCTGGTGTGCTCTGACACTGGATCAGGGCTCATGGTGGTTTCAGTCCCTGCTTCTCCCTTTTGTGCTTGCCAACCTTCTAGCAATGTGGAGTATGTGGAGTCAACCAGATGCCCCAAGGAGACTCTCATCTCAACCTTGCATCTATGGGGTTATCCTGGACTCAGCCAAGCTCAGGTTCCGGAGGAGTGGTCTGGAGAGCAGATTAGTCCTGCTGGTTACTATGGTATTTGTTTTACGGGATTGTGTGAGATCGGGCCACTAGAATGATGTCAATATGCTGAGTTTTGGTGACTCTCACTTATGTTAGAAACAGAATGAATTCATGGTTCTGGACTGCTGACAGTCTACTTCTGACTGATGTGTTTGACCTGTTTGAGGGTCTGTGTGTCGTGACGTGTGTTCCAGCGTCAGTGCTGCCCTTGCTTCAGGGCAGCAGGGGTGGTGACGAGGGTTCTTTATACTATGCACTTCCTCATCCTGGCTACCAAGTAGTCAGTCCATCCCCTCTGCTGGCTTTATGACAAGTGTCTGGTAGTCCCTGGGGTTGGCTGTGCCTATATCCACTGAGGACTTTCAAGACTATTGCTTTGCAATGCTATAAGCCCTTCTGATCAATGCCCTGCTTTGGTGTGCTGATGTGCTGACTCAGATGGTCTTAAGTCATGCAGGATGAGGGGCAGAAATTCCTGGTGCAAATGAGATGACTCTTTTCTCTCTATCCATTGGCCTGTTTTCTACTTCCCTGTTAGAGGGTAGTATATGGAAGACAGCTGTGTGGTCAACACTGATGGAGGTCCCACTTTAGGAACGCGGTGATTGCAGCCTAAGGAATTCCAGAGAAGACATGGCTGGAAAAAGTGATGTTCTGCCTCTACACTATAACATACCAAACAGTAAACTAAACATGACAAGAACATGGGTTATCTCTCACATTTTCCTGTGCACTCTGATTAAGACTTACATTGTGGTCATTAACAATGAAGCACAGTAATGACTTATAAGAAAGTCATCAGAAGCCAATAGTCACGGATGATATAATAGATGGTGAAAGGTATGAATAAGGGTGTAACCAGGATTAAATAAATAGAACTAGGGAACTTCAGGAGCAAAAATATCTTATTTCAATATGAATTCCAAAAAGCCATGCCCGCACTGTCTGAGTAATAACAGTGTTGCTATCTGTGTGTGTGTGTGTGTGTGTGTGTGTGTGTGTGTGAGGAGATAATGAACCTAGCTAAAAATGGTGCATTTGACAATAAACAACATGAAGAGATGCTTTCTTGACCTTCCCAAGAAGAAATGGTATACTGATTGGACAACAAACACATAAGTACCCATGTATCCAAATATACCTATGAAGCTATTGCTGCAATCATGATAATGAACATATCCATTACTCTCTGTTTTCTTGAGCTACTTTGTAACACCTGCCTTCTGCTCTTTTCCAACACCCATCCCCCCCGACAACTGATATTATTGAATTTTCTAGAATTTTACATAATGGAATCAGACAATATGTATAAGTCTTTTTATGGACACAAGCTGCTTTTAGTTCTTTTAGGTAAATACCTAGGAGTGGAGTGGATGCCTCATCTGATAGCTTTAGCTTCATTTCACAACTCTTGGTTTCTTGTGTATTCAGTTTCATTCAGTTCAAAATACATTCTAATTTACCTTTTGATCTATTCTTTGACCCACAGTTTATTTAGAAGTGTGTTACTTGGTTTCCAAATAGTTAGTGATTTTACAGATATCTTTCTCATACTGATTGCTAATTTAATGCCATTTTAATCAGAGAACATATGTATGATTGTATGACCTAAACCCTTTAAAATTTATTGAAACTTCTTTTATTGCCTAGGATGTGGTTATCTTAGTAAACACTCTGCATTTACCTGAAAAGAATGTGTGATCTGCAGTTGTTGGACAGACTGTTCTATAAATGTTAATTAAGTCAAATTGGTTGTTAATGTTGTTTGATTTGCTATATCCTTACTCATTTTCTGTGTACTTGTTATCTCACTTTATTGAAAGAGATGCATTGAAATCTCTGACTAAAACTGTGGATTTGTTGTTCTTTCCAGGCAGTTCTATCAATTTTTGCTGCATTTATTATGAAAATTTGTTTTTAGATGGATAAACCTTTAGGAGAATTATGTCCTCTCAATGACCTTCTATCATTATGAAATCTCTCTAACATTGGTAATATTCTTTGCTCTGAAATCCTTTTGAGTGGTGTTAGCATGGCATATCTTTTTGGCCCTCTCACTTTTAGTCATTTTGTGAATTTCTCATAGGCTGCATATATCTGATCTGGCTTTTTCAAAATCTAATTTGACGATTTCCACCTTTTATTGGAGTATTGGGCCATTTACATTTAGTGTGATAAGTAATATGATTGGGTTTAAATTTACCAATTTTCTATTTGCTTTCAATTTTCTCATCTGTTCCTTGTTTTCTTTTCCTTATTTGTCTGCCTTTTTAAAAATTGAATATATTTTTAAAATTCCCTCTTCATTTCCTTTGTTATCTTATTAGCTCTATCTCTATTGTGTTATTTAAGTTACTTTAGCATTTATAATATATATTTAAAACCTATAACATTCTGTCTCCAAGTAGAATATTATACCACTTTATCTATTGTATAAGAATCTTATAACACTGTACTTCCATTTTTCTCCTCTCAGCATTTGCACTTTATTGTTAAACATTTAAGTTTACATGGGCTCGATCCCAGGATCCCGAGATCATGACCCAAGCCAAAGGCAGACGCTTAACTGACTGAGCCACCCAGGCTCCCCAGTTGCTCTTTTTTGCTGGTTGGTGTTGAGTTCTCTGTGTTCTGTATTAGAGACTGTCTCCCATGGCTGAGAGTCCTTGGTCGTTTGCTTAGTTTAAGAGTCAAGTGGTTTAAGAAATGATCACAAGCTCTGAATACTTGGGTGTGGCTTCTGGACTATGAGGTTCACAGTAGGAGTATTAGTCTGAAATATCTACTGGTGAACCGCTGGCTTTGGTGTGGTTAGTTCTTTCCTCTTGGGCTGGTCAGTTTCTCAAAAAATGTTGTTCCAAAGTTCCAAAGGTGTGGCCTCGTTGCCAGAGTTCTGGGAGCCAGGAGAAATAGGGTGGTCAGTATTTAGGCAAAATTTCCTAATTGCCCTGTATTCCTTGTGCTACTCTGTCCCTAACTGTGTATTTTTTTTTTTCCTTTTTGAAGTTTATTTACTTAAATGATCTCTATACCCAGTGTGGCTTTAATTCAGAACCCCAAGATCAAGAGTCATACATGCTCTTCCTACTGAGCCAGCCAGGTGTCCTCCCCCATGGTGTTTTAATATTCACATACAGTTTCTTCTGTTGTCTCCAGAAAAAATATCTCCGCCTCCACTGAGGGGGAGAAGAGGCAATTGTCCAGGGATATGTAATGGGAGTGGTGATCTCTATATTTTATTTATTTGGAATTTACTAGGTGCCAGTCCTGGTATAGGTCTATTTTACAGATTTTAGCTAATAAAGAGGGAAGAAGTGTTAATACCCCATTTTTCAGATGCAGGAACTAATGCATAGAGTGTTTAAGGAACTTGCCCAAGATCTTCTCAGGCAGTAAGTGGCCAGCTGGGACTTGCAGCCAGGCAGCTGGGCTCCTTAATGTGTCATCTTGACAACATTGCACTGTCAGCTTGGGATCTGACAGTTACACAGCTTTCAAATGCTCTTCCTTTTCTTAGCCATTCCCACCATTCTACCTCACTTGCAGAGGTGATACGGGGTACTGCCAGTTCCTAAGCTTTGAGGAGTCTGCATTCTTATTTAGATTGTTCCTTGGTGTTCCCCATGGTTGGTTTGGAACTGCCAAGTTGGTTTCCCTTCACCCATCTGCCTTCCAGCCTCCACAATTAGGTAGATGTTGTTTTCTCTTTTCTCCTGATCTTTTTGATTTTCTTCTTTTTAGGCAAAAATGTCTTTGCTGTAGTTTTAATGGCCTTGTGAGAGAGGGTGCTTTAGAGGGTGCTGAATCAGCTGTTGCTACCTGGAGGTCTTGAGACAGAAGTTTCCACCACTCTAGTGGCACACAAATTTAATTTGATTTATAAATTATAGAGAAATGAATGTTTCTTGCAACTCTGAATTTGTGGATAGAACTTATCCCATATTCACATGCTGTGATGTGTACATGTTCTCACGCCTTTGAGGAATTCCCATGTGTGTCTCTGTGATGTGGACATTTTGGGGACATGTGAATAGTTCTTAAGCAGAAAATGGCCTTATCCCACCACCTTCCCACCACCGAGCTACCTGGTCCCATGAAGGCCATCAGCTTTTATAGTTTCAGCTTCTTCATTGGCAAAGAAAAAAAATCCTCTTTGCCTTTAGGATGAAGCTGGCACCCTTCTGTCACCGGCATGCTTGATTTCATGTGTCTGTGAGGTTAGTTGGGATATGGTTTTCCCCCTTTTAAAAAACTTCCCCTTTTGTGGAAGTTTCCCATGTGTACCCTTTGTGTCTCCTGGCCACAATCACAGGTCCTTGTCAGCTCCTTTTCGTGCCATGGGTCCAAGTGGCCAGAGCCTTGGTAAGTTTGTGGCTGATTCAACCTCAGCTACAGCTGCTGACTGACCTCCTGCTCTGTACGGAGCCCTCTGTTACGCATGGGGCGCACAGAGATGAACCAGTCAGCTGTCTGCTGTCCTGCAGCCAGTGAGGCAGCAGGGCAGACACAGCACTCACTATCATACCAAGAAATATGTGCTTTGATAGCAGTAAAAATAAAATGCGCTGGGAGGGAGCACAGGGAAGGAGTGATGAATTTTGCCTGGAGGGATGAGGGGAAGCTTCACACACTGACACATGCATCAGTTCTCAAGGGAGAGCACGGCTGTTCTAAGCTATGGAAATGATGTTGGTGAAGTGGGCGGTGATGGAGAAGGGGAGAGGAGGGAGAGCAGGCAGGAAATAATGTGAACATGTGTTGTTATTCTCCTCCATGTCAGGAGCAGAGATAGGCCGTGAGTGGGCCTGGAGTTATCCAGACAGAGGAGCGAAGATTCTTTGGATGAAATCCAGGGCCCTGGTTGAAGCTACGCTCTAGAGTTCGACTGCCTGCTTTCCAAACTTGGTTTTATCACTTACTGACTCTCTGATCCCAGGCAAGTTGCTTAAGCTTTCCTCAATTTCTTTATCTGTAAAATGGGAGTGATTACACAAACTTAACCAATAGATCCACGTGAATAATTTTGTGTGTATATAGCACATGGGATGAGTGCTTGAACGTGAGCTTGAGTTTTATCTGCCTGTCCGTCTTTCCACCGCTCTGTACGACTATCCACTTCTCTTTATGTCCTGCCTTGTTCTACAAAGGATTCGGCAGAAAGAAAAAGATATTGAAGAGCTCTCAGGGAGAGTATGATGAGTTCAATTTTAGACATGATGAGTTTGCTAAGCCAGTGGGACACCCCAGTGGAGATGTCACACAGAGATTTCAAAATTTGGTTCTAAATGCTCAGAGGAGAGATCTGAATTGGAGATATGGATTCCTGAGTCACAGGTAAAGTCAAGGGAGGGAATGAGATTGGAACTGGGGCGGGCGAGCCGGAGAACACCGCCGAGGACTGAGCCATTAGTACCTTGAAGATTCCTCCATTTCAGAGCAGGAAGAGGAGGCGGGGAATGTGCACTAGCGTGCTCAGGCCGCCATAGCAAATACCACGCATTGGGTGGCTTAAACGACAGAAATCTATTTTCTCACAGGTCTGGGGGCTGAAGTACAAGATCAGTTTCTGGCAGGGTTGGTTTCTGGTGTGAACCTTCCTCCTGGCTTATAGGTGGATCAGTGTCCCACCATCTGACCTAATGAACCTTAATTACCCTAAGGCCCTGTCTCTAGTATAGTTACACTGGGGGTTAGCATTGCGACATATGAATTTAGGGGGCGCTACGATTCAGTCCAGAGCAGAAGGGGACTTGGAAAAATGGGAAAAAGAGGTGAGGGAGAACTGTGGTACAACGGGGAAATGGGGAAGAGAGGAGCTGGTGAACACGTAAGCCCAGGAAGATCAAACAATGCAGCAGTAGTAGTAGTAGTAATTAATAGTAATAATAATGCAAAGAATAATTACAGCATATTGTGCAACTGTGGTGGGCAGGGCTCTTTCCATGAGTTGTCTCATCATTCCTCCTGTCACCCTGTGCTGCTGGCCCCATTCCAGAGTCCAGGAAACTGGAACGCATACAGGTTGTGTTTTCTGTTGGAGCTCCCCCAGCTGGCGAGTGGGGAGATAGTTTTCAAACTTGGATCTCTGATCCCAGGGGCTGTGTGTGCCCTTTTCACGGAGCTCAGCTGCCTCTCTAGGTGGGAGGTCGATGTGGAGAAGAGGTCACAGGCTTTGCAGGGGTTTGGGAGAGGTGAGTGGTGGTGCAGGGATGAGAAAGGAGGCTTCAGGCTGCAGGTTGTACAGGGGGATGGGGAAGTTCAGAGAGCAGGTGTAGCCTGGTTAGTGTAAGACTGTTGTGAGCAACGAAGGGGCTCTTTGACACGGCAGTAGGGTCCTCGTAAAAAGGATGACTCCACGGTTCAATAGCTTCGGGAAACCCACAATTCTGAACTCATGTGCACTCCCAGATCTTTTCTGCTTCACCCTTCTCTTAGTCTAGCCGCCCCTCTGGCCAGCAGCTCTGTATGGATTCTGCCGGCAGGCAGGTCCCTCATCTCAAGCACGCACCTGCACCTTCCACTGCCTGCCATCACCATGGGTCCCTACTCTGAACCCCCAGAGGCTGATGGGTACATTTATCCCTTTTCTCCCCTTACTATGGGCAATCTTGAGACACAAAACACACAGGAGCCAGGACCGGCCCTATCTGGTGGCAGCCAGCTTGGCGACACAACCTCATTTTTCCTCTTTGCTTACCCTGCCTTCCCCCCCGCATCCTAAAAATGTAATAGCATGTAAGACCTCTGCCTCGGGCTCATTTTTTTTTTTCAAAATGAGGCTTAAACTCCCAGACTAAAATACCCATTCCTCTGGAGAGTCATAGTATGTATAAACATAATATATTTTCTGAGAATTCTTCCAGAAACTTCTCTGCAAAATCCAGAGGGCTCTAAACTCATTAAATTTTAAGGCTTAAAAAAATGTTACACTAATTCAACTTTTAGGATTCTAGTGTTCCAGAGAACACAGATTAAGTTTAGCTTTGCATTCCTATAAAGAGCCAGATATTAAATATTTAGTATTTTCAGGCCATAAGATCTCTGCTGCAACTACTCAACTCTGCCATCATAGCACAAAAGTAGGCATGCAGAATGCAGAAACAAATATGTTCCAATAAAACTTTATTTATAAAAATCAGATGACAGGCTGAATTTGGCCCGTGGGGCATAGTTTGCTGCCCCCTGCTAAGAGAAACACAGCAGCAACTGGAAAGAGAGAAGGACGTTGGTCGCTGGTCCAGGACAGTAGAGCTGGAATAAAGGAAAAAATACAAGGAAGTTTAGGGGTGCTGGGGGTCTCGGTTGGTTAAATGTTTGATTCTTGATTTCGGCTCAGGTCATGATCTTGGGGTTGTGAGATTGAGCCCTGTGTTAGGCTCTATGGTCAGTAGGGAGTCTGCTTGGGATTCTCTCTCTCTCTCCCTTTGCCCTTCCCCTGCTCATGCTGTCTCTCTCCCTCTCTCTTTCTCTCTAAAATAAATAAATAAATAAACTGTTAAAAAATACAAGGAAGTCGAGGGTGTTTTCTCACTGCTGAATGTCTCTCGTTTTTCTTCTTGTGCCTCCTGAATTGCTCAGTTTTGTCAATATCGCGAGTATGGGGCACATCCTCTCACGTTACCCGTCATCTGTTTTACATGATCAGGGTAGGACAGGTGTTCAGAGTTAGCTCTTGGCTTCTGCGCCCTTGATGGTGACAGATGCACAGCATTTCAGGAGTCCTGCCCCCAGAAATATCAGGAGTTACTGAAATCCTATCCTTCTTGCCTATCACTGTCATTGGTATTTGGCTCTGCCACGCTGAGCATGCTGTTTGTCAGTGTAAAGTATCCTGAGGATCTCTGTGGTGCCAGTCCAGATGGGAAGGGGCCTAAGCTGTTTGCCCACCTCACACTAGAGCTATGGACACCTGTAAGCAAACCTGTCTGGTGCAGAGTATCAAGTGTGCCTAGCGTGTCCTAATTCTGAACGTTTTTCTTTCCATGGTCAAGATAACAGGAATACATCATTAGGCTGCTTCCAACTCAGATATATGAAGACAGAGAAGAGGAGGAAGTGAAGGAGGGGAGGAAAATGCATGGGTAGTTAGGATCTGCTGATGCCAGGCCCCTTGGCAGGCACTTTATAGATGCTCTCACGTGTAATCCTCAAAGTCCTTGAGTAGGTGTCATTGTGTTTATCTTTCCTAAGAACCAGAGAGGATAGGTATCTTGCCCACAGTTATGCAGCTAGCACAAGGGGCATCCAGAATAAAATGCCAGACAGGTAACACTAAAGCCTGGGCAATTCTTGCCTTACCAGACTGCAGCATACCTCCCACTGAGCAAGTCTGCCCCTGACCTGCAGCTGGAGTCCCCAAGGCACTGTGGTCAGAGTGTAGGACGCTGAAGTCAAGGGGAGACATGCTCTGAAATCTAAGTGTGAAACCAGCTATGCTAGTCATCACACTGCAGTATGAGAGAAGCTATGTCTCCATCCAGTACTAACATTAGGAGGCAGGTGCTTGGGGCTGGAATGCTCCTGTGCCCAGAAGTCCATTGAAGGACTTACAGATTAACAAAATTCAGGGGCTCTTGGCCCAGGTAAATGGTGGGGAGCCCTGCCGATTATTCAGCAACCTTGAGCATCCCTTAGTGACAGAAATGAGATAGGGCATCTCTGTGCTGAGCTCAGTGTGTATTATGGGTCTTTCCAGTCCCATATTTCTCTGTTTCTGGAAGCTGAGCCAATTTATCTGCTCCTTGCAGCTCATCTTAGGGACCAGTAATCTCAGAGAGTTATCTGTAGAGGGGCAGCAGGGGCGTGTCCATGAAACTACATGCCTACTGGACTAGTAGAGAGCCAAATTTTACGGAAGCGGTCCCAACCATCTCTTTCCTCATATGCTCTATGGGAACGTATGCTTGATTTATTATTGAAATCAGTCATGTTATTGTGGATCATCTGGCTGAGCCTGGGACTGACCAGACTTAAAGTGGACACAAATGAACCCATGTATGAGATGGAAAGAAGGCAGGCCCACTACCTCTGAGATGATGGCTGGACCGTAATTCCGATGGTTCTGGTGCAGTAGTAGACATCAGATTTGGTCACATACACTCTCTTGGGGAGGATATATGCTAGGCAAGCTACAAGAAAGAATTTTACTTGAGCTCAGATTCTTTAGGGGTGTGAAACCTCTTTCTGGCTTCCAAGAAAGCCAGCTTGATAGCTTGCAGTGATGGGAGAGGTGGGCCAGAGGGGCTGTGGCTGATCAGGTGACTTCCCACGCTATTGGCAGCAAACCTCCGTCATTGGCGATGATTGTGGTATATCTGATTACTACATTGCAGGGGCATGTGACAAGATGGGGCAGAATTTGGGTGCACTCAGCCCTTGACCAAAGCCTACTGGTGAGTTTGTCTGGTGATCTTGACTGTCCTCCTCCCTTGGCTGAGAGCCTGGAGTGGACCCTGACCCTGACACTCTGGGTTTGGGCCCCTGACATCCACAGCCAGTTCTCCTGTTTTGATTGACACATCAGTTGGATTTTGGCTCCTGATTGCCCTGGCTCTGCCGTGTTAATGACTGATCTTGGACTCTGCTTTGACTTGGGCTCCTAGTCCTAGTGGGACACGTCCACAGAGTATCTCTGTAAGATGTGAAATAGGAAACTGTGACCCATGGCCCTGGGTCATCATGAGAGTCGGCGACTGTGGAAGAGATAGGCACTCCCCAATAACACATGTTGAGCGTGCTAGCTGGGCAGCAGATAGGAGATCCTCAAAAACAGTACCGGATGGGGCCTGGAGGAAGTAGTTAAGCAATGGCCAGGCATCCTCCTGACCAAAGTTCTTTAGCAGAGAGAAGTCTGATAGGGTCACTGGGAGCTCCAGCCCATGGGTTCATCTCACTGAAGTGTATACAAATGTCCAACAACAACTTTATTTGTAACAGCTCCAAACTGGAAACAGCCCAAATCTCTATCAGTAGATGGATGTGTAAACAGATTGTGGCACATCCATTCAGTGGAATACTTGTCTGCAATGACATGAAGAGACTACTGGACATGCCGTGACAGATAAATCTCAAATGAATCAAGCTGAGTGAAGGATGCCAGACTCCCTCCTCCCCAAGAGCACATGCTTTGCAATGCAAACTAATCTCTAGTGAGAGAAGCAGATTGGGGTTGCCTGGGGATGGGGAAGGGCTGGAGGAAGGAATTAGAAAGGGGCAGGAGGAAACTTTGGGGGTTGTTGAATATGTTCAGCGTCTTGATTGCCGTGGTGGCTTCATGGGAGTAGACCTTTGTCCAAACTTAATCAAATTGTGCACTCTGGATATGTGCAGTTTATGGTGTGTCAATTATACAATAATTTTTTAGAAATTGCAATTTTGGAGCAGACTTCCCTGACCCCCATCTGTCCCCATAGCTCAATTACAGCTCTTCTCTCCCCCTGCCTTCTCTAGTGGACTTCATGAAGCCTGCACCCAGATCATCTGTTTCTCACTGCATCCTAACAGGCCCTTACGAAGGGATAAGTAAATACTTGTTTGTTGATGAAAGAAAACGCACGAGCTTTGGTGTTAGGTGTATCCATGCTTGGATTGTGGCTCTGACACCCATGTGTGTATTTAGGAGAATTATTCTGAGCCTTTGTTTATTTATAAATTAGGGATAATCTACCTCACAGAGTCATTTG
The DNA here is from genome assembly GCF_017311325.1 of Ursus maritimus. Taxonomy (NCBI): domain Eukaryota; kingdom Metazoa; phylum Chordata; class Mammalia; order Carnivora; family Ursidae; genus Ursus; species Ursus maritimus. Next base: position 43,183,978 of record NW_024426885.1, on the reverse strand, counting down.
AGGATTAAGTGTGAAAACGTTCGTGATATGCTCAGCCACAGTATCTAACACACGAGAAACCCTTTCCTGCTCTAGTCTGCCTTAACTAGGGGCTCAGAGTCTCCCTCATGGGTGGGGGTTAGTGAGACACCCCCTTATCTGCAGAGGAGAAAGGAGGATACATAGAACAGTATTCTAGATAAAATGTTCCCAGAACAGTGGAGCATCACGGGTCATTTCTTTCCTTCCCTGAATGAGGCTATTGAGCTGGGTGTGTCGTTGTGCAAAGGGGTGGAAGGTGGTGTTGGTTCCTCTACAGGGTGCAGCAGGTGCAGTGGGGAAGCAACCAATGCCAATGCTTTCTTAGAAAAAAGAAAGTGTTGAGGAGTCAGTATTGACCCTTGGGAGCCAGTGGATCCAGCATGAATCTTTGAGGGTCACTGTTCTGACCTTCCAGGACCAGTGTTCCCTGAAGTGGCAGTTTGGCTTCCTGAGTCACCTCCAGGCCTGGATGACCCCACGTCTGCCTGGGCGGGTTGTGCCTTGGTTTAGCATCCTGAGGACGGGCAAGGTCTTGGGGAATATGCACGTTGCTGAGGAAGCTGGAGTGGCAGCGGGGTGGGGGCAAGGAGAAGCTCTGAGCCTGCTCCGAGTCAGGTGAAACCAGAGAGGAGGGCACGGGGGATTTGGAAGGAACGTTACTGAATACCTTCAGCAGGCCACATTCCCAATAGGCACCTCTGAGTTCCAGCTGGCTCTCTCACCAGGACAACCAGGGGCAATGGTTGGCTCTGCGGATCCTCACCTCTAGGTCAGTGACATCTCTTCAAGAATGTCTCCTCATCTCCTGATGTGCTGTCTGCATCTTATGACCTCTATCTTATGATCTTCGCACTTCTGGTTCTCCCCTGTATCCAAGATCAATAGAGAGATACACACGCCAAGTTACAGGGGTTCTAAAGACCTACAAGGGGAAATGTAAAAGAATTCTGAGGCAACAAAATGTTTCCAAGTATTCGAGACCCAGGTGAGTACCAGGTCACTCTGTTTTGTAGAGAAGGAAAACCAGGGTGATAGAAAGCTATTGCATGACTTACTCCAGGAGCAGTTATGATTTTGGCCACTTATGGCTTCAATAAGTCCTGAATAACCCTGTGAATTTCACTGTTAAGTAGAAGGACAGAGAGGGTTTCCTTGGGGGCTTCCATCTGAGAAAGGACTCAAAAAAGGTGCCATAGAGGGTTATGACTTAGATGAGAAATAACAAGGGACATAATAGATTGAGTCTAACATGTTTATTCTGTTAAATCATTGAAGAAAAGGTATCTGACTACCCTTAGAAATAGGTGCAAATGGATTCATCAGCAAGGAAGAACCATTTTAAAATGGAATGAAAGCAAGATAGGCTGTACTTAGTCTCCTGAAGGCCATCAGGCCCACGCGTGTTTGAATACAGTGGACTCCATAGTTTGGGATGTTCCATTCTTCCTTTGTTTGGTAATCGCACCTCTGCTTTCCTTAGGAATACAATCCCTCCTCCAGTCTTGCCCACAGTGTTTGAGTGAAACTGTCTCTGAGGGTGAGCACATGATAGAGGCTAGCCACCCAGGATATTTTTTCTTCTGGCTAGAGCGATTGATTCTGGAATAGGCAGGGGATCCTGGTTGGTTCAGGGGGTCTTGATCCTGGGATGTTTATTAGATTTACTGAGAATGGGAAATTTTGTTTCTGCTGGGGTGGCTGATCTGATCTGTCTGGAGCTACGTGGAACCATCCTGTTACCAGCTAGTGGGGGCTGCTTAAGACTGAACATCACCCAGGAGGAGGCAAACCTAAGAAAGCTGGGACATGGGAAGAGGTCTGTGTGTGTGTGTGTGTGTGTGTGCGTGTGTGAGAGAGAGAGGAAGGAGGGGAAGAAGAAGGAGGGAAAGGAGAGGAAAGAAGGGAGAGGGGAGGGTATGGGAAAGGAGTGGAAGGGTGGGGATCAGATCTTTTCCTAATATAACACCATTATCTAAATTCTTGGAGTTAGCTGCCCCTGAAGCCAGAAATACCCTGGGATGTTTCGGTAAGATTAGGCAAACTACCCCTCTTTTTTCCTAAATTGTATTGAAGTTTAACTTAACTGAAGTTTAACTTAACTGAAAAATGTACAGAGAATAAGTGTATGAATTGATGAATTTTCACGAACTTAACATGTATGTTCCAAGAACTAAAATAAAAGAAAAAGCAGCAACTTGTTAAAATAAAACCTAAGCAACTCTTTTGTCCTCTGTTCCAGTCACTGTTCCAATATTCTAATTATAATGTATAGATTATGTTGCCCGTGGTTGTACTTTATACGAAGGGAAATAATCTGGTTGTTGTGGTTCAACGGCCCATTTGTGAGAGTCGCGTATATTCCATTTCCTCGTAGATGGTTTATTCTCACTGCTGTATGCTATTCTATGCATGCCTTCTACTACTGATGGCTATTCGAGTCATTCTGCCATCGATGTTCTAGCGCATATCCGTGGCTGAGTATATGTGGACTAGAATGTTGATAGCATCATCATGTAAACACAGGTCCCCCCGCCCCCTTGCCCCCATGTTTCCATTGGAACTATACTTAGAACAGGAAGAGCTGTGCCATTGGATATGACGTGTACAGCTTTGATGCTGCTTTCTATAGTGTTTCTACCAATTTACTTCCCACCAGCTGTGCAAAGAGTTGTGACTACTTCACATCCACAGTAATACTTGGGAATGTCTATTTTTTCCACTTACCCATTCTCATGAGTTGTCATGGTATTAGACTGTGTGCATGCCTATGGTCTTTTTCCTTTTTAAAAATTGTGATATAATTTAGATTCAGCAAAACACACAAGTCTGAAGTGTACAGTTTGATGGGCTCTGGCAAATGCATGAAGCCAGGTAACACAAACCTATTAAGATATAGACTATTTTCCAGAAGGTTCCTTCTTGTGCCTTTCCAGTCAATATCGGCCCTTGATGTAGGGGCAGTCACTGCTCTGGTTTCTTTCAGCATTTTGAGGAGTGAGATTAATGGACAGTCTCCAGCTATTAGCTCGTTTAGCGTCTACTTCAGCTTTGGAAATGAGGTCACGATCTTCTCAGGGCACGCCAGCCAATGACTGAAGAAGGCAGGGGTAGCTGAGGTCATGCTGTTTATGGGCTAGCCCGCAGCCAGTGACTGAGCAAGCGGTTGTACAAGAGCCTAGACATTTCTGCCTCATTTGGCATCCCTCCAGTGTCCAATCTTTGCTCTAGAGCTCCCTGCTGAGCTGGCGGAGACTTTGTCACTGTGCCATTGCCATCTGACTGCTTCCTTATCCCAGTTCTGCTGCTTCTCTGCTTTTTCCATAGGTGCTATTCCCCCAGTACCTCTTTTGAATTTCTATCTTCATCTCAGTGTCCGCTTCCTAGAGAACTCTCACTGGCCCTGTGGTTCCAAGTGAACAGCCAGTAAGGTAGAGTGTTAGACTGAGTCACTGCCTGGCTGGCAATGCCACCCCATCCCAGGGGATCAGTGGATCATGGACAGGCTCTGGCATGAAGTCGTGACCCAACTGTCAAAACTTCAGTGCGGTAACTTGGTGCCACAGTGTAGAGAAGGCACTGATCAGTATGAAGATCCGGGTGTCTGGAATATGTGGGTGGAATGATAAATATCAGGATAATGGAATTAATTGAGTGGCTGTTACTAAGTTTCATGGACACCCTATAGATAGATAATGAAAGGCTGAGAGCAATTAATTAACAATTGAATATAGAATGCTAGAGCCAGACAGTCTCTTTGGTAGGAAAAAGAAAGGCTCTTTTCTCATGCAGCGAACAAAGGAGAAGCTGAATATCAACCCAAGATCTACTAGGGTGGCTGTATTTCAAAGACGGTTTAATGCTCAACCAAGGTGGTTCTTTCAAGCTGAGGTCAGGTCCCTGGCCGGGAAAACTCAGGACTCTGACACATGGGATGGGGACAGTCTGGATGGATTCCCTCAAAGAATTTGCCTCCTCAGACTTCTGTAAATCTTCTGAGGTTGTCGAGGTGCCCTAACACTTTCTATTAGGAGCTACTACCCACTACCCCACTGTGGAATACAGAGCTCTTTCCCACATAAGGTAGTAGTTGCTCCTTCAGGAGATGACCTACTTCCTCTCCTGGCTGCCAGGCTTATACCCAGCATTGAACTGCATCATGATCCCATAGGCAATGTGCTGAGCCCCAGAAAGAAGGCAAGCATTTATACCTAAGGGCATTGAATATCCCAGGGGCCGGAGGACTGTCTATGAGACTGGCTTCTGGATGTGCTCAATCAAAGGGGCAAGAGCATGAGACTGGATAAGGGACAGAGGGTTCAATATCCTGGAAGAAACATAGGGGTTGGGGCAAAGTTGTTGTGAAGGTGATTCTTAGAAGTTGGAAAAAGCAATAGCCCACACTGGGTGATGTTGAAATGCCTAAATTTCTGTGGCAGATGGTACAGAAAGGTATTAAAAGGATCAAGACACAGGCATGCTAGAATGGACATATTATCTGAGGCTAAAGGACCACTAGAGGATTACATTCCATCAGAAGGCCTTGGGCACACATCCAGTAAGGTCACCAGAAATGCACTTATGAGAAGTTCTGCTCTAGTCCTCCTCTGCATGTTGGGGCTAATAGTTGGAGAGGCTGTCACAGATGGCATCTCACTAACAGCTGTGGGAATGACAGCCCTTCCCTTCCCCACAAAGCCACAGAGGCCAGGTGGTCATGCCTAACTATCAGAAGTGGGTGCGTGGGTGTGGGGTGGGTGAAGCTGAGCTGGATATAATGATTGGCAGGGTCGGAGGGGCAATGAAGAGGACTTGGCTTGCAAAAAGAGGTGGATATGGTTACTAGAACAAGGCATCTCTAGGGCTAAAATAGTTGGGCAGCCTAGGAGGGCGCTGCTTAACCTCGATAATTAGAACACAAGAATGAAGAAGCAGGAGGCTGATGGTGATGATTGCAATCAAAAGCTTCAATGTTTTCTCAGTTTCTGGACCTGCAACCATTTTTAGACCTTTATTGAAGAGGCCAGACCACCAGGGAAAGAACGGCAGTACTACCAGAGGTAGGCATTGTCATCGGCTCTGTGCCCTTCCCAAAGGGTCTATGGCCATGTCCTCCAGCGAGTATGTTCTGAAGAAAGGGAAATACCCAAGCATTTTGGGGAATTTTGACTTGACATTGATACCTCAAGGCCCAAAACCTCATCATAGCTCCCTTTCAGAAGGGCATCCACCATGGAAGAAGCACTAAGCCACCAATTAGACAACATTATTCAGCCCGCTGATGCTACTTTTGTTTGTGCCCACCACAAAGCTGGCACACAAATGAAGTGGCCTCTGTGGCAGAGAAACGGAGGCTGTATAAGGCCCTAACATTATGCAGACTCAACATGACCATTCCAGCTACTGCCGCCTCTGAATGTCCAATCTGCCAGCAATAGAGACATATGTTCTGTAGTTGGGTTAGTGCTGTTCCTTGAAAAGATCAATTATCCACTGGGTAGCAAGTTGACTCTATTAGTCCCTTCTACTCTAGAAGAGACAGAATTTTATTCTTCCATTCTGGCTACAGATTCATGTGTCCAACCCATGGACCCCAGCCAGCATCATTATCCATGAAATCCCATACACCGTAACACCTGACCAGGGAAACAACTTTATTGTGAAGGAGGTATTGGGTAGATCCATGACCATAAGATTCACTGGTTATATTCTTATACCTCACCGCCCAGGAGCTACCAGCAGGAATTTTGAAGCACCAGTTCAAGAGGAATATTCTATATAGATGGGGCACTGTCATCCAGAAATCCACACATGTATTGAAGCAGAGACTTTTATGTGATGCTCTATCCTCATTACAAATAATAAATGAGTAGAGATAACAAGGTGTGGAAGCAAGAGTGGTCCTACTTGATTTCATTGCCAATGATCCACTGAAGAAATCTGAGCTTCCCATGTGCACCTCTGAGGTCTGGAGAGCTGGAGGTCAAAAGGAGTACATGGTCACCAGCAGGGTCCGTTGAACTAAAAGCGATGAGTGGCTGCCTGGACCCTCTGGGTTCCTTGCATCTAGAAACCAGTGAGCAGAAAGGGGAGTTATCATCTCATAATCAACCTTGATCGGCAAGAAAAGTTAAATCTCCAGGCACCTGCATGGCTCAGTCAGTTAAGCATCTGACTCTTGATTTCGGCTCAGGCCGCGATCTCAGGATCAGGGGACCAAGCCCTGCATTGGTTTCCACATTCAGTGGGGAGTAGGCTTGAGGATTCTCTCTCCCTTTCCCTCTGCGCCCCCGCCACCTCTCCCCTGGCTCATGCTCTCTCTCTCTTAAATAAATAAGTAAATAAATAAATAAATAAATAAATAAATAAAAATCTTAAAAAACAAAAGTTAAAGCTTCTGTGGTCCAATGCGGGTGAGAGCTGAGGGCAGAAGGAACTTAGAGGGGAGAGTAGAGATGGAAGCTGATGAGTACCAGCTGCAGCCTTCCAACCAACTCTAGTGATGGAGTCTGTAGTTTGTTCCACTATCTTCCCTCTTTTAGGTTTCTTCTTAGGAAGTGAGATTCATCAGATCCCTGGAGGAAGTGTTCCCTGAACACATATGAAAAAGTGAATCTGCTGGCATAGGGGGCGGACAATGGTATGGATATGGAGATGAGATACTCAAGTTCCCATAAAGAAAGAACTTGCTGTCCAGCTGATAAGGGTGTGTCACCTTCAGAATTTGCCTGTGCATAGTTTTTAAAGCCAGATTATGGAGGGATAATGTCTAGTGGATAATGTGTCTGATATATAATATATATAATATATATACAAATACAATATAATGTATGTACTGTATACATAATGTACAATATAATGTATAATGAAGAATACATTAAATTAAAACTCTCTAAAGTTCTCTCCGTTTTGACAAATGCATACAGCCATAAATCCACCAATAAAATCAAGACAGAGCATTTTCCATCATTTGAAAAAGTCATCTCAGCTCCTTTGTAGTCAACTTCTCCCCATACCTCCATATCCTAATAACCACAAATCCGATTTCTGTCCCTGTATTTTTTATTTTTTAATTTTTAAAAAATATTTAAAAGATTTGTTTATTTATTTTAGCAGGGGAGGGGTAGAGGGAGAAGGAGAGGGAGAGGGAGAGCAAATCCTCAAGCAGACTCACCACTGAACTCAGAGCCCGATGCTGGGCTTGATCCCAGGACCCTGAGATCATGACCTGAGCTGAAACCAAGAGTCAGATGCTCAACTGACTGAGCCACCCAGGTGCCCCTCTGTATTTTTTATTTTTAAGGAAAGTCATATAAATAAAATCATATGGTATATAACTTTTTGAATCTGACTTTTATCACTTAATATCATACATCTGAGATTTATCCATGTTGTGTTTATCAGGAGTTTTTTTTTTTTATTGCTGAGTTGCAGTCCATTGTTTAATGAATCACGGCTTGTTTATCTATTTGCCTTTTGAAGGACATTTGCATATTTCTTGGTATTGGTGATTATGAAAAATCTAGCAGTGGCTAGCACATTCTCACTAGTGCTTTATGAGTGTTCTAGTTGCTTTGTATTCTTCCCAGAATTTGGCATTGTCTTGGGTTTTTTTGGTAAATATTAGCCATTCAAATAGGTGTATAGTGGTATTTCATTGTCACTTTAATTCAAATTTCCCTCATAATGAATAATGATCAGCATGTTTTTATGTTGATATTTGCCATTTGCCTATTTTAGTGGCTTGTCTATTTAGATATGTTTTCTTCTCTTTTATTATGCTATTTGGTTTTTTACTGTTGAGTTTTGAGAGTTCTTTATATTTTCTGGGGTCAACTTTTTTTTATCGAATATGTGTATTTTCTCCCAGGCTGTGATTTCTCTGTTTTTTCTTTTTTAATTAACAGAACTTATTTTTTCAGAGCAGTTTTAAGTTTACTGAAAGTTGAGCAGATAGCGTAGAGAGTTCCCATATACCCTCTCCCCATTTCATAATTTCCAGTATTAACATCTTGCATTAGAGTGATACATTTGTTAAAACTGATGAACCAGTAGTGATACTTTATTATTAAATAAAGCCCATATGTTACATTAGGGTTCACACTGTGTTGTATATTCCATAGGTTTTGACAAATGGATCATATTATGTGTCTGCATTACAGTATGATGCAGAATAATTTCACTGCCCTAAAAGTCCCCTGTGCTCTGCCCATTCATCCTTCCCTCTCTTCTCCAAAACCCCTGGCAACCACTGATTTTTTTTTTAATATGTCTGTAGTTTCGCCATTTCCAGAATGCCATGTACATACAAGATGTATTCTTTTCAGACTGCTTCTTTCACTAAACAATATTTAATTAAAGCTCCACCATGTATTTTTGTAGCTTGATAGCTCATTTCTTTTCACCACTGAATAAAATATTACATTGTATGCGTGTGGACAGTAGGTTTACCCATTCGCCTTTTGAAGGACATCTTGGTTGCTTCCATTTTTTGGCAATTAAGAATAAAGCTGCTAAATGTTCACGTGCCGGTTTATGTGCCCCTTTTTAATTAGGTAGTTTTATTTTTTTAGTTGAAGTAGAGTTGATACGCAATGTTATATTAGCTTCAGGTGTACAACACAGAGATTACACAACTGTAGGCATTATGCTATGCCCACAAGTGTAGCTAGCGTGTGTCACTATAAAATGCCATCACAATACCATTGACTATATTCCCTATGCTGTGCCTTTCATCCCTGTGATTCATTCATTCCATAACTGGAAGCCTTTACCTCCCTCCCATTCTCCTTCACCTATTTTGCCCATGTCTGCTCTTCCATCTGGCAACCATTAGTTTGTTCTCTGTATTTATGGGTCTCTTTGTGCTTTCTTTGTTTGTTTTGTTTTTTGGATTCTACATGTAAGTGAAATCATGTGGTATTTGTATTTCTCTGTCAGATTTCTTTCACTTAGCATAATACCTTCTAGGTCCATCCATGTTGTTGCAAATGGCAAGATCTCATTCTTTTTAATGGATGAGTAATATTCCATGGTGTGTGTGTGTGTGTGTGTGTGTGTGTGTGTGTGTATCACATCTTTGGATAAAGAAGATATCTGTTTATCTATTGATGGACAATAAATATAAATAAATATCTTGGCTATTGTAAACAATGCTGTATAAACAAGGTAGTTCTCTTTTTGAGTTTTTAAGAGTTCTTCGTATATTTTGGATGCAAGTCCTTTATCAGATATGTCTTTTGAAAATATTTTTTCCCACTTTTTCTGTGGCATATATTTTTACTCTTTTAACTGTCTCTTTTGAAGAACAGAAGTTATTAATTTTATTTTATTTATTTATTTATTTAAAAAAGATTTTATTTACTTATTTATTTCTGAGAGAGAGAGCGAGAGCGAGAGAGCGAGCACAAGTGGGGGGAGGGGCAGAGGGAGAAGCAGACTCCCCGCTGTGCAGGGAGTCCATGTGGAACTCAGTCCCAGCACCCTGGGATCATGACCCGAGCCAAAGGCAGATGCTTAAGAGACTGAGCCACCCAGGTGCCCAGAAGTTATTAATTTTAATGAAATTCAACTTATCAATTTCTTCTTTAGTGGATTGTGCTTTTTGGTGTTTTAAATAAAAAGTCACCACCAATCCTAAGGTCACTTAAATTTTTTCCTATTTTCTAGTTTTATGGTTTTGTGCTTTGCATTTCTGTCTATGACCTATTTTGAGTTAATTTATGTGAAAGGTGTAAGGTCGGATCTAGATTGACTGATTGATTGATTGCATGGGAATGTCTGGTAGATTCAGTACCATTTGTTGAAAAGGCTATCTTTCCTCCATTGAATGCTTTTGGTCCCATGTCAAAGATCAGTTGACTATCTTTGTGTGTTTTTTTTTCTGGGTTCTCTCTTCTGTTCCGCTGATTTATTTGTTTAGTCTTTTGCCAATACCACACTGTCTTGAGTACTGTAGGTTTATAGTAAGTCTTGAAGTTGGGTAATGTTGGCTATTCTGGGTCTTTTGTCTTTCCTATAAACTTTAGAATTACTGTTTGGTACTCACAAAATAACTGCTGGGATTGTGATTGGAATTGCACTGAATCTATAGATCAGGTTGGGAAGAGCTGACATTTTAGCAATATTAAATCTTCCTATCTATGAACATGGAATATATTTTCATTTATTTAGATCTTCTTTGATTTCTTTCATCAGGGTTTTGTAGTTTTCCTTATATTGATTTTGTATGTATCTTGGTAGATTTATTTCTAAGTTCTTAGTTTTTTTGTGCTATTGTACACGGCATTGTATTTTTAATTTTAAATTCCAATTGTTCATTGACCCTATATAGAAAGCGATAGACTGTTGTGTATTAATCTCGTATCCTGCAACCTTGCTATAATCACTTATTGGTTCCAGGAGTTTTTGTTGTTGTTGTTGAGATTTTCTACATAGACCGTCATGTCAGCTACAAAAAAAGACAATTTTATATTTCCCTTCTCAATGTATACTTTTAATTTCCTTTTCTTGTGTTATTGCATTAGCCATGGCTTTCAGTGTGATGTTGAATAGAAGTGGTGAGAGGGGACATTTTTTTCCTATTCCTTATCTTAATGGGAAAGTATCTAGTTCCTCACCATTAAGTATGATATTATCTGTAGATTTTTTTTGTAGGTGGTCTTTATCAAGTTAAAGAAATCTCTCTTTATGCCTAGAGAATCATCAACTAGTGGTATGTGTGTGAAGTGTCAATAGGAGCTTTTCAGGGCAAAGATGAACTAGGGGGGACCTGCAGAGGGAGCTGGCTCAGTGGCAATCTCCTGGAGTGTAGGTAGGCCACAGAGGGCCGGCAGGAGGCATTTGGGTACCTATATGGACAGGAAGCCTTCAGGTGCTCTGTAGGTGGGAGGCCTTCAGGTATTGGTATAGGTAGATAGCCCCAGCTCTGCTGACAGGGCTTCAAGTGTCAGTGAAGGAAGGAAATCTACAGGACATTACTTTCTATGTAAAGAGGACAGTGGAAATACTACTGCCAGACTGAGAGCAATAGGTCACCAAGTGATCATGCATTCTGGGCCTGTGACTGGGACAGAGCTCCACTGGATGTACACACACTTACATCCTCATCCCCTTCCCTCCTCTGCACAGTAGCTGAAAACCTCAGGAGAGCCCCTTCTTCTTGCATTGTCCCTCCAGTGTCCTCTACTGAGAAAGTTGAACATCATGTTCAGTTTAAAGGAAAAATGCTTAAATTAATTCTTTCATCACAGAATATACAATGGAGGGTAAATTTGGTGATGAGATGCAACAAATTGATAGCTACCATGCTTTTTTAAAACATAAGTATTGAATGCTAAATTTTATCTACAAATACAGTATATCCCACAAACTTTGATATGCTGTGTTTCTATTTTCATTCAAGTCATAATATTTTTTTTAAAGATTTTATTTATTTATTTGACAGAGATAGAGACAGCCAGTGAGAGAGGGAACACAAGCAGGGGGAGTGGGAGAGGAAGAAGCAGGCTCATAGCGGAGGAGCCTGATGTGGGGCTCGATCCCATAACACCGGGATCACGCCCTGAGCTGAAGGCAGACTCTTAACCGCTGTGCCACCCAGGCGCCCCGCAAGTCATAATATTTTCTAATTTCTTTTATGATTATGATTTCCATAGTCATTAGAATCACTGTTCCCTGTAAGTAATGCATTGCTTGTCTGTGACTGTCAAGGTTCTGTTGCTTTAGTTCTCAGTAGTTTCATCATATGTTCAGCATGGATTTCTCTGGGTTTGTCCTATTTGGGATTTGTTGAACTTCTCATGTCTGAAGGTTTATGTCTTTTGCCAGATAGGAAGTTTTCAGCCACTATTTCTTCAGGTATTTTTTTCAGGTATACATATTTTCTTCTTTCCTGAAACTCTAATGACACAATGTTAGATTAATCCCACATATCCTTGAGGCTCTGTGAATTTTTTCCAATCTCTTAGCTCCCTGTTGTTCACACCAAATAATTTTTGTTGGTCTATCTTCGAGCTTACTTATTCTTTCTTCTGTCATCTCCATTCTGTTATGGAGACTTTTCAGTGAGTTTTCTTTAATTGCAGTGATTGTATTTTTCAATTCTAAGATTTCCATTTGATTCTTTAGGTCTTCTCTTTCTTGTCATGACTTTCTCTTTTTTCATTTGTTTCATGAATGTTTGCATTGGTTGCTGGAACATTTTTATAATAGATGATTCAAATTTTTGTCACATAATTTTAAGATCTGTTTTATCTTGGCATTAGCATGTACTGATCTTTGCCCCCTATTAATTGGTATTTTTCTGGTTCTTTTGTATGTTGAATAATTTTGGATTTTATCCTGGACATCTTAAATATGTTGTGAGGCTCTGGATCTTTAAAAAATCCTATGGAGAATGTTATTTTTGTTTTAGCAGGTAGCCAACCTGTTTAGGTTCATGCTGCACATCCCTGCCCATCTTCAGTGGGCTCTGGTTCCAAAGTTAATTCAGTTTTCAAAGCTTTTTCAGTGTTATTCGGCGCTATTGCACATGTCTGCCACCTAGTGGTCAGTTTTGAGACCTGGGCAATGATGTTTGTGAGTCCTATTGTCAAAATTTTCGGTAGGTTTATTAAAATCTGATCCACACACGAACAGTTTCGGGGTGAGCCCAGGAATTAATTTAATAAACTGCATGGGTGTCTCTTTCCTTAGCTCTTCCCTTTCTGCAATTTCTTGCCTGTTACTTTCCAGTTCCATGGGGGCTTCCTATTTATTTATTTCTTTATAAAAAAATATTTATTTGTTTAAATGCGAGGTGGGGGGAGAGGGCAGAGGGAGAGACAAACCCAAGCAGATTCCATGCTGAGTGCAGAGCCTGACGAGGGGCTCAATCTCATGACCCGAGATCACGACCTGAGCCAAAACTAAGAGACCCTCAACCGACCAAGCCACCCAGGCACCTCTGAGGCTTCCCTTTTAATCCTTAGGCCAGAATGCTGGGGCTTCAGTTACCATACCCTGCTTCTTCAACAGCTGCTTCCAGAGACAAGCAGCAGGAGGGAAGAGGGAGAAAAATGAATTAATAAGAGTTTGACCCATTCTCTTGGGAGCAGAGTTCCATGGCTTGCAAAACAGAGCTCCTCTCTCTCAGAGTTTTGGTTTCTATGGGCTCCTGTGACCACCATAAGGAGATTGCTTAAGGCTGGGACACAAGTAAATAGAGGAAAAAAAGAAGAAGAAAACCAATCCCCGAGGATTTCCACCCTTTCTCTGAGCATTGGGAATTTCCTTTTCTGCTTAGTGAGCTGAACTAAAGGGCCTCCCCTGCAGCTCTTTCTATACCCTGGTGCCCAGTTTTGGATCTCAGGCCCCCCCCCTTCCCGCCCCCACTAGGCTGATGAAAGTTCAGAGGGGACAAAAGATAAATTTACCACCATATTTGGTGGCACTTTGAATTCTGGTCTTCTTTCTCGGCTGCCTGCTGTTTACTTTTTAGATTTCTTGAGTAACTGCTCCTTGTATTGTCAGTTTTTATAGCTGTATTCAGTGGAAGAGACAGGGTGGACTGTACTTAGTCTATCTTATCCAGAACTGTAACTCCTCTATTGAATTTTTTATTACAGCAATTCCATATTTTGTTTACTTTCAAGATGTCCTTTTGTTCCCAAACCTTTTATTTTCTTTGCTTGCTTTCTTCTTTTAATAGTATGTAATATTACTAAAATTCCTTCAACCAGGTAAAGGCTTACTTATGCAACCAGGATATGAAAAGAGAAGCCCTTTATAATTTTAAAAATAACGTTTCTTTTTCTCTTGAAGAGATTTGCTACTGTCTTTTTTATTTGCATTGTAGTATTTCTGTGGCTTTCTATTTTTTTTAATAGTTCATTTACTACTCCTATTTCCTAATGGGACCATAATATTAGAAATGGCAAAAACATTCACAGTACCTATCTTTCCGTCTATGTGCAGTTTTATTTATAGCTCATAGATTGTGATATATATAGTATTATAGATTTTACCTTTTCTGCCACAATACACTGTTGAAGCATTCTTTATTTTCTCATAATTTAGGAGGCTGATGATTAGTTTCTAGATTTTTGGGTTGTATTAGTGTCTGTCCTGAGAATAAAATCTATAAAATTTCTTCTTTCTTAAGTGCATTAGAATATTTTTGGTATCTTCTTTTTCTTTTTGTATAACATCTGTGGATACTATGAGAAAAACTATATTTTTGCAATGCTGGGGAAGTAAATTGGTGTCAGTTAATAATATCTAGATTATTATCTATTTAATTTCTTTACCTCCTTAACTGGGCTGTGATTGCCTTGAGGGCAGGTGCAAATGGCTTCTTCGTTTTTGTATTCCCATCTTCCAGAAGAGCCAGGCAGAATGTGGGTGTAAGAAACATTTGTTCACATTTTTCCCATTGTGTTAATTTCTTTGACATTCGTGTGTATCTCAAACATGTTTTCCATTTTACTAATTGATTTTCTGCAAAGTAAATTCTATTATTAACCACGTCCAATACTGATTCAAATTGTTCCATAGTGAAATTCAAATGTATTTTGTTCCTCTTTTGAAGATGCCATGGAAATAGCTCATTATGGTCTTAAGCTTTTTTCCTGTTTGCTCAAATGTTTTCAGAGATCAGATTTCCTAGGAGGATGTTTTGATGTTCAACTTTTGTTGCTCATCTAATGAAAGAGCTTGGATCACCTAAATTCTAGATTTGGGGTTGGGTAATTCTTGAAGGAATATTCTTAATCCTCATGTCCAACCAGAGTTGAGTGATGCTGGCTTCTTGGTGCTGCTGAAGTTTGTAGCCTCAGTTTGCTCCACTGAAAATGCTTATTATTTCTATTTTTTAGACTATCATATGCTTCCAAATATGGAATATGGTTCATTACAAAGAGTCCTCTTCAATTTGGAGTATCAGAAAAATATCCCTCTAGGGCGCCTGTGTTTCAGTTGGTTGAGCGTCTGACTCTTGATTTCGGCTTAGGTCATGATGTCATGGGTCATGGGACTGAACTCCACCTCAGGCTCCTCACTGAGCAAGGAGTCTGCTTAGGATTCTCTTCCTCTCCCTCTGCCCCTCTCCCTACTTACATGTGCACGTGCACTCTCTCTGCTCAAATAAATAAATAAATAAATAAATAAATCTTTTTAAAAAAATCCCTCTTTTTGTAGTTATATTGGCTGAGTACTACTCCAATAATAGGATTGGGGTTGGGGACTCAGGCCAACCTGAGTTGGTCCATTGTCCTCCTTAAGCTTCTCATATGAGAAGAAGTAGACTATCACTAGATCATGGCCTAAGGTGTGAGCTCACTGTTGTGAGATTTCTCAATCCTGTCCTGTCCTGTCCTGGAAATAGGGAGAGGGGGACTTATATGAATTCCCTCACGGTGCCATTTTTCTGGAATGATGATATATTTTTATCTTAACTTCCTTACCTATTATTTGAATCTGAGGATCCTGTCTGTGTCAAGTCTGATAACTTTGTAGTTTCCACTTGCATATTTTTTGATGAGGTTTTCACCTTTTTTGATAATACTGTGGATCATCATCTTTGATCCTGTTTTTAAGTCTACTGTCTCGCATTCTTCCCTCTCCTATAAAATCCCCTCTATCCTTTGCCGTGACTCAACAGTTCTCTTGTGCAAAGCTCCAAGTCAGAAGACTGACTCTCGTGTGAGCTTCTCCTTTCTTGATGCTGCACATTCTCCTTTCTTTCTCTCTCTTTCTTTCTTTCTTTCTTTCTTTCTTTCTTTCTTTCTTTCTTTCTTTCCTTCCTTCCTTCCTTCCTTCCTTCCTTCCTTCCTTCCTTCCTTCCGATTTTATTTATTTGTTGAGAGCGAGAGAGCACAAGCAAGGAGAGGGGCAGAGGGAGAGAGAGAATCCTAAGCAGACTCTGTGCTGAGCGAGGACCCCAATATGGGCTAGATCTCACAACTCTGAGATCATGACCTAAGCTGAAACCAAGGGTTGGACACTCATCCAACTGAGCCACCCCAGTGCCCCCACATTTCTTTCTTCTACAAAGTTATGATCTTTAGAAAGAAAAAATCAAAATATAATCATTTTCTCTATGTTCTTTAGTTTTTTTCCCTAGGTCTCTAAAATTTCTAGATGTGCAGTCTAGATGTGTCTTTTGATTTTATTTGTTCCCAGGTTATATGGGTGAAATTCATCTTACGTGTACTGGGTACATATCATAAGACTTTCTTGTGTTCTCACTCATGTTTCAGGAGGAGAGCATATCTGTCATAACAAGACATGGTCATCTAAACCTGGCATTTTGTTATTCCTTCCCCCAACTCAGTCAGGCTAGTGCAAGCACGGGAAGTAAAGTTTTCAAAGTATCTGTAGGAATATCACAGGAGCAGGCAGGAACAAGGAATATAGGAGATAGAGTCCAGACCTGAGAGAACATCTGGAACCAGGGTTCTTCTGGTTTTCCAGGGCTGAATCGTCTCACCTCCGTGCCTCTCTGTCATCTGTGCATACCCTTCTCTTTTGTGCATGTGAAGAAGGCCAACTATGACCACCTCCAGCATGGTTTTTCCTCACTTCCTCGTTCAGGTATATAGCAGAGGTTGGCTCCTATCTCCAAATTCCAAACTCCTGTTGAGGAAAATCCATTGGCCCAGATTTGGTTCAATCATTTATGTCAAATAGGAGTGCAAAGGTACATCTCTGGGAATGGGGTGGTAGTTCTCAGGAAGGGGAGTAGTCTGCAGGCTGGAAAGAAATCTCAAAAGGGCTCTGCCACAACATCTCCTTCATAGGACTTCATTATCATGTTGTCCTGGCAAGTACAATTTTCTATCCAGTCTGTTCATCTGACTCCTCCTTAGACTCTGGGACGGACATTCCTTCCTCCCTTCCTTCCTTCCTTCCTTCCTTCCTTCCTTCCTTCCTTCCTTCCTTCCTTCCTAGAGAGAGAGAGCATGCAAGAAGAGTGGGGAGGGGCAGAGAGAGAGAGGATCCCAAGCAGACTCTGCCTGAGCACCGAGCCCAGATGGGACTTGACCCCAAGACCCTGAGACCATGACCTTGAGCTAAAATCAAGAGTCAGATGCTTAACAGACTGAGCCACCTAGGCACCCCAACTCTGGGATGTTTCTATTTTTCCAGAATGTCAAGTGCTCAATTCTTGAAGGGCAGAATCCTGAACATCCTTAAAATGGGCCAGAAAGTCCTCATTCTTTAATTTTTCTCTCTGTATACCAGTTCCCTCGTCTATAAAAAGTGAACATAATAATACCTATGGCTCTTGGGAAATTAAATAAGCTTGTGTATATAAAAGTATCTAGAATTGCTCTTGGCATATGGAATATGAGCCATAGTCTCTCATATTTTTGCACTGGACACTGATTTATCCCTTGGTCCTTAAGAATGTTTTTCTTTTTTATGGTTTCTTTTCTTTAGTGACATTTATGACAGCACACTGTCTTTGCCAAGCCCCCTGTCTGTGGTTTGCAGAATTCTGCTACTTGAAAATTGGAATAGCACAGGCCCATTTCCAGTCTATGAGAAACTTTCCATCTTACATTGGTTTCCCAAAGATCACTGACAGAAGCTTGTTGATTCCATTTGAAAACTCTCTTTGTTCTTTGAGCTCCAATATGTTGGCCAAGAGATTTGAAAACACTAAGAGAACCTGGGTGCCTTTACATCTCCTAATAAATTTAAGGCTTTTATTCTCTCATGGCAGATTAATTCTGTTCCTCTCAGTCAAGTACCATGCTCTTAGAGCAGAGAGAAGCAAATGGAATGTAAGGAAATTCACTCTACATCATCCATCCATAGTTACAGTTAATTCTATGTTTCTCCCTTCCTTGGACTTTTCTAGGCTCTCAGAGTAACTGAGAGAGCCTTATTGAAAGTCTTAGCATTTTGCAAATGACAGCTCACCCTGGTTCCTGTTTTTCATGTTTCTGTTCATTAGCCTTCATCATGTTTCTCCTATCCATCTTTTGAGTGTTCTTTTTTTTTTTTTTTTATAATCCAAATTAGTTACTGCTCAGTGGGCAGATCCAATGTTTTGTTGAGATACCAGTGTGTTTCGTTGACTGACAAAATGATTAACTTATTTCACATCTAATTCCCGGGAGGGTTTGAGGCAGCTATAGCTATCATACTAATCATTACCATTGCATTTTTGTTATTTAAAATACCAGACAGTTGCTTGAGGGCAGGGAACAAGACTCATCCTTTTATACTTTCTTTGCCTAGGATTTGCTGGCCAGAAAGATTAACATAGCTATATCTATTGTGTTTTACTAGTGTCAGGCACTTGAAATATATTATTATATTCAATCATCATAGTAATGCATGGAAGAAATAGTGTTACATATCCTTTTTTTACGGATGAGACAATTGTAATGTAGAAATGTTAGTTGATAGTTAATAGTTAATAATAGATATCTGTTGTAAAGGGGTAGGGCCAGGGTTCAAATGTCATTGGTCAAACACCAGGGCCAGGCTCTTAGCCATGACACTGTTCTGTCTTGCCTAATGGGGACCCCAGGCATGATGGCTGAATGGAGCCCTCCACCTTTTCTTTCTCATCAGGGTCATTTACAAATATAAAATGAAATCACATTTTTTGAAGCATTACTTCCTTCCTAAAAAAGCATCATGATTTATGATCCTGGCCACTCTTTCTCTTAAATTTCTGAGATCTGCCTTCCCAAATCTAGTACCTACATTCATCTCCCTAACTGTTCCTTTCTTTGCTACCATGAGATGATATGATCCTTTTCTCTCAAGTTTCTGTAATTTACACGTCATTAGCCATTTCTTCTTGGTGGTCAGAAGAAAATCTAAGGTGACAGTTCTGATCATGTCCTTCACCTTCTGCTACTTCTTCCTCCAATTCAGTATCTTTTACGTTGAACAGACTCTCTTCCATCTGTTTGTCCCCAACTTGAGTTCCTTCCTGTTAAGACTAGATGATACCACATATGCATGATCTTATCTTAAAACATTATGTGGTTTTTTTTTTTTTTTTGGTTGGATGTCAAAAACAGTAAGTATTGTTTATGATTAAATCAGTTAGTTTATTTGAGTAGATCATGACTATTGTTATCATTGAAAAGTCCTAGCTGCTCTCTGATGCAGGCACTGTTTCCATGGGCTTATTTAGGCATTTCTTTCTTGGTACTAGACCAATAATCATTTAAAGCACTTATCTCCCCACCTTTGGATTTTCAGGCTAAATTTTCCCCTGTGGAATTACTAAGCATATTATATTTATTATATTACCTAATATTATTATATTACCTAGTATAATATATATACTAGGTATATATTATAGGTAGGTTTGACCGCCTATCACTAAAACAATTCAAAGATTAACAAAGGATTACCTGACACTGGCTCAGAATCAAAGCTACATGGATGATTCTCTCCTTCCTTCTCCAAGTTGGAAATGGGTACCTGCAAGGTTCTGGTCACTCAATGGCAGTCCAAATGGTTATCATAAAGTTTGTCCTTCAAACCAGTTTTTATAGACACTGACATAGAAGAATGGTAAAAACACCTATAAGCTTTGGGGTTTTATGGTGTTTTCTGGTTAGAATTTAGGGATCACGGACACTGGAAAAATACTGTCAGAGATGGCTGAAGCTCTGAGTCCTATCTATGCTCTGAGTTCAGCAACAGAAATGATAAGGTTACTGCAATGGTGTTGTAAGAGACAGATCTGCCCTGTGTTGTGGTGTGTGTGTGTATACACGACAAGATTCGTTGTTCACTGCAGCCATTTCTCTTGTTTTCCAGCTTAAAGCCCTCATGCTGAGACCAGCTGGTCTCTGGACATAGGCTTGGGAATTAAGTATTGCCATGCCTAAGAGCTCACAATTTTGTTATCTTGAGTTTTGCTCCAGAAATTTAAATCCAATTAGTTGACACAGTTCTGTGTCCTTGTCTCTCTCCTAAATCAAACCTTCACTGGGGAGATAAGTGAAATTGCAACCCAGGCTTCTAGACCAACCATCTTCCTGTTGCAGACCCTCCCATCCCATGGGTCCTTGTTTTTCCTGAAGCTCTGGCTGTGTTTCTGTTCTGCCTCTCCTAGTGGTTTGGAGTTACAATTCCTTCTCTAGAATTCAGAGTCCAGTTTATGTCCTCTCCATTCTATTGATGTCAATGTTGAGTTTTAAAGGTCACATGGCTAGTCGCTAGAGGAGCTGGGATTTCCATCCAGGTGGACCTTACATCAAAGGGCAGCTGTTCTCATGACCCTGTGCAGCTTCACTATTGGTGGGTCTCACCATTGCTCTATAAAGTGCAAGCTGTTGCTGTTTCTCCAGGATCGGTTCTCCCTCACAGAAGGTTCCCCTGAATGCACAACCCCATCTGCGCTGACCTTTGAATTTCATTCCTATGTGAGGCAGGTGTTAAAGAGATTCTTTTTTAAGATACAGGCTTGAGTCCTGCACACTGCCAGGGACAAAGCACATTTCTGTCCTGTTTTCTATGATATTTTCTTTAGGACATATTTGTACTTTGTCTGAAAGGGGGAGCTGCCATGTGATGGTCTGCCCCAGTACCTGCAGAATACAGTGACAGTTACAGAAGACAGAGAAGATCAAGATTGTCCCAGGGTGTCTCCTGGCTTCTGCACTATAGATGTCTCTAAAGATGAGACATTTGTGGAAAGCAGCTGGTTTAAGAAGGATGTCTAAGTGAAAATATGAGAAAAATTGGCTGTTTTCAGCTCTGTTATGCTTTAAAGCTTGGAAAATCGGGAGCCACATAGAAGATTAACCCAATCTGTTTTCTGCTGTGCTTTCCACTGGGACGTACCCTCTGAAGGCCTTGCTGTCTGACTTTCATTAAGAATGTCACCGTCATCAAGTTCAATCAGGCCCTGACTCTGGGGTGGGATTGCTTTGCAGGGATATATTCTGAGAGGCTCTGTGGCAAACTGGTTGCTTTAGACACAGCCAAGAAGGGGAATGTGGTTTTGTTTGGTGATAAAATGAGATTGTAGCTATCAGGGAAAAAGAGGAAAGGAGAGAATTTCTGATGAGAGCTTTTAGGATGGTGTCAAGATCCCTAAAGCTACAGCCTATGAGTGACTAATTGGATCAGCCCCAGGAGTCGGGACATGCCTGGGTGGAGCTCTGAATAATGCATGAGGACAAATGGCTTAGTTCGGCAGTCCTGGGCAGCCTTGCCACATTTACACATGGGGAACAAGGAGAGAATTCAGAATTTATGAATCACAAACCAAAGGTGCCTGATGCTTTAATTATGTTATCTTAATCTTAAAAAACGCTTTGAGAACGAATACTGTTATTATCATCTCCATTTTATAAAGTAGGCTACAGATGCTCAGAAAAATTCTGTGACGTGTTTAAAGTCACACAGCTGGTCATGGCCCATGATTTGGAGATGGTAGGTTAGCGTTTATTGTCTTATACATAGCTTTATCCAATGGTGACCCTTAACATAGGATCTGCTTTGTCTCACACACACACACACACACACACACACACACACACACAGCAAATAACGTCCTGAGAGTGTCTGTAGAGAAAGTGTGATTACAGGACACAGATGAGTTTTCTAAGAATACATTTTCGATTAACCTCATTCCTTTTGGTGATAAAGTTACTGGATCTAGGACGTTGTGAAGACTGACCTTAATAATTGTTGCCAGGAGTGGTAACCATGACTGTGGGTCACTACTCACCAACTGATTACCTGTAGAATAACACCCTGACTCCCCACCTTTGCAAACATGTCCTAGCTTCATTTGCCCCTTGACTCCTGCTTGCAGCCCTTCTTAGGTTCTCACATTTTGACTCTCTGCGATGTCCCCAGCTCCTGATGCATTACTGGATGACTGGCTCTGGGTTTCAGTTTGTCCCCCTCCCCCACTGATAACTCTCACAGAGTCCCTCAAATCTTGGTGCTCTCCTATCATTTCGTCTTCCCTGAGGGTAGCTTGAATTTCAGGTTCTTATGTAAACCTGACAACCACTTTGCACAGGTGAGTAGACAACGGCTGGTTCCTGAGAGGGGAGTGGGTGCAAGGCAGGGCAGGTGTGGAAACGAGTAGGCGGGCAGAGCTAAGTTCTGTATCCTGAGAGGACAAATAACATTTTGATTCAGAGTAAGGGAAATGAGTCAAACATGCCCATACCTGGGGGAGACAAAGAAGGCGCCCCCAAGGGGAGGCGACAGCAGCTGCTTTGGTTAACATCATTGTCTAACAAATCAGCCCTAAATGTCGTGGCTCGAAACAATAATCAATTCAGCTCAAGAGCTTGCAGCTTGAGTCGGGTTTCGTGGGGGGAGCTGGTGCTGCTGAATCACCATCAGCTGGGGTGGCTCTGCCGGGCTGTGGGCGGGGGGCCTGCGTTCCCTTCTACACAGGCCTCTCTATGTAGACCCCTCCCCGGCCCCCCAAGTGCTTGCTCCTTCAACAGCAGGGAGGCTGGGCTCCCAGAGAACCAAAGCCAGCTGCATCGCCTTCGACGACCCTGGCCTCACCCAGCATCACGTTCGCTGTGTTCCGTGTGTGGAATCCATCACAGAGACCTGCCCACGTTCCAGGAGAGGACCCACGGGCCTCAGCTCCTGAGGGGAGAGGTGTCCACATCACATTGTAAGGAGAGCGGGCGGGAGAGAAGACATGGTTGTGGCCATTTTGGGAAAATGGAGTCTGCCACTGAAGCTGTCAGGGAGAGCGCGGAAGAGAGACGAGGTTATAAAACGGTTATAAAACGCTTCCCGGACTTCAGTGGCAGGCCGTCTGAAACGACCGTCTCGGAGGGATAGGTTCGGACTAGGAGGTGACTGGCTGACTCTGCGAATGCGCATGAAAAGGTAGTGCGTTTGGTCCCAGGAGTATTGAACCTTCTGGTGCTGCACGTGGCCCGGGATCGATGCCCACGTACAGCCTGGGCACAGCTGGTGCCGTTTCTCTTCACTCTGGTATGATCTGAGGCTTTCGGAAATGAAAGGCTCGTAACTGCAGAGATGGCAGATGAAGGCCCCGGAAATGTGTGTAGAGCTTTGTGTGTGTGTGTGTGTGTGTGTGTGTGCGTGCGTGCGCGCGCGCATCCGTGCCTTCCAGAAAGTAAGTGGTACCACAGGGCAGCTGATGCATCTGAGGGCTAAGAGGCATCGTCATCTCTAGGTCTTTAGGGCCTGTTCGATGGGGGGTAGGTTTCGGCATTGCCCGGTGACTGGCGCAGACAGGCTCAGGCCCCGAAGCCTACATGGAACATTGTGCTTGAGGCAGGGCTTTCTAAGGGTTCACCCCGCTCGTCAGCCTGATGGGTTTGTCCTGGGCAGAAACAGGCCTCGGGTAACAGCTCTATCCCTTTCGTCTCCTGGATCCTCCTCCGTACGGATTTAGCAAGCCAAAGCTCCACTAACGTGAGGATGGGTGAGGCGCAAACCGTTTAAAATCGTTGACTGTGTATTTCTGTAAACGTAACTTTTCATGTGTGTTTGTTTTAAATGTAGGAGAAAAATCATATGGAGAAGAATATTGGGTTAAAGAAACACACTGCTGGGAGAATGATAAATGTTGAGCGAATTCGTGATTATATGGTCTATTTGTTAAAGGAACCGGTACCTCTCCTAAATGGTCACTGTGTCTCAAGGGGAAAAATCGGCTTTCAGGGGCGTTAAATGTGTCTGTGCCTGCGAGGGCTTGCACCTGGTCGGGATAAATACATGTGTATGCGGGGTCAATGTCACTTTAAATATGTGGTTTTCTTCCTGAGTCTTAACTGCCTGAGAGAGTAGGAATCGGCGGTTTTTCAAGGCTGCGATATTTCTGTCAATGAGCCAACAAAATTAGAAAATTCAAGCATCATCTGAATATAAAATAATCTTATAAATTGTAACTTCCTTGGGATTAGATGTCAAACTAACCAACTTTACATTTTATTACATTTGTCAGTCAGACAATAAATATTTATTGTGAGCTTCCTCTGTTTTCAGTGCTGGTTTAGATGTTAGGCAGATGGTAGAAGAATAACCAAATCTCTGGCCTCTAGGAGCTAGTGATTAATTTGGTGAGAAAATAAACATGCAAAAAATGCAATGTATATATATCTATATATATCTATATATACACACACACGTATATAAATGTGTATATATATATGCATATAAATCAGATGTTCTGAGGAATTGGTAAGTCCTATGAAGAAAAATAATAGAAATTGGAGAAAGGGGACATTTTAACTCAGGTTGTCAAGGAGGGTCTCTCTGAAGTGTGACATTTGAGAAGAAAACAGCTATTTAGAGACCTAGCCGAGAAGCATTCTAAGAAGATCTTGATGAGAGGAAGTGGGCAGCTTAGAAGGATGGAAGGAAAGCTTCTAGCTGGTGGACAGGGATTTTGGAGATAGAGGCAGGGATGTAATAACACAGGGCCTTTTGGCTATGTTAAGGAATTTGGTTTCACTTTAATGTCAGTGAGAAGCTACCGGACAGTTTTCAGTGAGGAGATGGTACAATCTGGTTTGCAGTGCAGGATGACTACTCTGGCCGTATGCGAGGAATGGACTGGAGAATAGCAAGCGTGGAAGCTGGAGGCTGCTCTTTCGTCCAGATAGGAGGCACTGGTGGCTTTGTCTAGGGTGTAGCCACAGAGATGGTCAATAGTGACGTGATTCTTACTATGTTGTAGACATTGAACCAGTTGGATTTATAGAGGTTTGGATGTGAACTGTGGAAGAAAGGAACAAGGATAACTATTTGTTTTTTGGCCCAAGGAACTAAGCAGATGGTCCTATCATTTTCTGAAAGGGAAGGACTGGGGAGGAGCAGCTATAGGGGGTGGGTGTGGAAATTAATGTTTGGCCAGTCTGAGTTCAAGGTGGTTAGTAGACATCTAAGTAAAAGTGTCTGATGGTTGGCTATCTGGCTCAAGGTGGAAATCGAGGATGGAGTGATAGGTTTGGGAGTTAAGAGCCTGGAGAAGGCACTTACACCTGTGAGACTTGATGAACTCACTTAGGCTGAGAGGGGAGATACAGAGAGCAAGAAGGTCAAGAGCAAAACTCGGGGGCTCACTAACACAGATCTGTCAGTGTATGAGGAGATTGCAAAGACATTGGGGTGGAGCTGTTACTGAGGGAGGAGGAAATCCAGGGGTAGAGCCCCAGGAGCCAGGAGAAGATGATCCTTCAAGAAAGACTTCAAAATCGCCTCCTGCAGCACTTCTGAGATGCCTGATACAAGAAGAACTGAGCATAAACTGTTGGGTTTAGCAGTATGAATGTCTTAGGTGCCTTAAAAAAAAGCCATTTTGCCAAGTAGGGGGGAGAAAATGGGAGGCAGGAAGTGGATACAGTGAGTGTGGAATTTCTCAATGAAGGCAAGCAAAGAAATGAGCAGAAGCTAGAAGGGGATGCATGGTCAATTGTATTATTCTTCTTACGATGGACAATATTCATGTATGATTGGAGAAGATGGAAGAGAGAGGAAGATAAAGAGGTGATGTAGGAGATGGAGATGAATTCAGTGATGCAAGGTGAAATCACTTCTATTTGACTGCATGTGTTTTCTGTCTCTGTTTTGGGGTGAGGTCATCAGGTGAGAGTGGGAACAGGTAAGGTATACTAGGGAATGTAGCAGTCATGGCTGTTAAAATTAGATATTGACTTGCGTTTTGAAGACATAAACCAAAAGTGAGGCCAGTGAGCATTACTGAGAATTACTGGTTTGACACAGCATTAGGCAATTTCTTCTGTAAAGGGACAGGTAATAAAGCATTTCTGGTTCTGTGAACCATACGGTTTCTGTCACACTATTAACTCTGCCATGGTGGTGTGAAAACAGAAACAGATAATACGTAAGTGAATGATTGTGTCTATATTCCAATAAAACTATAAAAACAGGGCGTGGTCCACCTTTGGTCCAAGGACTGTAGTTTGCCAACTCCTGGTTGAGCTGCTTCAGGGTGCGTGTGAAGGCAGAAGATATATGGATAGTAATAGATCTTTTTTCCCCCCCAGTAAATATAATGGAGTCAGAGAGGTGCCAGGAGATTAAGGGTGTTTACAAAAGATTTAGGTAAATGTGTTGTACTATGGACTCGAAGTCAGGCAAGGGGAAGAGTGAAGACATGAGGGCCATGATGGACAATGAAAAGGGGGAAGGATCAAGAATTCCAGATCCCAGTAAGATGAGAGAATGGCAGGAATGGCAATACCAAAATTAGTGAGCAGGAAAGTGCGGAGGTAGAGGCTAGACAGAGAGGGGATCCGTGAAGTGGAGATTGTTTGGAAGTGGTAACAGCAGCGTGGAAGGAAAGATGAGTGGAGTGAAGGATGTCTAGACACTGAGAGGACGGACTGTTGCTTGGACCAGCTATGTGTATTCCAAGAATAATTATGTAAGTAGTGATGAAAAGGAGGACTAATCCAGGGCCCAAAATCTTCAATAAATGAGGAGAAGTGAGCATGAGTTAGCAGAAGTCCACAATGATGAAGAGCACTGGGGGTAAAGTCTGATGATTTGGGCTTCAGTAGAGCTGGAGTTTTTGAGGGCAGAAAGGAGGTGTTTCAGCAAAGAGAATGAAGGCTCCTGACCTTACCTCCAGGCATGGTGGTAAAAGGCCTGTGGGGAAAAAGATAGACACCCCTGAGAGGGCTACAGGATCGTTGGTGTGCACAGTGAACAAGCAAGAGGTTCTGTTAAATTAAGAAAGGGGAAGGAAACCAAAAATTCAAAGGCCAAAGCCCTTGGGGAATTTCTTGATGATGGAATATGAGTTTCAGTGATCACAGAGGCTGGTCTCTCTGGGCTGATGCTGTGGCTCTAGGGAGTACATGGTGGTGAACCCATTTCTGCATATACAGGTGTGGGTGAGTAGTGTGGCAGCCAGGAGAAACAAGTCAATGAAAGCTCGGGGCAGCCGTCTCTTCCATAATATGTAAAGGTAAATGTTTTCAGTTGTTTTTGTTCAAGGAAATATGGCAACCAAATCACACCTCTTCAGAAACTGAAATTGGGATGACTAGAATCCTGTTTAAAGAAGTACATTAAAAAAAAAACTTCATAAGAGTCTATGTGTTGAAAATTTTTATGTCTTACTAAAGACAGGGTAATTGTCTCCTCATAACAATTCTGGAAGAGGGGTTAAAGGTATTCCGCCTGTATCAGAATTTTCAGCCTCGGGGTAGGGTAAGTCAGACTCGATGATGGCCGGCACTCCTGGCCACATGGAGAAAAGTTGGCTGGGTTGCTCATAGCCATGGCTCCTAGGAGTTCTCTGAGAGAAATCTGGGTCTACACAATAGAATGCACTTTAGAAGTGTCTTTGTGCTCAGGAGAGGGGCATCTGTTAGGACCTGGGCCCCGAGGCCAGTTTCTTTTTCACTGGTAGAACCAGTCCATGGTATGTCCAGTAGAATAAGGCTCCACACGAAGGGGCACTCCATGATGGGTTGCTGCTGCGTGCATCCTGGGAAATGGGAGCTGGGTTTTGTGTCCCTATGAGTGGATATGTTTTGACTTCGTGTTTCCTTTGCTCACAAAAAAGAAAAGAAAAAAGAACGATGCCATATAATAAAATGATATGGGACACTTTGGGAATGGAAATTAGGCCATACTAATACAATTTTAATTATTACATTCTTCTGTTGGGCAATTGCCTTACTTGTTCTTAATTTGGGTGAGAAAATTTTTTATGAGCAATTATTATGAAATTTTATTTACTCTTTGGAGGGCTGTGAGTGAAGGCAGGATGGAACTTAAAACTATGGTTGCAAAGCCGCAGGCTGTACTGGAAACACTTGCTCCTAGACTCTGATAGAATTTGCTAAGAAGTACTAAGCTGTTTTAATTCCGTAATTTTTCCTCTGTGCCTATATGTGTGTGTTTGCTATATTTGGAAAAGACTCTGGAGTTGCACCAAAGATGACTGGGAACCGATTTAAATAATTTGGGGGAATGCCTGCAGGCACTGCAACGTGGAGAAGCTTCTAGAACTGCAGAGGTAAGCAGGCTGCTCCAGCATCCTCCTGGAATGCCACATCAACAGCACAATCTTATTGGAGGGAAACAATTTTCATTTACAATTGTAACTGATGTCTGTGATTAGCTTTCTGCAAAGACTAGAGGTTGCTAATGGATTCAAAGAAATTGTCAGCTTTTTGTAGTCTGAATTTTAAAAGATGCCGGAAATCTCCAAGAAAATGTTAAGAAAATTTCATGGAAGATGTTTGAAGAATAGAGTTAGGCATGCAGGATTAAGTAGCAAAAGGATTGAAGCATTAATTCAACAGATACTTAGCATTTATTATGAATGTCTTCTTATTCTTACCTGTTTGCCAAACATCATTCTAGGAGTTGGGGCAGAGCAGTAATCAAAACAGAGAGCTATCCCTACCTTCCTGGAGCTTACGATGCATGGAGAGACAGACTGTACACTAAATAAAGGAGAGAAACAGTGTGTAGGTAAATGCTATGGAGAAAAATAAAGCTGGAAGGGTGAGGAAGGAATGCTAGGAGTGGGGAGTCCACTTTAAATACGATGGCCAGGGAAGGCTTTTCCGAGAAAGAGTATTTCAGCAAGAACTTCAGGATGTGAGGGGGTAAGCGGTGTCTAGGAATGGTCCAGACAGAGGAAATAGCAGTTGCCAAATCTGTGACCATGGAGCCTGTCTGAATAAGCTCATTCTGGTTAAAACATGGAGAGTAAGTAGATGGTAGGCCCACAAGACTGCAAGCAGGAAGATCTGGTAAGAGACTACTGAAATTTTCCAAATGAGAGTCACTAGGACGAGGGTGCTAACAAGTCAGTGTGGGAGGATGTGTCAGATTCTGGGTATATTTTCAAGGAGTGCGAACCAGATTTGCTGATAGATGGGGTGTGGAAAGTGAGAGGAACAGAGGAGTTAAGGATGAGGCTAAGCCGTGGGTCTGAGCTACTCACAGGATGAACTGCCAGTGGTTGCCCTGGTAAAGGCCCCGGGAAAAGCAGGATCGCAGTTTAGGCCTGGCTGAGTTCGAGTTGCCCTTAGGTGTCCATGCAGCGAGGTGCAGTGACAACTGCAGATGTGAGTCTAGATGTTGGGGAGGTCTAGGCTGGGGCTGTGAATAGGGGCGGAGTCTAAATCCACCGTCCTGGATGAGAACAGGAACAGAGGGGTGTAGATAAAAAGCGAAGGTCGAGCCAAAGGAAGACTGGGAATTGACTGTTGTTCTTGGCCACCTGGAGGTCACTGGTGACGTTCACAAAAGTGGCAGAGGTAGAAAGCATGGTTGCAGTGGATCTGAAAGAGAACCGGAGGAAAGAAATTAGAAGTGGCAAGTCCGTACGATTACTTTTATTAGTTTATTGTAAAGGGCAAGGAGAACACTGGGGCAATACTTGGAAGGGGACGCAGACTAAAGGAAGTTATTTAATATATCTATTTTTAATATGGTAGAAATAACATCACATTTGTGAATAATTTAGTAGCAAGAGATGTGATGACGCCGAAGAGAAGGAGGAGAATTGTCAGGCTCCATTTGTGAGTAGGTGAGTGGGGCGGGGACTGAGTGTGCAAGCCCAGGGGCTGCCTCCAGGGAGGAGTGAGAGCCCTTGGCTCCAAGTACCAGCAGGGAAGTCTTTGCGCTCTGATTCTGGGCAGTGCACGGAGGTGTTGGCCTTACTCAGGGTGGCTTCTGGTTGCTTTTGTTAGATTCGGGAAGTGCTGGAGAAGGGTACAGAAAGCGTGAAGCTGGCTAAATCTGCAGACATTTAGGCTCCATCCATGAGCTGGGGTTGGACTGGATCAAATCTGAGAGGCTGTGAAACTGTGGATGGGGTTGGTCAGCCTTGGTCTCCTTTGCATCCCACACCACTTCCCCCATTGCCGTCTGGGGTCCCGTCATTGATGTGGGCCCTTGTATCCCAGGTACCCAGCTTTCCTCTATTCCTAATTCACGTACTCCAGGGTTCTGAGAGAAATCCTGGGGTGGGGCAGAAGGCTGTTACCTGGAAAGCGCTCGTGTGAATAATGGGTTTATAAAGTTGTTTGTTTCTTAATTTACTGGTTGCCCTAGAGTCTGTAATATACACTTACAACTACTCTACATCCACTTCCAAGTAACATTACAGTACTTCACAGGTGGTACTTTGCCTCGCAAGAGAGTCCCAAATTCCTCCCTCCTGTCCCTTATAACGTTGCTGTCATTCATTTCACTTATATGTCAGTTACAATCACCCACTGTATCCTTGCTCTTATTATTTTAAGCAAACTGCTATCTGTTAGATCAACTAAGAATAAGAAAAATAGAAAGTTTTCTTTACCTTCATTTATTCCTTTTCTAATGCTCTTTCTTTCTCTGCATGGATTCGCATTTCCCACCTCTGTCATTTTCCTTTCTTTTGAAGAATTTCTTTTCAAATTGAATAGGCTTACTGGTGACAGATTCCCTCAATTCTTGTCTGAGCAAGTAATTCTCCTTTACTATTGAAGCATGATTTCACTTCAGGATACAGAGTTCTAGCTTGGTGTTTCTCTTTCAACACTGTAAACATTTCACTCCTCTCTTGTTTGCATGGTTTATGAGGAGAAGTCCTATGTAATTCTAATGGTTGTTGCTCTGTAGGCTAATGTCCCCCGACTCCCCAGTTCTTCCCAAATTTTCTCTTTGGCTTTGATTTTCTACATTTTGTATATGAAATATGCAGGTGTAGTGTTATATATATATATTGTGTTTAGTGTTCTCTGAACATTTGGATCTGTGGTTTGGTTTCTCTCACTAGAGTTTTAGAAAATTCTTGACCATGATATCTTCAAATGTTTCTTCTTTTCTTTCTTTGCTTCTGGTATTCCCATTATACCTGCGTTACACCTTTTATAATTGCCCCATGGTATTGGATATTCTGTTCTCTTTTCTCATTCTGGGACTTTTCTGTTGACATATCTTCAAGCTCACTGGTGCTTTTCTTGGCTGTGTCCACTCTTCTGATGAGCCCGTCAGAGGCACTATTCATTTCTGTTACAGTGTTTTTGATTTCTAGCACCTCCTTTCTGTTCTTCCTTACAGTTTCTATCTCTCAGCTTACATTACCCCTCTGTTCTTAAATGTTACCCACTTTTCTCATTCGAGTTCCTAGCATATTAATCATAGTCATTTTAAACTCCCAATCTGATAATTCCAAAATATCTACCATATGTGATTCTTGTTCTGATGCTTAGTTTGCACCTTCAGACTTTTTTTTTTTTTTTTAACTTTAAGTGTTTGTTTTTGGCTTTTTAGAATGCCTTGTAATTTTTGTTTTTGAAAGCTGAACATGTCGTATTGGGTAAAAGGAAATGAGGTAAATATGCTATTAGTATGAAGTTTATATTTATCTGGCTGGAAGTTAGGCTGTTTGTTTACTATGTGCTGTAGTTTTAGATGTCAGAGGCTCAAATTTCCTCTCATGTCCTTATTTGTGTTCGTAAATTGTTTTTGAGTTTCCCCACAGACTCTTTCTGGAACAGAACCTGAGCCTTGCCGTTCTTCTCAGCTGTAATCTGCTGTTATTATAGAGGAGCCCTGTTGGTGTGTGGTTAAGTGTGGGTGGTGTGGGGGAAAAAGAAGCCTTCTAGTTTTTTATGAGAAAGTCTCAGTATTTTGATGGTCCTGTGCCACTGTGCTATGACCTTGACAAGTGCATTTCAGCTCCTTCCTTTCTCCCCTTAGGTGACACAGGAAGACTAGAGGTAGCCAAAGTTGGATATTCCCCTTCCTCTTTGCTGGTTAGGCTTGGGTAAACCCCACGTTGGTTGGGATATGCTAAAATGGTTTCCCTTGAGGGCAGACCTTTGTTAAAAGAACAGAAAGCTCTGGGGGCATTTCAAAATGATTATTTTCCTTTCTCCTGCCTGAAGCATGAAAAGACATTTCTCTGATTTTTCATCCTGGTAACCTGGTGGGGTTCCTGGAGTTAAAATTCATGAAGTTGTTCCCTACCCCATTGCCTAAAAGGTGGGCCCCTAGCAGGTTTTCTCTCAAGCTGGTCTGCACAAAGCCTCCAGAAACTAGTCAAAGTACCCTTTAAGTGTTCCTACCAGGCTCTGACTCTGGCTCCTTCCTGGTAAGACTTCTTTCTTTGTATTTGCTCATCCTCCAGATTTGGGGCAAGCAATTTGCCCCATGCCCTGCATTTTATGCTGAGTCTAAGAAGAGTTGCTGATTTTCAGTTTGTTCAACCTTTTTCTTGTGAGGAGAGGAGCAACAACTTCCAAGCTCTTGACTATGTATTCACAGTGTCTATTCAGCTTCACTGGAAACCGGAGTGCAAAGACTTTTCAATGGGAAATGATTCAGGCCATGATAATCTAAGCCCAAAAGAAAGCAAGGAAGAGGTCAACAACAATTCACTATGTAAAAAAGAGAAGGAAGGTGGTCATTGGGATGAGAAAAGGGAAATAAGGAAGAGAAATTATCAGCTTCTGACTATGGTTTATAATTATATTTTGACCCAAGTGAAGAAGATCTCTTTTCTTCTCTAACCCTTTCATCTCTTCCTTCCCTCTCCTCTCATCTTCCTCCTTGTTGTCCTCACCTTCATCTTTGCTTCCTTTGTGTTAAGAGTATGAGAGATTTCCTCTGTGGCTTCAGGCATTCAGCCCTTGGCATTTCTCCTAGTGGGAAGGCAGCTTATCCTCTTTCAGGCTGGTTCTGGTGGCATGTCAGCCAGCCACAGAATGTTGGGATCCCCTTGACACTCACATTGGAGCTTGTGCTGTACCTTTTTCATAATGAGTCAGGAGGACTCTTCCATGACCTTTACTGTACTTTTTCTCTCTTTTTTTTAGAGAAAGCAAGCGTGAACATGGTGGGGGAGGGACAGAAGAAGAGGGAGAGAGAGAATCTCAAGCAGAGTCCCTGCTGACCAACGCAGGGCTTGATCTCATGACCTTGAGATCACAACCTGAGCTGAAATCAAGAGTCAGACACTTAACTGACTGAGCTACCCAGGTGCCCCAGTACATTTTATTTTTGTGAATAACGGAGCAACCATAGGATGGCTTAGGTCTCATGAATTGTCTCTAGAGGTCCCTACTTGAGCCCGCAACTGGAGATTATTTACTTACTTACCAAGTGTTGAAGACAACTGTTCTAGGAGGCTGGTTGGAAGCTACCAGGTATCCTCTCCACCTACCATGTTAGAGCTTTCCATTGTTTCTATATGCTATGTTTATTCTTTTGTGAATCATTTTAGTTCCTTAATTTTCATGGGGCTTTTGCTGTAGATAAAGTGAACATCTAAGCTCCTCTTTTTGGCTTCCATGGGGGACTTATGATGACTTATAGCCTAGAGAGTCAGCAGTCCAGGCTTTTGAAATAGCAATCTCAGGACTATCCTGTGTGGAGCCCAGCCCAGTGCTAGATAACAGACGAAGCCATAACAGTTTGTCCAATGACTGTAGACCTTTGCCTTATCACATTGGTCATGCTGTTACTACTGAGGTCTGCAAATGTTCTTAGAATCTCAGTTTGGAGGCAACTCTTTTGTGGGGGCTATAAACCTAAAAAAAGTTAGGTAATTATTATAATGTCTTTGGACCTCCAGAGATCCCAAGAATCTAGTTATAAGGTCAGAACTAACTGTACTTTCACTCAGCTTCAGTCTAGCCTGTTTGCTCAGAGTTTAAAGAAACCTTTAAATGCAGGGGCGCCTGGGTGGCTCAGTCATTAAGCGTCTGCCTTCGGCTCCGGGCATGATCCCGGCGTTATGGGATCGAGCCCCACATCAGGCTCCTCCTCTGGGAGCCTGCTTCTTCCTCTCCCACTGCCCCTGCTTGTGTTCCCTCTCTCACTGGCTGTCTCTATCTCTGTCAAATAAATTTAAAACATCTTAGAAAAAAAAAAAAAGAAACCTTTAAATGCAGTACAAAGCATTCAAGAGCCTTTAGAAAACAGTGAAAAACAAGGGCATGGCATTGACCTTGGGTGGAAGAGA
Source organism: Ursus maritimus (assembly GCF_017311325.1). Lineage (NCBI taxonomy): Eukaryota > Metazoa > Chordata > Mammalia > Carnivora > Ursidae > Ursus > Ursus maritimus. The sequence goes on along the minus strand of NW_024426885.1, from coordinate 43,150,035 downwards.
GCTGTAGTGGATATGTCTTGCAAAGGAGTATAAAAAGAAAGGCCATTCTTGGCGTAGAAGGTATAAAGGTAGGCAAATAAGGCTCGTGAAGGGGGACAAAGCAACGCCCAGACTGATGAGAACTTGGACATCAGTTGGAGTAGAGTCATCTTCAAGGGAAGGTTGCTCAGAAGGAAAAAGGGATTGCTGTATAATCAGTATTTAGCATCTATATCTCAGGCTTAATTGGCTTTAAAAGACATTGACTTAGGAGCCAGATGGCTGGGGATTAAAACCCTGTTCTGCTGTTGACTAACTGTTTAACCTTGGGCAACTTAATCATTCTGTGCCTAGAAATATTGTAAGAATGAAATGATTTTGTAACTATAAAGCTCTTACGATACTGGCTGGTGTGTTGTCATGTTGTAAGCACTATTAAGTACATGAGTCCTATATTATGTAAGTGTGGGTTGCTCCCTCTGAATGATGATGTAAGTATGGGACACACATTGCATGTGTGTTGATGGAGAGTTTGATTCTGTCACTGAGATTTTCAGAAGTGCAGTACCCAGCAAAAATACTTTATTTGGTTTAAATAAGACCTTTGATAGGGCCTCTTATGATTTTCCAATGGACAAAATTGAAAAATACCAGTTGGAGCCAGGATGGTAAGGGGGCTGTGTTGACTGTCCACTCCATAGTTGACATTAACTGATTGAGGTCAACTTGGAGGAAGGTTTCCAGGGACTTAGTGCATCCTCCAACTCCAGCTCTCCTGCAGTACCCACTTTTTAGTGACTTTGGTGAAGATATAAAGGGCATACTCATCGGAGCTATGCAGGATGTACAGTCACATAAGATGGATTAAAGAATACTGATCCCCAAAGATATTCTTCAGGTCAAGCCCTTCTTGTCTCTCTCTGACTCCTAACATCCCTTTTCTTTCATTGGTATGCTATGCTGCTTGAGTTTTCTTGTACACGCGGTAGATTCCCATCTGTATACCCTTTCCTCATGCCATCCTTTCTTCTCACACATTTGGAGCATGCTTTTTTTTAGATGATCAGCCCTTCCTCTCTAGGGCACTTTCAAGGCTATCATGCTTTAATCAAAGCCCCAGTAACTGCCTGCAGCTCATGGAGGCTCAAGATAGACTCAGGGCTTTGTTGGCAAATCCTGGCTTTGCCTCGAATGCAGAATGGGAAAGGCCCCTGCCCCTATGGACTCAGTTGACACACATGGCTTTATTTCACACTGTGCAAGATGCTATAGCCCTCTTTAAGGAGAGGAATCTTGCCACGCCAGCGGGGACTTGCTTGTGTTCCGATTTGGTCCCGACAGTTCCTTCTGCACTATCTCCTGCATCAGCAGTGAGAAAGGGCACCTGGTTTATTAAATGGACTGCAGTGGGTAGGGAGCATATGAAATTGCTTTTGTATTCTCCCACACTGCCTTTAAATCTGTTCTGCCAACTCTCCCTTCCCCACCATAGGATCATATCGAAGAAGTCCTGCAGCCTTTCTGATCTGGTTCAGATATTAGAATAGTCTTGTCTTCAGATATTAACAAGTTGAGACCAACTTAAGTCAAAACCTCCTGCCCATATACAGGAAAGCCTGTCTGCTCTACTCAGGCCTGATTCTGCTCATTGATCAGTGTCAGGGTGGGGGCCATGGCTGTTCTTTAACTCTTCACTAGCATCGCTCTACCCTTCCCACTTTCACCGCTGCCTCTGGGTCCTCCCGGATTTGGGCACGGAGGATGGAGTTACTCATTTATTCAACAAATATTCGTCATGTTCTTAATTCATGCCAAACACTGTTCTGGGCTCTGGGTATGAACCAGTACAATAATGTCCCTCGCTTCATGGAACTTATGTTCATGTAGGCAAGGCAAAACATATTAATAAAAATATGATATATCTAAGTAAAATTGGGGCTGTGGGGAGAAGTAAAGCGGGAAAGAGGAATCAGGATTTCTGAGAATGGGTTTGCTATTTTCTATAGAGCAGACATTGAAGGACTTTCTGGTAATATGACATTTGGGAAGAGACCTAAGGGAATAAGGGAGTAAGCTCTGGGGAGATATGGGGAAGAACATCTAAGTAAAGGAGACCAAATATCCAAGGAGCCCAAGATGTGTAGTGTGGCTGGGGGAACAAGTGAGATGGAGAATAGCAGATGTTGGGGCAGAGAGGTGGTTGGAGATAGGGGCAGTCATGTTAGGCTTTTCAGGTCATGGCAGGGATGTTAGCTGTTACTTGGGTAGGTGGGGAAGCCACTGCAGAGGCATGTGTGAATGAAGGATGTGATCTGGCTTAAATTTTACTGTGACCTCTCTGGCTGCTGAGTGAATAGACTGTAGAGAGTCAAGGTCAGAAGTGGGGAGACAACTGGGGGGCAATTGCAGTCATCTAGGTGACACATGATGGTGGTTTAGCCTAGGATGGTGAATGAGGAATAGTCATATTCTGCATCTTCTGATGGTAAATACAACAGGGCTTGTTTCTGGGTAGCATTTGAGATGAAGAAGAAAGAAGGGACTCTAGAGGACTCCACTAGTAACTGCGAGGGTGCGTCTGTCATTTACTGAAATGGCAAAGGCTGCAGGAGAAACAGGGCTCATTTGGGGGTTGGTGGAAGACAGAAGTTTGATTTTTGAACTCACTAAGTCTGAGAAATGGAGTTCAGGAATCTAGGCTGAAGGCTTGTAGTTGGGTGTTGTCACCATAGCTACTCAATATAATGGAGTAGGAGGGACTCTAGACAGGGCCTGGCACTGCCCACTACACAGGTTGTCTTCTAGGAATGAGTGATGTGCTAGAGGTCTGAGGAGAGAAGTGAAGATGTAAAGAAGAGAAGGGACTGGGAAATGTGCTTGCAGGATTGCAGCAGCCCCGATGGCACCCTGAGGTTAGTGGTCACAGATTTCAGCAAAGCCTAGTCAGCTTGGTTTTCCTTCTGCTGCATTCGACAGCCTGACTGAAGATTTTTTTCAACACATAATTTTCTGGCTTCTTTGGAAATCCCTGCACAGGATCTCTGATGTACATCGTCCCTTTTGTGACTCTTGTCAGTCCCTATGTGAGAGAACACTTCTGGGATTCTTACATCTTGTTAGATCACCCCCTCATTCAGAATCCTTTCAAAGTAATTTGGGATTCTTTTATTTATGTATTTATTTATTTGCACTTCCCACAACATCTACTTGCCCCATGGGAACACTTGCACTCCCTCTCCTCTGAATGGTAAAGCTGTAGCTGAGCCACCATTGTCCTCTTTCCTTGCCCAGCAGTTGTTCAGACTTGACCAGGTGAGAGTTGGCAAACTCTTTTCCACCCACACTTTATAGAGTTGATGTCAGGTTCTTCCAGGAATTTTCTAGGCAAGAACTTTCAAGCCTCCATGTTTCTGCAGCCCAGAAAGTCTCTAACTAGAGAATAAGATGGTAACTGGCTCTTCCCAAAAGCACAGCCTCTGAACTCTCTGTATTATTTCCTTTCTAAAAACTTTTTATTTGGAAATAATTTCAAACTTACAGATACACTGTTAGAATGAGAATAGTGTCATAGTACAATACACTCTTTATCTAGTTTCATCTATTAACTTTTTACTCTATGTGCTATATCATTTGCATGTTCTCACTCTATAGACAGTTAGATAAAGAAACGTCTCTCTCTCTCTCCTTAATTCAGTATAAATTTCCAAAGAGTGAGGGGATTCTCTTACATAACTACAACACAGTTCTCAACTTCAGAAATTGACATTGATGTAATTATTTCATCTGATCTATCACCCTGTATTCCAATTAAACAGTTGATCTAATATCCTTAAGGCGTTTTCCGTGGATAGGATCCAGTCTAGTATCAGGTATTGTGTTTGGTTGTTATGCCTACTCGTCATTCTTTAATCTACGATGTTTTATGCCATTGACGTTTTTGAAGAATACATTCCTTCCTATAAAAAAATAAAACATTTCTTATTTTGCAGGGAAATTGAATATTTCCCTGTGATTAGATTGAAGTTATTTAATGTATTCTTTTTAAAAATTGAGATAAAGGTGACTTACTGTAAAATTTATATTTTAAAGTGTACAATTTAGTACTTTTCAGTGTATCCTTAAGGTTGTGCAACCATCACCACTACCTAATTTTTGAATATTTCCGTCACCCTCAAAAGAAACTTTGTATCTATTAGTAGTTACTCCCCATTCCTTACTTGCCCCAACCTCTGGCAACCATTAATTTACTTTCTCTCTCTATGGATTTGCCTGTTATGAACATTTCACATAATGTTACCATACAAAATATGGCTTTTTTTTGAGGGGGGGCTGGCTTCTTTGATTTAGCATAATGTTTCCAAGGTTCATCCTTGTAGTCCGTATCAGTTTTTTAAATGGCTGGATAACATGCCATTGTAAGCATATACAACATTTATTTCTTCATGCATCAGTTAACAGACATGTGAGTTGTTATTATGAATAATGCTGTCGTGAACATTCGTGTAGGTATTTTTGTGGATATATGTTTTCATTTATCTTGGGTGATATCTAAAAGTAGAGTTGCTGGGTCATTTGGTAATTTTACGTTTAATTTTTTGAGGAGCTATCAAAGTGTTTTCTAAAGTGACTGTACCATTTTACATGACTGCTGGCAATGAATGAGGGTTCCAATTTATCCACACCCTTGCCAACACTTGTTACTGTATGTCCTTTTGATTATATCCATCCTATGGGGTATGAAGTGGCATCTTGTGGGTAATTTGCATTTCCCTAATGATTAATGATGTTGAGTATCTTTTCATGTGCTAATTGGCCACTTACATGTTCTCTTTGGAACAATGTCTGTTCAAATTTTTTACCCATTTTTAATTGGATTATTAGTCTTTTTATTGTTGAGTTGTGAGTGTTCTTTCTGTATTTTGTGTACTAGACTTCTCTCAGATATATTTTGCAAATGATCTGTTCCATTCTGTGGGCTGTCTTTTCACTTTCTTGATGCTGTCTTTTGATGCACAACAGTGATTAATTTTGATGAAGCCAAATTTATTTAATTTTTGTTTTGTCGCTTATGCTTTTAGTGTTATATCTAAGAAACTATTGCCTATTCCAAGGTCATAAGGATATATCTCTGTGTTTTAAGAGTTTGATAGTTTTAACTCTTTTAGGTCTTTGATGTATTTTAAGTTAAATTTTGTTTGTGGTATGAGGTAGGGGTTCAACTTCATTCTTTTACATGTGGATTTCTAATCGTCTCAGTGCCATTTTTTGCAAAGTCTGTTATTTCCCCACTGAATTGCCTTGATACATTCAGCAAAAATCAATTGCCTATAAATGTATTGGTTTATTTATGGACTCTCAATTCTGTTCCATCAGTGTATATATCTATCCTTATGCCAGGACCACACAATCTTTATTACTTTAGCTCTGTATTAAGTTTTGAAATTGGGAAATCCAAGTTCTAGTGTTTGTCTTTCATTTTCAAGACTGTTTTGCTATTCTGGTTCCCTTGCACTATGAATTTCAGGATCCATATGTCAATTTCCGGGGGGAAAAAAGGCCACTAATATTTTGATAAGAATTATATTGAACCTGTACATGATTTTGGGGAGTATTGCCATCTTAACAATTAGGTTTTCCAGTTCATGAACACAGACGTCCTTGCATTTATACAAGTCTTTAATTTTTTGTAAATATGTTTTATAGATAATAAGTTTCACATTTTGCCTTTTTTGATAAATTTATTAAGTGTTTTATTCATTTTGATACTACTATAAATTGAATTGTTTTCTTAATTTCATTTTTGGGTTGTTCATGGTTAGTGTATAGAAATACAATGGATTTTATATTGATCTTTTATCTTGTAACCTTTCTGAACTCATTTATTAGACCTAATAGTTTTTTGCCAACTTCTTAGAATTTTCTATATGCAAGATAATACCATCTGAAAAGAGAGATAATTTTACTTTTTCTTTTCCAAACTGGCTATCTTTTATTTCTTTTTCTTGACCAATTGCCCTGCCTAAAATCTCCAGTGCAATGGTGGATAAAAATGATGAAAGCAAATATACTTGTCTTGATCCTGACCTTTAGAAGCAAAGCTGTCAGGTTTTCACCTTTATGTACAATGTTAGCTGTGTGGGTTTTTTTTATATATATATATGTTCTTTGTCAGGTTAAAGAATTCTATTCATAGTTTGTTGAGTATTTTCTTTTTTTTTAAATCATGAAACAGTATTAAGTTTTGTCGAATGCCTTTTTGGTGTCTATAGAGATGGTCTATGTGTTTGGTTTTTTTGTGTGTGTGTCCTCATTGTATTAGTATATTAATATGATTTATTATTTTGATTGATTTTCATATGTTAACCAATCTTGCGTTCCTTGGATAAACCCCAGCTGCACATGGTATATAATCATTTCAATGTGCTGCTGGTTTAATTTAGTAGTGTGGTATTGAGGATTTTTGAATTTATATAAGGGACATTTGTCTGTAGCTTTTTTACTTGTGATGTATTTGCCTGGTTTAGCATCAGGGTAACACTGGCCTCCTAGAATAAGAAGGAAAATTTTTCCTCCTCAAAATTTTTCAAAGAGTTTGTGAAAGATTTATTTTAACTATCTCTTAGAAGTTTGGGAGACTTCATCAATGAAGCCACGGGTCCTGGGCTTTTTCTTCATGGGATTTTTTTATTACTAATTTAATTTTTCTATTAGTTATATGCATATTGAAATAGTCTGTTTTTTCTTCACTTAATTTCATCTATGTTTTCTGTTTATTGGCATATAATTTTTCATAGTATTCCTTTGTAGTCCTTTTAATTTCTGTAGGGTTAGTAGTAATATCCTCTTTAATTTCTGATTTTAGCAATTTGAATCTTCTCTCTTTTTTCTTGTTTATTCTAGCTAAAAGTTAATCAATTTTGTTGATGTTTTCAAGGAACTAACTTTTGGTTTCATTGACTTTCTATAATTTTTTTCCTATTTTGTTTCATTTATTTCTCTGATCTTTATTTTCCTTCATTCTTGCTTTTGGTTTGCTTTTAGGTTTTGCTTTCCTTTCAGTTTCTTGAGGTGCAAGTTTAGTTTGCAGATTTGGTATCATTCTTATTTTTAAATATATATCTTTACAGCTATAAGTGTTCCTCTGAACTCTTTCTTCTTTTGCTACATTCCATTTGTTTTGGTATGTTTCATTTTCATTTATCCCAAACCATTTCCCAATTTATGTGTTGATTTCTCCTTTGATCATTGGTTATTTAGGAATGTTTTATGAAATTTATATGGATTTGTGAATTTCCCCAATTTCTCTCTATATTGATTTCTAATTTCATTTAATTGCATTTGTAGAACATAGTTTATATGATCTTAGTACTTTTAAATTTATTAAGACTTGTTTTATCACCTAAAATAGAGTCTACCCTTGAGATTGTTACATGTGTAGTTGAGAAGAATGTGTATAATGATGCCATTGGATGGAAGGCTCTATAGATGTCTGTTATGGTTTAGCCACATAAGTTTAGCCACCTCTGTGGTTAGTTTTTAGTGTTGTTCAGTCCTATTTTGTCAATTTTGTATCCATTGTGGAAAATGGGGTAAGTGGATCAAAGCAGGTGGTAGGGGCTGAGCCCTGGCCTTGACTGAGTTTATCCAAATTTCTGTGTCCTAACACAGAAGTGATCAGGTCTTAATGTCTACAGCGTGGAGTTTCAAGGATAGGTCAATAATGGAGTTAGGAACTGAACTGGTTAAGGTCAGAGTGCTCAGGTAGCACAGGTAAAGTTGAAAGTCAAAAATAGAATCAGTGGGTATTACGGTATCATGGGTAAAGAGGCTGGGTGCCAAAGAGAGCCAGCAAAGTCAAGAAAAGGATTCTCTCTGGGAGTGTACCCTGAGTCTGGCAGAATCTTTCTTGGTACCTTATTTCTGGCTTCTTTCATTTGTGCTCTGTCCTCAAGAGGATATTCCCACCTCTTCAAAGGTGCCCAGGATTTCTGACAGTTGGTGAGTTCCCTGTGTTCCTTCAGGAAAAAGTCACCTATGTTTGGGCACACAGATTGTTCGGGGGCCAAGACAGGTTGATCCTGAGAGGGTCAGCACTGCCACCAGCCCATACTAGAGACTCAACAGAAGTGGCTCCTTATTTGTGCTTCCTAGGTTGTGGTGTATTTTTATGCCAGCTAGATTTCATTTAGATTGATTGATTGCTTCACTGATTCATTGATTGATTGCTTTTGGGTAGTCCTTGAAATTCTACTTGGGAGACAACATGGTATGATGAAAAGAAAGCTTTGGAGCCATAAACCCTGAGCATGCCTAACTCTGCCATTTACTGTAGGTTAAGCAGGTCATTAAACCTCTATTGTACACACATACACACAAATATATATAGTCATGCAGAGATGTGCACCTATACACAGATGCAAGTGTGGAACATACCTGCAAAAGCATAGATGATGCTAGTATTAAATAAGTTATTTTTAAAGCAGAAGTGTCATGTCCAGTGATCAAAGAACAGAAATTCTTAGCATCTTCTCCCTCTTCCCCTTCCCTCTGCCTGTGTTTGTGTGAGTGCGTGCGTGTGTGTGTGTGTGTGTGTGTGTGTGAGAGAGAGAGAGAGAGAGAGAGAGAGAGAAGTGAGATAGAGCAAGAGTGAGCAGGGTAGAGAGAGCACAACTGGAAAAGCACACTCAAACACATAGGGCTCTGTTGCCCAAGAGACCTTCTGGCTTGAGGCAAGTTAACCAAGGGCCTTAACTGTTTTGTTCCTGGAATTGACTATTTCTTTCAGGTAAATTAACTAGATGTAATAGAGGTTTTGACATTGAGTGGAAGAATAGGTAGAAGAGTATTACTACCGGCAGGAGATAATTTTACTTGTAAAATGGATGGGAGTGTTCTTAGTCTCCCTGGGGCAGGACTCATGAGGACAGAAGTAGATTATGGACAGACCCCAGGATGCATGCATGTCAGAACCTCCCTTTCCTTTTGCCCTCTCTGTGCTCTCCATCCTCATAGAAACAGTAGTTGTGCTGCTGCACCTGGATTTTGTTACCGTGGTTACAGATGCAGTCCCTGGTGAAGGAGGGGGGAGGGAGCTGTGTTTTTATAAGGGCAAATTGTACTGACATTTAAATTGGAGGCATCACAGTGGAGTACAGCTGCCAAGTCATGGGAAAGTGTGCTTTCCCTTTGCAATCGGGATGTTTGGAAGACTCTCGCCTCCTCCTTTTCTTGGCATTTGTGTGCGTGTGGAATGCATGTGGGCTCCTCCCTTAGCCTGTACTGTGTTCAGAGGACTGAGGTTCAGGTTGGGAACAGGAAGAGAGCCTTTTTTTTTAGTGAGATTTTGAGGGGTCATGGCTGAACTAGGGGTTTCTTAACAGATGCTCCAAATGATGTCAAACCAAGCCGGAGAAAGAGTCAGAATGTGAGCGGAAGCCAAATCCATGAAGCCTAAAGGATATTAGAAGGTAGCCAGACGGAAAGAGCTGGATATACAATAGAGAGGGGCCAGCAGTCCGAGGAGGATGATGGGAGCGGCATGAGGTGAGCAGACCAGTACCTTGCCTTGGGTAGGTACCTGTGTTTGTAGGCAGCTTCTGGGGAACGGTGCCTGTGTGGGTTGGTGGAATTTACCAGGTGGATCTAGCTCAAGGATGCCCATGCCATCTGGAAAGCGGGAGAGCCAACCAGCCTGCTGAGCCAGGGCCTCTTGCCTATCCTTAGGGAAGATGATATGTTTAAGGATAAATTAGTTACAAATGTTTTCTTCTGAGGAGACGCAGACTTGAGATATATAAACCATCTTTACCCACAGAAGTGAATTTGCTGCTAGAGCTGCTGATCTCGGTCTCCTTTGTTGGTTAGTCAATTGGTCAGCTGGTCAACAAACCCCTACTGAGTTTCCACTCTGTGCCAGGGCTAAAGGTACTCAAAGGCCAAGTGCTGCTATTGTGTTCGACCGCAGTGTCCTACCTTAATTCAGCATTCTGACTCAGAAGGTCAAGCATACGCCCACTGAGGACAGGCATCAGGTTACAGGACATTGGAGAATGGAAAACCCAGAACCCTGAGCAAGTCTTTGGCCACAGATCTAGCTGCTGCCTTCAAGTAGGCAGATGTTCAAGGGTTCCCTGGGGTTCGCATGCCAACTGTCAGCTCAGGTAGCCAAGAGTCCAGGGCAGTGCAGATAAAGGGCCTGCTTTGCCCACTTTCAACTTGATTTTCTGCTGTTGGGTAGACTAGGTGGAACCACTTACCCATACGGATACTTCAAGAAATGAAGAGCTTCATCGAACCTTGCATCAGAAACCAGGGATGTACTGTATGGTGACTAACATAATGTAATAAAAAAACATTAAAAAAAAATGAAGAGCTTCAGCCTTCTCTGTTCCCATCATTCAGTCCAAAAAGAATGTGTACACAGACGAGTGTGTACACACAAAGCCACATAAACTTCTGTTTGTATTTTTGCCCTCTGTGTCTAAGTGTGTACCTGCTTGCGTCCGTGTGTGCCTATATGTGTGTGTGTGCATATATATGGTAAAGAACCTGTTGGTGTAGTCATTTGGCAGAAAGCCCTGGGTTGGAGGGTTGAATATTCCTTTTATTAGCTCTGTGATTTTGAATAAGCAATGTTAGGTATTTCAGCTACAATTTTCTCATCAGCAAATGGAGATAATCCTATTTCACAGGCATCTTCCTGAGGATCGTATGCGGTAATTAATAGAAAGCACCTGGCATGGTGTCTGGCATAGAAAAGGCAATTAACAACTCGCTCAGGTCCTGTTACTTTATACAGGCACACCTCAGAGGTGCTGCAGGTTCAGCTCCAGCCCACCGTAATAAAGTGAATATTGCAATAAAGGGAGTCCAATGAATTATTGGTTTCCCCATGCTTATGAAAGTTATGTTTACACTATACTGTAGTCTACTTAAGGTGCTATAGTATTATGTCTAAAAAAAAAGCAATGTGCATACCTTCATTAAAAAAATACTTCGTTGCTAAAGAATGTTAACCATCATCTGAGCTTTCAGCAAATCATCATCTTTTGGCTGGTGGAGGGTCTTGCCTTTGTGTTGATGGCTGCTGACTGATCAGGGTGGTGGCTGCTGAAGGCTGGGGCTGCTGGGGCAATTTCTCAAAACAAGTCAACAGTGAAGTTTGCCACATCGGTCAACTCTTCCTTTCACAGATGATTTCTCTGTGGCATGCCATGCTGTTTGATAGCGTCTGACCCACAGTAGAACTTCTCTCAAAATTGGAGCCAATCCTCCCAAACCCTGCTGCTTTATCAACTAAGTTCATGGAATATTCTAAATCCTTTGTTGTCAACAAGCTTCACAGCATCTCCCCCAGGAGCGGATTCCATCTCAGGAAACCACGTGCTTGGCTCAGTCATGAGGGGCAGCTCCTTATCTGTTTGGGTCTGATCATGAGGTTGCCGCCATTCAGTCCCATCTTCACGCTCCACTTCTGATTCTAGTTCTCTTGCTGTTTCCACCACATCTGCAGGTACTTACTCCACTGAAGTCTTGAAACTCTCAAAGTCACCAAACTCGAAAGTTTGAAGTATTGTGAGAAGTACCAAAAGGTGACACAAAGACGCAAAGTGGGCAAATGCTATTGGAAAAAGGGTGCCAATAGACCTGCTCAGGACGGGGTTGTCACCATCCCTCTGTTGGTAAGAAATGCAATATCTGCACCGTGCAATAACATGAGTATACCCATATGCCTGTATACCTTTCCCTCTCTCTACCATGAGAAGGCATGCCTCAAATTTTATGTCATTATTCTCAACTGATGGAGGAGGAAATGGCTCTCAGAGCAGGCATATCAAGAGCTTGAATGGTAGGCAGTTTGTAGAATTTGTAAAAGCATATTCACACCATTACATCTTGTTATATCCATTAGCTAAAGTAAAGCAGTCAAAAATCATCTTGGTTGGTGACCTGCAGAAGAAAGAATGAGAAAGCATAGTTAGAGGAACTGTTATGATGGAGCAATCCCTTGGTGCATGGCTCTCAAGCACTCAGCATGGCTAAAGGAGGGCAGTGCTGCCCCACGCACAGTGACAGTCAAGTGCAGAGGAAAGTGCCCTCTTTGCCCCCTTTCTTTGTGCTCAGCCATGACTGGTGCATTGACTACAAGTCTTGGAATGGCATCGTAAATTACAGTTGCACACATTGAATTCCCATTCCTTCCAGAATGAAACAATTACCAGCCTGTCATTTTATACCAGGCAGTGCAGGGGTCCTGTGGCAGGTGTGAGAGGCCCTTGGTCTAGAATGGGGGAAACTTGGTCTAGAAGTGAGCTGAAGGCCCCTCCTGGCAACCCCTATGCTGGTGAGTAATGGCTTAATCTGGGCAGGATCCTCCAGCTGGTTCCCTCTGGGAAGTGGTTTACACTGTTCTTAAGGCCTGCACTCTTTGTATGGGATTCAGAGCCCAGCTGTGACAAGGATTCATGTGCAGGCATGATGCTCATGTCTTCTGCGGCATTGAGCAGGAGCCGCAGTGGGGTCTATAGCCATTTTGCTTAGGTGCAGTTGATGTTTTGTTGAACCCAAGTGGACAGGGTTAAGAAGAAAAGCTGTAGCTTAAACTGCAAAGAGCAGGGTTTAGTCTCGCAAGCTCAGTTAACACAAAACAGACATTCTGGAGTGTTGGTGTATCTCTCTTTATGGCATTTCCTTCAGTGGTGTGTCTTAGCCAGTGTTAAGATGGGCAAGGAAGAGGTTGAGATAGAGTTGGTATTAACATTATGTCAGTTGCAGGTAGACAATATGATGATTTGGAATTTGTATACATTGTAAGATGATCATCACAGTAAGTCTAGTTAACATGGTCATTATACATAGTTACATTTTTTTCTTTTTTCTTTTTCTTGTAATGAAGACTTTTAAGATCTACTCTCTTGGCACCTTCCAAATATGCAGTACAGTGTTAACTATAGTCACCAATGCAGGGCATTTACATTTCCACGACTTCTTTTATAGTTGAAGGTTGTATCTTTTGACCACCTTCCTTCATCCCTCCCTGCCTCTTCTGCAACACTAATCTATTCTCTGTATCTATGAACTTGTTGTTGTATGTTTTATCTTTCAGATTCCACATATTAGTGAAATCATACAGTATTTGTCTTTCTCTGTCTAATTTCACTTAGCGTAATGCCCTCAAGGCCCATCTGTGTTGTTGTAAATGGCAAGGTTTCATTTTCTTATACAGCTTAGGAATATTCCACTGTGTATGTGTACCTCATCTTCTTCATTCATTCACTGATGGACGCTTAGGTTGCTTTCCTATTTTGACTATTGTGAGTAATGCTGCAATGAACATGTGGGTGCATATATATTTTCAAGTTAGCATATTTGTTTTCTTTGGATAAATATCTAGAAGTAGAATTACTGGATCCTATGGTATTTCTCTTTAATTTTTCAAGGCACCTCCATACTGTTTTCCATAGTGGCTGTACCAGTTTACATTACATGTTTTTGCTTTGCATTTTCCTGATTAGTGATGTTGAACTCTTCTTAATATGCCCGTTGGCCATATGTATGTCTTCTTTGGAAAAAATGTCTATTCAGGTCCTCTGCCCATTTTTTAAAAAAATTTTTTATTATGTCATGTTAGTCACCATACAGTAGTACATCATTAGTTTTTGATGTAGTGTTCCATGATTCATTGTTTGCGTCTAACACCCAGTGCTCCATGAAATACATGCCCTCCTTAATACCGATCACCGACCTATCCCAATCCCGTCCCCTCCCCTCTGAAGCCCTCAGTTTGTTTCCCAGAGTCCATAGTCTCTCGTGGTTCATTCTCCCTTCTGTTTAACCCCCCTTCATTCTTCCCTTCCTTCTCCTACCGATCTCCCTGCTATTTCTTATGTTCCATAAATGAGTGAAACCATATGATACTTGTCTTTCTCTGCTTGACTTATTTCACTTAGCATAATCTCCTTCAGACCCGTCCATGTTGCTGCAGATGTTGGGTAATCGTTCTTTCTGATGGATGAGTAATATTCCATTGTATATATGGACCACATCTTCTTTATCCATTTATCTGTTGAAGGGCATCTCGGCTCCTTCCAGGGTTTAGCTATTGCGGACAATGCTGCTATGAACATTGGGGTGCATATGGCCCTTCTCTTCACTACGTCTGTATCTTTGGGGTAAATACCCAGTAGTGCAATGGCTGGGTCATAGGGTAGCTCTATTTTTAAACCTTTTGAGGGACCTCCACATTGTTTTCCATAGTGGCTGTACCAACTTGCATTCCCACCAACAGTGTAAGCAGGATCCCCTTTCTCCACATCCTCTCCAACATTTGTTGTTTCTTGCCTTATCAATTTTTGCCATATCTGCCCATTTTTAATTGGATTGTTTTTTTTTTTGATGTTGAGTTGTATAAGTTCTTTATATATTCTGGATATTGAATCCTTATTGGATAAATCACTTGCAAATATCTTCTCCCATTCACTACGTTACTTTTTTTCTTGTTGTTGGTTTCCTTTGCTGCTTAAAAGCCTTTTATTTTGATGTAGTCCCTATAGTTCATTTTTGCTTTTGTTTCCCTTGCCTGAGGAGACATAGCCATAAATATGTTCCTAAGGATGATGTCCAAGAGATTACTGCTTATGTTTTCTTTCAGGAGTTTTATGGTTTCAAGTCTCACATTTAGGTCCTTAATCCATCTTGAGCTTATTTTTGTGTATGGTGTAAGAAATTGGTCCAGTTTCATTCTTTTGCACTTAGCTGTCTAATTTTCCCAATACCATCTATTAAAAAGACTATCTTTTCTCCAGTGGTTTATTTCTGGACTGTCTATCCCGTTCCATTGATCTATGTGTCTATTTTTATGCCCATACCATACTGTTTTGATTACTACAGCTTTGTGGTATATATCTTGAAATCCAGGATTTTGATACCTCCAACTTTGTTCTTTTATCTCAAGATTGCTTTGTCTATTCAGGGTCTTTTGTAATTCCACACTAATTTTAGAATTATTTGTTCTTGTTCTGTGAAAAATGCTATTGATGTTTTGATAGGATTGCATTAAACCCATAGATTGCTTTGTGTAGTTTGGGCATTTTAATGATATTAATTCTTCCAATCCACGAGCGTACTACAGCTTTCCATTTGTTTGTGTCATCTTTAATTTCTTTCATCAGTGTCTTATAGTTTTCAGAATAGAGGTCTTTTACCTCCTTGGTTTAATTGTTCCTAGGTGTTTTATCATTTTTGGTGCAATTTTAAATGGGATTGTTTTCTTAATTATTCTTCCTGCTACTTCATTATTTATGAATATAAATGCAATATATTTCTGTATATTATTTTTTTTATCCTGTAGCTTTACTGAATTTGCTTATCAATTTGAATAGTTTTTTGGTGGAGTCTTTAGGATTTTCTATATATAGTTTCATGTCATCTGCAGTCTCTCTCCTTCTTTAGAGCTTCCTGTGTGCCAGGCTCCTGCTCCGATGGGGGTTTCTTGGAGCAGGTGGTGTAAAATAATTTCCTTGGCCCAGGTACTAAAGATCTTCCACAAATACTAAAATACCACATCAGGTGTTTTAATGTCTTCAAGTCTCAGCAACAGAATTTCGAAAGGTTTGGATTCTGCCTCTAATTTCTAACTCTTCTCTGCTTCTAAATAGTTATTGGTAGAGACTTCAATATAGAATGAATACATGCTCATTAAAATATTTGTCAAATATAGTAAATTAGGGAGGCAAAAATAAGCACCAGCAAACCTACCGTCCCCAAACAGCTACTGTTAGTTTGTTGGCTTATTACCGTCCTGCATTTTTATTATGAATAGCTTTTAAAATTTTTTGTTTGCCTTACATAGTAGTAATCACGCTGTATACACAATTTTGTATCCATTCGTATAAAATTATAATGATAAGATCGCAGAAGCTTTTTCCTGTGTTATTACAAGCAGTTCGTAAATTTCAATTGTGTACACAGCAGTTGATTTAATCATTTCTCTACTGTTGGACATTTAAGTTGTTTGCAATTTTTGAATAATGCTGTGATGAACATCTTTGTAAATAAAACATTTTCCATATTGGGCAATGCTTTACTTTGTGTAGACTCCACAGAGATGCAGCCACTATGTCCATGTGTGTAAACCACACTTGCCAGTACCAGATGGGGCAACCTTGTGCACCTTAAAAAGAGACAGCCCTTCCTTCGGACACTTGGCTGCTATCTACCGGAAAGTTGTCTCAGTCACTGCATTGCAGTTCTTGCAAGGCGAATGGTACCCCTCGGGGTTATGCAAAACACCACTTGCTCAACCATTCAGTGGCAGACCTGGTGTAAATATTTCTAAGATTCCAGATGCCTTTCCACAATTTCTATACTAATTTAGTCTCCTAATAGTCAGGTGCGAGCATGCTGTTCTATCTCACCTGAATCAGTATGCAGAATTACTTTAATTATTATAATTTGATGAGGGAAATGACACTTTATTTATATATTTGTATTTATCCAGATTACCTATGTGTTTTAAAATGTCACTTTGGTTTAGTTCCCTCTAAAGAACAAAAACCTTTACTCTTCCTAGAGATAGATTTCTTTTTCTCTTTTTCAACAAATATATGTTAAGCAGAAGTTGATAACTGAGCCCAGATCTGGCTCCCCAGCTAGACAGAAGGTGTTCTGTGGCACATGCCCAAGACTTGTGCTTTCCATTTCCATGGCTGGGAAAACAGGCAATTGGCTCTTTCTGCTTCCAACCTTCCCTTCCAAGAAAGGTTTCCTCCTTCTCTTCTGTTCACATTTGGACTTACCCAGTGAAGCACTGGGGATATCCTCTAAGGGGTCCAGAGTGAGAGGGTCTCAGCATGGTCTGATCTGATGGAAGCTTTTCCCCTTGCTCAGCTGCTTACCAGATACTTTGAGAGATTGTGGAGGCATTCTAAGGTGAATTCTGTGCAAAGCAGCTCTTACCCTTGAGCTCTGAGCCACCTGCTGAGACCTCTTGTCTAGGGACCTATATTAGTTGGGGTTCTCCAGAGAAAGAGAATCAATAGGAGACTATCCATCTGTCTATCTATATGTATGTATAAATACATACCTTTGTACAAACTGTATGTGTGTGTGTGTGTGTGTGTGTGTGTGTATTAGGATTGGCTCATGCAATTATGGAGGCCAAGAATTTCCTGGATCTTCCATGTGCAAGCTAGAGAACAGGGAAGCCACTGATGTAATTCAGTCCGAGTGTGAAGGCTTGGCAACCAGGAATGCCAGTGTCTGAGGGCAGGAGAAGATGTATGTCCTAGCTCAAGCAAAGAGAGCACATTTTTCCCTCTTCTACTTACTGTTCTGTTCAGGCCCTCAGATTGGATGATGCCTTCCTACGTTGTTGAGCGTGGTCTTTACTCCAACTACTGATTTAAGTGCTAATCTCTGAGCACCCTCAGAGACACACCCAGAAATCATGTTTTACCAGCTGTCTGGGCATAGCCCTTACCCAGTCAAACTGATGTATGAAATTACCCATCGCAGGCTGAGAGGGCCATGTGGTCCAGCTGGGAAGCTTTCCTGAAGCCTTGGTCCCACAGCAAGGTAGAGTGTCAGTGCCTCTCACTCTCCACACTGTGACATGTTCTCAGCTGGAGCCCATGCTTTGACTTAGTTTGTCTGATAGGTATCTGTGAGCTCTCTCAGTGTTTCAGGAACTGCTGTATAACTGCATGCGGTGGTCAGCAAGAGCAGGTAAGTTCCCGGCTCTTATAAAGCTTGTAGGAATCGCAGGTCAGAAAATGAGCAACAACCAAATAGATGAATGAGTAAATAAAATAATAGCTAAGAGGTGATGTGCTCATGACTGACTGAGGGTGGGGTGCTTTAGAGTGGGTGTCAGGGAAGGCTCTTTGAGGAAATGACGCTTGAGCTGAGATCTGAATGACCTTGTTGACTTGGTATAAGATGAAGGAAGGAACTATCTCAATGCTTCTTAATAGAATTTAAAAGAACTTAATGTCCCTGAAGACGTTACTGGGTCTTTGGGTATACAACTGTATAAAACCCACACACTAAGGTGCCAGGTGAAACCTAATACAGAGATTAAATAACTTGCCCAAGGTCTCGCATCCATGTGGACTGTGGGTTCAAAGCTTGTGCTCTTTCTATAAAATCACACCACATATGAAGGGGAACTTATAGGCCAGGGGCAGAGCAGCTGCAGTTCTCTGGTAGTTTGGGAACTGGATAGGGAGGGGGAAACCAAGGAAAAGAATTGGTCCCTTGTTCTTCCCAGGAGCTCTCTCTGATTATAACTGGAATGACTCTTGGTGGGTAAGGCTGGCACAGTTGATAGGAAGACATCATTTATTAGTTCAGGAGGTCTCACATGTGACCCCCTCAATCTCCAGAGATGGTCATCCTCTACTGATGATGTATGTGATGCATTTCTCTTTATTACCTTCGCCATCAAGAAATAGAAGCCTCTCCTAGATGAAGACCCAAGTTTGGAGCCAAGGTGAACCCTTGCGAAGGACATTTCAACCTGTCTGGCAATGTGAGACTTCTGGGGGCTCTTTGGACTGTAGGCTGATTCCAGAGTTCTCTTGGGTTAGGCATACATGATTCTGGGAGAATGGGGGAGAAAATAAGTATCCTAGAGGCTATCCATGGAACTCTCAAGTCCTGATCTCGTTGCTAAGTGCCATATATCTTTACTGAATGTTCTGGCATGAAATGTGGGAAGGAATGCAGTAGGACCCTTTGGACAGGTTCTGTGGCCAACATAAGAGATGGGCANTCCTGAGGTTTACTGTTTCCAGGCCCAGCAGGCATCCTTGGGAACTCTGACAGCTTAATTGTGTTCTTACTCAGTCACCCACAACTAATGCATCTTCCTGGCAAAGCAGGTGTCTTCCATAAGGAGAACAACGGGGCAGATTGGTATCACAAAAGCCTGCCAAACTCTGCTCTAAATTGTCCCTGAACCAGTGATAATAAACCAAATTGCTACAAATAGACACCAATTTGCAGGAATGTGAGCTGTCCAAGGGATGCTGTTGGCTTGGGAGTAGAGGTGAATGTGTGATAAATAGGGGATTTGCAGGGAAGGAACTTAAGGTTCTCTTGTGGCACAGCAGTAGAGTTTACCCTGAAGATACTGATTTGCTCCCTCCTTTGAATTACCAAGAATTTGTCTTCCATCTGTCCAAATCATAGTTTGTATTTTTGGTGATACACTTTGATGGACTGGACAGGTTGGCAGTCTTGGAGGTCCTGGGCTATTTGCGAGACTAAACATTTGGGTTCCTGAGTAAGTCAGCCTGGGGGGCAGCAATAAATTTTGATCCTGTCTTGCACCAGGGATGGGCAGTAGGTACTGAAACAGAAAGTCCCCTTGGAAAGAACGATTAGAATCAGGCCCGCATGGGTTGGTCTCACTCTGTTTGGTTCAATATTTATTAAGTACTCGGATCCTGTTCTCTGTACTGGAGCTGGAAAACAGTACAGTCCTACCCCAGCTGGCCTGTTATTAAGAGTTTAGTAAGATGTGGAGGGACGCTGAACCTTGGTGAGGTATCCACAACATGTAAACCCTTCCTTGGGATAAGTCTCTTGGGTCAGGACCTTTCAAGGGTCAGGAGGAGGAGCGATGAGAAAGTAAATGTCCTCTCCTTCTTTTTCTTCCTTTTCTTCTTTAGTTCTTAGACTTTCATTTTTTTCTTTTTAAAAATAAAGTCTATTGTTTCATTTAAAAAGACTTTATTTTATAAAATTTAGAAAACAAAAAAAGAAGAGGAGAAAAATGTTACCCATAAGCTTCCTATCCCAAGACAAGCCATGATAACATTTGAACCAAATTTCTTTCAGTTTTTTACTCTGCCTAGTTATTTTTTCATAATTATGATTTTTTTAGCCTACATTGATTTCAGAATATTGTTATAGCTAACTCTTTATAAATAACTTCAGTGGCTACATAATATTCCAATAGGTGGGAATAATATAAATTACTTGGTAATTCCCCATTGTTGAACATTTAGGCTTTTTTCAATATGCATTTTTATAAATAAGAGTATAATAAACATCCCTACAATAAATACTTTTCCGTATGTAACCATATTTCCTGAGGTTGCAGTGCTAGACTTGTAATTACTGGGTCAAAGTACATAAATATACCTAATACTTTTGATATAACAAGAGGGGTGTGCGTGTATGTGTGTGAACCAAACTATTTTTTGAAAGGGTCACATTAATCTACACGCCTAAATTCATTTTCCTAAATTTTGTAGACAACATTAAATACCCATCACCACAACTATAAGCTTTGCTAATTTTTTTCAAAATATTTTATTTATTTATTTATTTATTTATTTATTTATTTATTTATTTAGGAGAGATAGAGAGAGTGCTAGCTGGGGAGGCACAGATGGGGAAAGAATCTGAAGCAGACTCCGTGCTGAGCTCAGGGCCTGGGGCGGGGCTCGATCTCACGACCCTGAGATCATGACCTGAGCTGAAACCAAGAGTCGGATGAGTTGGATGCTTAACTAAGCCAGCCAGGCATCCCAAGTTTTGTTAATTATATAACATTTGATTTTTATTTTGGCAAACAGGTGAAATATTTTTCAAGAACATTCTGAGGCTAAAATACATCTGAGAGCCGAGCGAGTATGTGTGTGCGTGTGTGTGTGTGTGTTATGTGTGGTCACCAGCTTGCCTTGTCTGGTGGTGCTGAAGCAGGAAACTCCTCTTGACTTTTTAGGGACCTTGGCTTATCACCCACAGTGGCACCGAATCTGACTGTCAGACGTGGAGCACCATGTCCTTAAACTCAAACACAGGGTGGACAGTCATCATCTGCATTAATTCCTGGCCTGACCGAACCTTACGTGTGATACACTTTATTTTTTTTTTATTTTTTATTTTTTTAAAGATTTTGATTTATTAATTTGAGAGAGAGAGAGAGGGAAAGAAAGAGAGCATGAACGGGGTGAGGGGCAAAGGGAGAAGCAGACTCCCCACTGAGCAGGGAGCCCGATGCAAGACTTTGTCCCAGGACCCGGGGATCATGACCTGAGCCGAAGGCATAGACTTCACCGACTGAGCCACCCAGGCTCAGTGGTGATACACTTTAAAGAATGTGATACACTTTAAAGAACACACAAATGACTCCTAGTTCCATACTCAGCTGATCACATTGATACAAAGCTTATAAATAAGAAGTGAGAGGAGCAGCTTTGGAGACCTAGAGTTCTGGGACCCTGAGGAAATCCTGCCAAAATGTTATTTGTATTTATATCTATATAAATTATATATTAACAAATATTTAATTATGTTATATTTACAGGTAGATATATACTGTTTTTCTCTTTATTCCCCTAAGCACGCTACTTAAGGCTTCCCAATTTTCTATGAAATTATGTTTGTTTTTCAGGGCTGTTGCAAGTACTCCACAGCTGGGAATGCATTAAAGAGTATCTGGGAGCCTTGTCTGAGTTTAACCACCACCATAACAATAACAATGAAAAGCTAACATTCATCACTTACTATGTGTCGCATCCTATGCTGAGTTTACATACATTCTCCCATTCAGTCATCACAGCAATTCAGAGGGATTGATCTTACACACATTTTATAGATGAGGAGAAAGATCTAGAGAGGTTAAATGACTTGCCCAAGCTCAAACACTGAGTCAGTGGGGACTTTGTGGAGGTGAAGGAATTCTCAGTGTGTGGGAAAGATGGAATAATTTTGTGGTTCCATCCCTGGCTGGGGTCTCTTCCTTTGGAAATTCAGGGGATCTTGGTAAGGTAAGCTTTACTGATTTATTGAGACCTGATTCCTGGGTGGGGCCCTGGGCTTTGGACATTCAGTCCTGGCCTTTCATCTCAGAGATTCATCCAGTGCCCACCTAGAATGGGTGCAGCCCAGGGATGAGGCCTGGGGAAGAAGAGAATAACTTGCCTCATAATGACCCAAGAGTGCAACATCATCCTGGAGGAGGTGGATCAGTGGAACCTCTCCTAAGATATTTAAAAAGATAAGTAACTATAGAGATAGAATTTCTTGTGTTTTAATTTTTTTAAGTAGTCTCCACACCCAACGTGGGGCTTGAACTCAGAACCCTGAGATCAAGTCACGTGCTCTACCAACTGAGCCAGCCAAGCACCTTGGAATTTCTTATGTTTTAAAGGTGAATTTATAGTAGCAATATGATACGGTAAAGATTCTCCTTAGGTGTAGTGAGAGTGGCTCTCAGTTGTCTCGTTCTCATGGCCAGTGGCAAATTGTGTTCTCTGCCAGTACTAACAGATGCACCACAGTGAGCTGAGCAGTCCCTGGGCACCAGTTTGGGGTTCACTCCCGGGCAGGAAAACTCCTGAATGAGGTGTGGAGGCTGGTGTCTGCCTGTTAAAGAGGTCCTCCAGGGAGGGACCTGCATGAATGATCTGCCAACCTCATTGCCTGGGTGTTTTGTGATGGAAACACGGTAGCTGTGCCTCTGAGTGTTGTACTTCAGGCCTTTAGTTTTTAGAAGACTTATATTTTTCTACCAGGAATCCAGCTCCACCAATACTTTCAAATGTATCCTAATCAAGAAATATGGAATTTTAGTTAAAAAGCTTACTGTTAATTATGGGATTTGACAGGAAATAAAATATGCAGTTGCAAACTAACTAGAAAGCAGGGATAAGAGCACATCATGGTCAAGGCACCTGAGAGGCCCATTTGGTTGCGTGTCCGACTCTTGGGTTCAGCTCAGGTCATGAGATTGAGCCCCACATTGAGCCTGCATTGGGCTCCACGCTCAGAGGGGAGTCTGCTCCAAGGTTCTTGCCATCTGCCCCTCCCCCATTCTCTCTCTCTCACTCAAATAAATAAATTAAAAAAAAAAAGAGAGAACATATGGCGACATCTATGATAGATAGCTAAGTCCATACTTTGAGGAAATTTTATAGCCCCAAATGCCATCATCTTTAAAAAAGGAAAGCTAAAAATAAACCTATTACACATCCTAAAAATTCAAGAACAACAACAAGATAAATAAAAATGAAATGGGAGGAAGCATTAAGATGTGAGTGGAGATAAAAAACTAGAAAATAAATAGGAAATTCTTGAAGCACAGTTTGCAAAGAAGGAACAAGGTCTGTTTTGTGGGTTTTTTTTGTTTTTGTTTTTGTTTTTTCCTTCTGCGGCCCTGGAGTACCTTGACCAGGCCCTGCCAAAATTTTCAGGTGCCAGGGCACCAAGAAGGACCCATTCCAATCAGGTACACGTTCTGTTCCTGAAGGGAACTTCTGTAGGTGTCTAAACCTGTTTCCCTGCTGAGCTGGATAATAATCATGGCACTGGCAGTAATTGGTACGTTTGCTGGACACTTCCTGGTACCAGGGGCCTTACTGCATTAACACACTAATCCTTCCAACATCTCTAGTGATAGATATGCTTTCTCCTATCTTCAATACTAGGAAGTGAGGTTTAGTTTAGATAAGTTTCCTTTATTCACTGAAGATGTATAGAGTATTTATTTTGTGCTAGGTAGTTTTCTCAGGGTTGAAGACATAGGAATGAAGAAAACAGATTAGACTCTCTGCTGTTCTGGACTTTCATCTAGTAGCAGGTGCCCAAAGTTACCCACACTAGAAATTTGAGGCCGGTCCATGCTTTTAGTCACTGTGCTGTACAAGGCACCTTCAGTTTGTCTCCTTTAAAACTGGAGGCCACAGAGGGAGGAGCCAAGTCTCCGCACAACTGACCAACTGATCACGTGGCCTTATGAACCCCCCCCCCCACACCCTGGGGAGAATATCAGCACCTATTCTGTGGCAGGGTGGGGGGGGGTTGAGGTCCTCCCTGAAAGAAGGTAGCACAGTGCCTGACACGTAGAAAATCTTAGTAAATCCCAGTGAGTGCTATTAACATTCACGTCATTGTCATCTGGCCCTGGTCTCTTTCAACTCTCCAGACACTATTCCTGAGCTGTAGGCCTCACACCTCTGCGTAGAAAGAAATTTAATCTTGCCTAAAAAGAGATCTGGCCTTTGTCTTCTTAGAATGTCATGCCTGGTTAGAGTGTCTTTGTTTAGTGTGGGGCCTTGGGTCATGCCAGGTAGTCTAACAAAATGATTTAGATTGGGAGCTGAGCACACTAGACAGTTCTAGGGTGGGGACTTGAACTCACAACCCTGAGATCAAGTCACGTGCTCTACCAACTGAGCCAGCCAAGCACCTTGGAATTTCTTATGTTTCAAAGGTGAATTTATAGTAGCAATATGATACGGTAAAGATTCTCCTTAGGTGTAGTGTAGAAAGGCCAGCAATGAGATATTGGTGGTGGGAGGGGCTGCTTTGGGACAAGCAGGATCCGTTGACCTCTGGAGGGACTGGAGATTGAGGTCAACCATGGAGGCAATCGAATGCCGGAGACCCAGTAAAAGCTCTGAACACGAGGCTTGGGTAAGCTTCCCCGGTTGGCAGTACTCCCTTCACATT
This sequence comes from Ursus maritimus, assembly GCF_017311325.1. NCBI lineage: Eukaryota > Metazoa > Chordata > Mammalia > Carnivora > Ursidae > Ursus > Ursus maritimus. Next base: position 43,125,591 of record NW_024426885.1, on the reverse strand, counting down.
GTCAGGCATAATTGCCAGAAGAGTAGTTGTGTCCTGGCTCCACGGGGAGAGGACGGGGGAAGCGCTGCGATTGGTTCTTCCCCTGGACTCTGTCCTATGTACTTCATTCTTTAGCTGATTTTAATCTGTATCCTTTCCCTGTAATAAACTATGACTGCAGCAGCTATCAGTAAGTTCTGTAAGTCCTTCTAGCAAATCATCAAACCTAAGTGTGATTTTGGGAACCTCTAACATTTGCAGCTGGTGTTGGAAGTGAGGTTGGTCTGACAGCCTGTTCCCTCAAACTTCACAGTTGTCTGATTTCAAAAGGCCAAAACCAAATCCTCCCAGGTCTCATCTGGGAAGATGTTAGATCAGAAAGAACTGTCCAGAAGCCCTATACAATACATAACAAAACTCACACAGGGGACAAAAAATCGTGAGGCAACTTTCAGATAATAACAAAATGTTCCTCCTTCATCCCAAAGTCGAAGGCTGATGAGCTATCAAGTTCCATCCGTGGCCAAGGCAGGCTGTGCCTCTTGAATAGGAATAATAGGGTCACAGGTTCTAAAACCGTCCCCCAGAAAGCTCGGGGCTCTGCCTCCGTCAAGGGCAACAGCGCCACTTGGGGTCTGCAGCTAGAATGGCTTCTTCTACCGACTCAGAACGTTTCTTCCCCTTAACTTACTTGATTATGTATGTTCCTCATCATTCAAAAGGGATTTGGAGCAACCTGAATACATATATATATATATGGTTCAGATTCCTCACTTTCCTAAGAAAATTGAGGCTACCAGAAGCAGCAGGAGAGGCAGGAGGAGGGCGTGAAGGGAGAGGACGGGTAGGAGAGAAGGGCAGGAGCGAGGTGAAGATTACTGTCCACGGTGTGCGCCCTCGCAGTACTCCACCTCCGTTCGTCATGTTCTTTACCAGCATCATGTCCTTATTTACTTGTTTGTTTACTTCCTTTATTTGTGTTTGGCCTACTTAATCGGTCTTTGACATTTGGTAGCACTGAAAGCCTTCCGCAGTAATAGTTTCTGTCAGTTTTCTCCTGCATCCCTAATGGGTTTTGCCCTACACTTTGATGCCATGTAATTCATTCCCTTGCAAAGGTTCCTGATTGTGAGAGTCTTCATTACAGGCTATACTTTCTATCTGTGTAATGTACCCTTTTCTTTGCTTAATGCATTTTGCCTTGAATTCTCCTTTGATACTAAAATGGCTACCTCCCTTGGGTATTTTCTTTTGGAGGCAGCCACTATAACCTGGAGTAAATGTTTAATTTTCATTTTCCAATGTTATTTGGATTTCATTGTGTCCTATTAAAGCATATACTTGTATTTTGTTTTTAACTCAATCTGAGAGATTCTGATTTTGAGAGAAGCGTTGAAAACAGTTGCATTTTTTTTTTCTTCCAGAATTGATGGTTGATAGTTTCTGGTACCCACGTTAACATGTCTAAAAGAGAATTCTGGATTTCCTCTGTCTTTTCCAGTCTTTATCATCTCCTGCAAATATTCCCCACATCTTCCTCACCTCTGTAAATTGCATTAGCGTATACCCAAATTGTTGCATATTTATGTGTGAAGATGGGTCTGTTTTCCAGGCATCTTCTTTGCCTGGACAGGTCAATTGTGGCTACGTTATAAGTGGGAGAGGCTTTTGTAGAGGCTGGCTACTTTGTTAGGTTTGTAGGAGTAGAGCAGGCTGGAAGGCTGGGGACCCCTCATGATGGCCCAAATAATAAGAAGGTCCTCGCTTGGGAGGTGAACTTCCTCCAGGGTAGCTCTTCTGCTGGTTTTTCTTTCTTTATCCCCTTTTCTCAGTGTCTATTGGAAAGTTCTAGAGTTGGTTCCATTCTGTTCAGCTTCTCCTTCCAAACTCACAACACCCATCTTAGGAGGTGTCCCGCCAGAACATCAACTACTTCCTTCCTTCCTTCTTTTCTTTTTCTTTTCTTTTCTTTTCTTTTCTTTTCTTTTCTTTTCTTTTCTTTTCTTTTCTTTCTTTCTTTCTTTCTTTCTTTCTTTCATTTATTTATTTGAGAGAGAGAGAGAGTGAGCACACACGAGTGGGAGGGGCAGAGGGAGAGAGAAGCTCAAGCAGACTTTTCGTTGTGCACAGAGCCCAATGCGGAGGCTCGATCTCATGACCCTGATATCATGACCTGAGCTGAAACCAACAGTTGGATGCTTAACTGACTGTGCCATCCAGGTGCCCCTCAACTACTTATAGTATAGTATAGAGAAAGTTCTTTATAGGGCACTTCTTTGGTTTTGGCCTGAGTTCAAAGACCTCTGATTCCAGAAGCTGTTTTTGTGGGAAGATAATGGGAAAGAAATATCTTTCCAACTGTGCAAGATCCAGGTTTTAAATCAATTACTTTCATATTGCCCTGGGTTGATATCTGTACTTGGTTGCTGGAAGAGCTCTTGGTTTCAGCAGACTCAGTGCCAGGCATTTTCCAGAAAGATCTCTAGGGGGCACTTTCAGATAAACTTACCTATTACTCCACATATTATCATTCCTTAAGGACTGTCAAAATTTGGTCAATAACAGAAAAATCTTTAAGTTCCTATACAACTTTGAGAATTTATGAGTATGTATTTTGAGGCAATCTACGTCTATCATAGATGATCATGCAGTTATTGCTGTGTTTTATTTTGAAATAACTTTAGACTCACAGAAAAGTTGCAAAGATAATACAGATGTTTCCTAAATACCTGTGGAGAAAGAATAATGCCCTTCCCCCAATATGTTCAAGTCTGATCTCTCATACCTGTGAATATGTCACCTTACATGGCAAAAGGGACTTTGCAGCTATGAATAAATTAAAGCTCTTGAGATGAGGAGATGTTTCTACAGTATCCTGGTGGGCCCAGTGTAAGCACAGGGGTCCTTGGAGAGAGGCAGACTGGAGAGTCAAAGAGAGATTTGCTCGCTCTGCGGGCTATGAAGATAGAAGTGGGCCATGAAACAAGAAATGTAGGTAACCTCTAGAAGCTGTAAAAGGCAAGTAAACATATCATTTAATGGGTACAAAGTGGCGGTGAGGGGCGATGAAAGTGTTTGGGATATAGATGGTGGTGATGGTTGACAACAAAGTCAATATACTTAATGCCATTGAACTGTATACCTAAAAATGGCAAAAACGGTAAATTTTATCCTAGGTATAATTCACCACAAAAAAAGAAGCAAAGAAACAGATTTTCCCCTAAAGCTTCCAGAAGGAATGCAGCCCTGCCAAAATCTTAATTTTAGTTCAGACTTCTGAGTTCCAGAACTGTTATACAGTGAGTGTGTATTGTTTCAGTCCTAAGTTTGTGGTAATTTGCGATGACGGCAACGGGCAACTAACACAATACCCTTCCTAAACTCACCGTTCCCTGATGTTAAAATCTTACACAAACGAAGTACAATTACTAAAACGAAGAAGTGAATATTGGTAAAATACTGTTCACTGAGCTTTGGACTTTTCTCAGATTTCCTCTATTTGTCACTAATGCTCTTTTTCTGTTCCATGATCCAGTCCAGGATTCCACGTTGCATTTTATCACTGTTTCTCCTTGGTCTACTCCAGTCTGTGGTCTGTGATGGTTTTCAATCTTTTGCTTGTACGACCTTGACACTTTTGAAAAGTACCGGTCAGGTATTTTGTAGAATGTCCATCAATGTAGGTTTGTCTGATGTCTTCTCATGATTAGAGTGAAGTCTGGGCTTGCGGGGGGAGGAAATCCGGAGATGTGCCCTTCTCATTACGTCCTATCAGAGGATATCACTTAATATTGTGGGAGTGTCCTTATCACGGGCCATGTTAACTTTGGGTAAGGTGGTGTCTACAAGTTTTTCCACTGCAAAGTTACTACTTTTCCCATTCCTTACTCTGTTCTTCAGGATTGCTGCAATTTTGATTTTTGTTTTTGTTTTTTAAACTTGTTTTTTTCTTTAAGATTTTTATTTATTTATTTGAGAGCAAGAGAGTGAGAGTGTGCATGTGCCTGAGCAGGGGCAGAGAGAGAGGGAGAAGCAGACTCCCCACCAAGCAGGGAACCTGATGCAGGGCTTGATCCCAGGACCCCGGGGATCATGACCCGAGGCAAAGGCAGACGCTTAACCCCACTGAGCCACCCAGGTGCCCCTGTTGCAATTTTGTTTTACAATCTTTATTCGTGAAGGAATGCAAGAACATTAAGGGTCAACAAAACTGATTTTGAATGCCGGATGTGCCACTTCCTTGTTGTAAAAAGTTGAGGAAAACTATTTCATCTCCGTGTGTCTCCAGCCATCATCTATAAAATTGGGAGACAGATATCTCCTCTGGCCGTCCTGCGGATTAAATGAGATAGCACATCTATTTACCCAGCAAATATTTATTGAGCATGCATAATTTGGTAAGAATTATGTTAAGTGAAAAGGAGACCATGGTAGTTATTAGTGATGAACACAAGATATAGACTTTACCCATGGGCAGTTCACGATATGACAGGAAAGATAAATTACTGAAGAAGAAGTCAGAGTAAAGCATTATACATGTTCCAGTCGGGGAAATACAGGGTGCTGAGCGAATGCATAATGAGGACTTACTGCAGACATCAGGAATGCCCTTAACACGAAGTCTGGTATCTGTAGAAGGCCCTGAGGGATGGATGGATGTAAGTTCCCTTCCCTTTCCAGTGCCGGGACCTCTCCCTCCACTCTCAGTCTCTCCAACAGAGCAAGGTAAGACAACCACAGGATGTTTTTCCTTTTGTCCCCGAAGGATTCAGCAGCGCCTTTAAAGTGCTAATGGCCATGATGACTCACTGAGCAGGAGCCCATGTGTATCTGTTTCCTAAGTGTACATGACAGTGGAATCATTTCTTGCTTGGAGCTTGTCATAAGCCTGGTGCTGTGCAGAAGAGCTTTCGGGAACTGTTGTTTTAGCACGTTGGTCTCTTCATCACACACTGGTGGCCAGAGATGAAATTCACCCTCAAAAACATCTGAGCTGTCAGCATGTTCAGATTTTCCTGAGCATTTCACAGGGACATTTTGGCTATGTGCATTCCAGATCATTTCTCTTCTAAAGGAGAGATCAATCTCTCCAAACAGTGTTGAGGTACATATACACATCTACATGCAGTAGTTGAAGGAAGATTTAAAATAATCTAAAAAAATCTTTAAAAAATTAAAAATTTCACTTGAGAAAATTAAGAAAAAATTTAGAAAATTAAGAAAAAAATTCAATAGAGACATTAAAAATTTCACTTGCATTTCATCATCAAGATTCCACAATTATCAAGATATTGCCACATTGCTTTATGTATCTCTCTCTCTTCTTTGCTGAAATATTTTAGAGTAAATTCCAAATACTGTGTCATTTTACTCCTATTTTCTTTGATAGACATCCTTAAAATACACAAACCTTTTCTTACATAACAATGAACCATTATCCCACCTGGTAACAACAATGACAATTTGTAGGTGTCCTTTAAAAGGAATGAAGTGTTGGGGAAGACCCAGCAATCCCAATTCCAGAATTAGGTCTAATGTTACCCTCCAGCTGGGATATGGGCTGTGGCTTTCTCACATATCTTCTGCCTGTGAAAAATCACTCTTGAAAGCCCAGCAGAGCCTCAGTCTCCCCTCCATCTATCACAGCTTTGGAATGAAGGAGTTGCTTAGCAACTGTGGGCCAAACTGTGGCAGTTTGGGGAAGTATATTCTGAGTCCGCAAGAAAGAGAGGTCCCAGAAGGCAAGCAACATTTTTATAATGGAACAAATATGGGGAACAAATCGCGTTCTTTTTAAAAAATTTTTTACAGTTTGAGTATAGTTGACACACAATGTTACATTAGTTCCAGGTTACAGCATAGTAATTCAACTTCTCCAAACACCATGCTCTGCTAACCACAGGTGTGGCGAGTGTCTGTCCCCATCCAACGCTATTACAATACCACGGACTATAATCTGTGTGCTGTGTTTAAGTGGGCCATCCTGTGGATCCTCGGGGTGACAAAGTGGGGGAGGGCCATAAACTGGCCAGCCACTCCTATCGCAACCCATGCAATTTGTCTTTACATTTTGCTCTTGCATTTATGATTCCATGGTGCTCCGAGATCCTATGGCTCCACAGAGGTTAGGAAGCCACTGGTCTGGTAGGTGACTATCAGACTGTTGGCTCAGGCAGCTCTTGTTTCCCTTCACAGAACAGCAGAGAGACTAGGGCATAGGTCCCTTTCCCCCCTCTATGGTTCTGGGCTGTCCAAACACATGGTAGCGCCTCTGATGATCAGACCAGTGTACTACTACATGGCCCCATCCCAAGACAAACATGTGACTGGGTTCCCAACTTGAAATCTATACCCTGAGGAATCCCAGCTCCTCATCTTTCAGCAGGAGGGGAGAGTGTGACCGAGAGTTGCCCAGCTGTAAACCTCTCACTGGAGCAGGACCCATGATCCATCATCCCATTGAACAGACAGCTGAATATGCCTGTTAAAAAATGCCCAAAGTGCTTACTGTCTAGAGCGAACAGAAAAATCATGGCTTATGCACATGCGCGCGCGCGCGCACACACACACACACACACACACACACACACACACACACTGATAGTTTCTTCTGTTATTTACCTTAACAATGCAGCCCAACATAATTAGTGCAAACTACTGAGGGTTCCTGGTTATATTTAGTGAATGGATTCCATTTAAGGAGCGAGTAGCTAATGATCTGAAGCACAGACTGCTATCACAGCAGCCCTAATAAGCTGGAAATCACAAGGAGAAGAAGCACTGAACACTCGCCTGGTGGGGGAGTGATTGAACTTTGAAATGCACTGACAGTTTCTGCTTGGTATCCTTAACTGTTTTAACAGGGATGCTCTGAAATGAAGAGACCAAAAGTGAACTTTGCCCCTTTTTTGATTAATCCATCCATTTTTTTATGGTTGTCTACTGGCTGTGGGCTTCCCTGGGTTCAGGCCAAAAGTGGTCAGCAGAGCCCTGAGAGAACTCAGAAAAGGCTCACTGGGCTCGATGGCGAGGAAGAGACTGGCTCACACTGTCATGCTCAGACACCAAGTTTGGAAAACAGTAAAGTGTCAGTGCCAGGAAGGAGCATGGAATTCTGAAGAATGGAGAGTTGAAGGAATCACCTGGTATGCAGGCCCTGTCACACTACAGGTGGAATGTGGACAAAGGAAATGTGGGTACAGCCAAGCCACAGAAAGCCACAGAGCTGGCAAGGAACCCAGGACCAGAAGACTTTCGTCTAAGACGCAGAGCGAAGCTTTGGGGTCAAGCTACAGTTGGATTCAAGCTCTTAATGCCTCCTCATTTGGAGTAATCCTTGAACATTCTCAACCTCTGCTTTTTACCTGTAGAAGAGGGAACCAATACTGTCCATCCTATAAAATTGGTGTACCAAGTCAAAGTGATAATGTTGAAAAGAGAAAAGCACATCACGGGGCTTGGCACGGAAGACATGCTCAGTGTCTGGTGACTGCCTTGGTTGCTGCCATTGTCATCACGGTGCCTGTTCCATGGCTTGACCAGACATGAAGCATCTGTCTCAGCATTACCGTGCCTTTCCCTTTAAAGGAGAAGTGATGTGGCTTCTAATGCTATGCTGGGTGACTTCTTCGGTCACTGGTTGGATATTTTGACTTTATAGCCAGACTCTTTGTGAATATTTTGGGTAACGTTTTGTCCTACACCAGGATAGAATACGGGATGACATTTTCAAATTCAGTGTCTTTGTGGTGGTAACACCCCCAGGAAGAGCCAGTATCAGTTTCGCATGTACATTTAGGGCAAGTGTCTTTGTGAACTGACACTCAGGGAGAATGACGTGTCAGTCTCTGCAGCATGCAGATGTATTTAATTCTCAGATCACTTAAGGGAGATTATTACATGCTCCCTTTTACAGGAGAGGAACTAAGGTGCCTTGCTCACAGCTATAATAATCAACATTGGTTGTTCACAGATGCTCTAAATATTTTGTCTCCCTTCACAGTTTGACAATGACCTATTTTGTAAATCCTGCCTTTCTAATGAAAAATCGTAAAACCACCATTACCACCACCCCCTTCCATTTCCAACTTCCCTTGCTCCAGGGTGCAGACACGCAACTTCGATTCTACCAGTCCAATGTGAGCCATCTGGGCAACCAGGAAGGATATGGGACACCCACTTTGTGGTGGGAGGAGAGTCAGAGGTGATGTGATTGTGGGTTCAGGCAGCAGCAACTTTCTAACTGGAACCATAATGGCTCTGGGTGGCATTTCTCAAAGTTTAGCCTAGGACGCGTTGACCTTGCCTTTCCAAAGAGTACCCAATTTTTCCAAAATTCCAGAAAAATCTCCCCACTGTCTACAACTGAGAACCTTGACTGAGAATCTGATTTGGGCCCTTATCTTTATTACTCTAAAATGTGTTACAACGGAGAAAAATCAGTGACTGCTGCCCATGTCCTCCTTCTCCTGCTGTGCTGCTGGACTTCTGTGCAGACGGGGGTGGAGCCGAGCCCAGCAGTCTCGCCACTCTCCACCTCCTCAGCCTGGTGACAGCCTGCAGCATGGAGAAGCCCACGCTGAGCCAGCTCACCAGCATCTCCTATCCCTTTCCTGGTATTTAGGTTCCTATGTTTAGTAAAACCCAAAAGGGGCACCTGAGTGGCTCCATTGCTTAAGCGTCTGCCTTTGGCTCAGGTCATGATCTCAGGGTCCTGGGGTGGAGCCCCACATTGGACTCCCTGCTCAGTGGGGAGTCTGCTTCTCCCTCTGTCCCTGCCCCTGCTCATGTTCTCTCCCTTTCTCTCTCTCTCTCTCTCTCAAATGAATAAATAAAATCTTTAAAAAAACCAAAAACAAAGAAACTTTAGGGTTCCAGGGCTGATCAGTATAACAGATTATACCCCACTGTGATCCCTCGTCTTGCTTTTCAGGAACACTGAGCCCCATTAACTACCATGACCTCTTTCTGTGAGTTTGGACATCCTTTCATGGCTCACTGGCCGCTCTGGTCCTAGCCTCATCATCTGCTTTGGGGCCAAGCACAGCTCTGAGCCAAGGAGAAACCCTTGCAGGGATTTCCTGAGTGAGCCTTTAATTACTATAAGCTGCTTGACCCCTTTGGGAGCCCAAGGTTTCTAGGGCCATTTGTTGGTGTCTCTTTAGCTCTTATTCTGTATCTAGCTTGTTAGTAGTATATTTATTGACTGGAGAAAATCTGTAATCTCCGTTCCCTCCATGACCTCTCAGCTGTGTAGCCAGTCCTGATGCCCTTCACTGAAAGTGTCTGCCACGTCTGTCTGCCGCTCGGAGGAGTGCCAGGTGTGGAAACAAGTTGGTGTACAAAATAGAGGAAAACAGCCCTTTCTCTGAGTAATCCCTTAAACATTTTCCAATTTACCTATCAATTTTTAGCCTTTTCAGATTTCTACTTATTGTGTCAATTTTTTCATTTTATAGTCTTAGAAGAAATTATCCTTTTCAGTGAGTTTTTCAACGGCAGTATTTTACAAGTATGCAGGGTATTCCTTATAATTTAAAGCAGTCTTTTGTAATGGCTAGTTACATCTCTATCCTTCTTTCGGCTTTTGTTGATTTCGGCTTTTCTTTCTTTGTCTCAATTCGTCCCAACACAAGGTTGTCCTTTTCATTAGTGTTTCCAGAGAACCAGGTTTTAGATTTATTAATTTTAGTATTTTTCTATTTGTTTATGTGTACTTCGTTATATCATTAGTCTGTGTTGTTTTCCTTTTTTTTCCCCCTAAGATTTTTAAGTGGAATGCTTAGCATCATTATTTCTGCTTCTATATTGTAACAGAATCATCTAATGCTCTAATTTGACAAATGTGGTCCGCTGGGTCACAATCCTGTAAGTTTTGCTATTTTAAAATTTTCAAAATTATCTTCCAACGTTACAGTTACTGGGCTCTGCTTTCCTTTCTCATCTATGTTACACAGTACAGCATGCAAGTGAAAAGTTAAAAGGGGACATTGAGGCGCCTGGGTGGCCCAGTGGGTTAAGCGTCCGGCTCTTGATCTCAGCTCAGGTCATGATCTCAGGGTCATGAGATGGAGCCCGGAGTTGTCCTCAGCGCTCAGGGTGGAGTCTGGTGAGATTCTCTCTCTCCCTCTGCCCCTCCTGCTCTCTCCTGCGTGTGTGCGTTCGAGGTCTCTGTCTCTCTGTCTCTCTCTAAATAAATAAATAACTATATAAATAAAATCTTTAAAAAGTAAGTTAAAAGGGAGCTTTATCATAAGATTGGCTGGGTTGGAAACCCAATTCCTGTACTAACTCACCTAGCATGTGACCTTCTTCAGAGCTCTGTGGTGAAGACCGTGTAGATAATGTGTATAGGTTTTGCTTCAGCCATTCTATGTATGTTCATAGCAAAGTTCCTTTGGGCACACTCCAGGGTATCTGAATATTTGGGGTGGTGGGTGAATTGGCCACGGGCGGGGCATCTGGGTGAGGGCATTGCAGCACTTCATTCAGTGCCTCGCTCCTGCATCCCGAGCCACTGTCCTGGGCTCTTCTGTGGGTTTCCTGCTTATTGGGCTGCCCTCCCCCTACCTGGGCAACTCCCTTTCTTTCCATGTTCCTAGTTAGTCACCCCATCAAGCAGCACACATCTTTGTAATCGTTTTTTCTTGTATCTAATCTTTTTGTTGTGTGGGCCCTGTTTTCTTTATACTTAGGAAAGGTTGGAGCATAAATATTCTGTTTGTAACAATTAAAGCGATTGTTTGAAGGCCACAAGGAGCATTCTCATGTAATCATGCAGATGTAGTGAAATGCAGTATTTTAAACTCTTGATGGCATATGAAAAGTTCTTGCAGTTTGGCTTCTTTCTGTCACTTCTCCTTTTCCGTTCTTTAGTAATTTAGTCTATGACTTCAGTTGTTCCATTGTTAATATAACTTTGTCTAGAAATTAGTATAGTATATTTACTAATATATAGTATATTAGCAAAACCCCTTACCCTCTGTTTATGCTTATCTTGGTTTTGTTCTCTATTAGATACTTTTTTTTTTTTTAAGATTTTATTCATTTATTTGAGAGAGAGTATGTGCTTGAGCAGGGGGAAGGAGCAAAGGGAGAGGGAGAAGCAGACTCCCCGCTGAGCAGGGAGCCTGATCCCAAAGACCCTGGGATCGTGACCTGAGCCAAAGGCAGATGCTTAACCCACTGAGCCCCCCAGTACCCTGTATTAGATACTTTCTTTACCAACTTATCAAATAGTTGCTGAAGCAACGGTGCTTTTTTTTTTTTTTTAATGTTTTTTTATTATATTATGTTAGTCACCATACAGTACATTCCCGGTTTCCGATGTAAAATTCGATGATTCATTAGTTGCGTATAACACCCAGTGCACCATGCAATACGTGCCCTCCTTACTACCCATCACCGGTCTATCCCATTCCCCCACCCCCCTCCCCTCTGAGGACTTCAGTTTGTGAAGCAACGGTGCTTTAATTCAGCTCTTAGTCTTCCGGATAAAGCCTATTCTTTCAATTGGTGGGATAATCGGTGGACATATTTGCGAGGTTTTATGTGGCAACTTGCCTCTCTGTAAACTTTACTTATCCATGGTCATTTGAGGCAGTGTAGACCTTGGGTCAGTCTTTACAAGTTTTCTGAAAATGAAATTAGAACTGTCATAAATTATCATGTCCCCATCCCCTTCCACCCCTCGTTGATTAAAAAAAAAGTTGCATTCCTATTACTGAAAAGTCCCTCCTGCAGCCTGAGACCCATGACACCACCAGGCAGGAGTGTTACTCTTTTACTGCAACAGAGGGGGTTAGTGGGCTGTCACTATTGTTTCTTGCCAGGGCCTCTGGAGTCTGGCTAATTATAACATGGAAGGAGAGCCTATAGGGTCTGCTTCAAGCCCCTCTGCTTAGGAATCAGATTGCTTGAGTTTTGCTTTCCTGTCAAAAAGAAGGAGAGGGGTGCCTGGGTAGCTCAGTTGGTTAAGTATCTGACTCTTGGTTTTGGCTCAGGTCTTGATCTCAGGGTCATGAGATCAAGTCCCACATCAGGCTCCACACTCAGCAGGGTGTCTGCTGGAGATTCTCTCTCTCTCTCCCTCTCCCTCTGTTCCTTCCCTTGTACACATGCATACAAGCTCTCTCTCTCTCAAAATAAAAATAAATAAATCTTAAAAAAAAAAGAGAGAAAAACTTTCACTTGATAGTTTCATGATTGGAGGATATCTGTAGCCCATTTTATTTCATTTTTCTCTATGAAGGTGTTAAAGGTTTGAACCATATTCTGCCCAGTTCCCCCATTCTGCGTAGAATCTGTGAGTCCCCGGGTCCCTGGGTTGTGCCAACAGAGACTCAGCAGCAAAGTCTCAGCAACTCTGCTCTCCCCTGCTCCTGTCACCAAAGAGAATCACCAGTTTGGACGTTCTTTCAAATAAGTAATGAATCCATCTTTTGGTAGAGGACAGAAATGCTGCACAAAAGTGGACATTAATGGACACCAATTTTGAATGGGAACCAAAGGGCAGTGATGTCTTTTGGTTGTTTTTTCCTTGGGAGGGGAGGCTGTCCAAATACTGGCACACCATAAAGCGATCTCCCAACTCAGTGGTTCTGTAACTTCTGTGGGTACCAGCCTCACCTGGGAAACTAGGACATATACGGAGATGCAGGGCCAAGCCTGTGGAAATGCATCTGGGCTGCTGTGTTCTTCAGGAGCTCTTCAGATGGTAGCGATACACCCCAACTCTGAGAACCGCTGCCCCAATTCGGAAGGATGTCCCATTCTCTCTTTCACAGCTCTCTGATGAATTTCACCTTTCCTGAACACCACCATGACCTATCTTCTCAGCTGTCTTGAGAACCCTCAAAGAGACTCTAAACCTATTCTTGCCCCAAACACACTGAAAAGTTTATTTGAACCTGATGAATCTGATTCATCTGCATGAAAGATTTTTCAGTGCTCTTCCAGATGGAATGGCTGAGCCTTGTTCTTGTGTCCTCTGTCTACATCTGCTCTCTGCTGCCCTGTTTTGCTGCTGGCATGGGCTCCCCCACAACACCTGTGACTCTGTGGAGACTTTGCTGCCCTTATTGAAAACTTATTTTCTTTCTCTTTCACAATTTTTGTTTCCTTTAAGTGCTACACCAATGATATGATTATTTGTAACATTCTATCCCCACAGTCTGTCTCAGACCAATGGTTAGAAGGATGCTTTTAACATCTAAGTTCCCTCAAATCCTCCAGTGACTGCCCTTGGTAAGCCAAAATCTGACCCATGGCTTTAGCATAATCTGGTTCCTGGTATATTTCTGTGTTTACCCGTTCGACACTCTCCCCCTTGGTGTAGAGAATACTCTGGTGTGTCCCCTCTGCCAGACTGAAAGAACTGTTTCCTGCAGCCTCCAGGCCCCTGTGGAAATTACCCACCAATGGAGAAAGCTGCTTTTCCTAAGGCCAGGCCCTCTTCCTGGGGCAGCCTGCATCTGATGACTGGTGGACACATGGGCATAGAGCCTGGCAATTCTGTAGGGCTGTCCCAGCTTGTGAGCTCCCTGAGGGGCCTCTGAGTTCTCTGTCAAGATCACATCGTGGTCCTACTTCTCCCTTTGTTTAATCCTGCTTCCTTCCCTTTTCATTTATATGTGTTGATCCTGAGCACAAGCCCTGCAATACACTTCCTACATGATCACCTCATTCTCAAAGTCCACTCCTAGGGATCCCCAGTCTATAACCCATGGTCACTTCCCTCAAGCTCCTTGGCCCTCTTCCTTGGCTCAAACAGTACCAACTCTGATAGCACCTCAGGGCCTTTGCATAGGATCTTTCTTCTGCCGTATTACTCTTGCCTTTGCATATCTAGATGGCTTGCTTTGTTACTTCTGCTTTGTGATCAAATGCCATCTCATCAAGCAGGGCTTTGTGGCATCCCTGTATAAAATGAAAACCCCTTCCTCATTACCTTATCCTATTTTCCACCACTCCTTATGGCCACCTGACAGAAATACTTCTGTTTACTATGTCTTCTTCTACCAGTGTGTGTTCCATGGGAATATTTTGTTTATTATCCTTTCCCCACTGTCTGGCACAGAGTAAGAACTGAATAAATATGTGTTGAAAGAATAAATAAATGAGTGGATTCAATCTGCTTTCTTGCTCTAAGCCTACAAGTACTTTTCTCCCCCCGCCCCATGCCTCCTCCTGTTTGGTTGCAGTTGGGTGGCTGGAATTTCCAAATAGAAAGAGCACGTTCTGAAATATGTTCTTGACCAGATGATTTAGTGAGGAGGGGGGAAAAAGATAGGATTCTTGGAAGAATGCCTGGAAAAAACCCCTTTTTCCCAAGGGGAAATGAAGAATAAATAGTCTTCTGGCTGCTTCTTCTTTCTTTTAAAAATTTTTCCTTTGCTGTATTTGAGCTGCCACATTTCAAAGCTTTGGGCACTGACCTCTGTGTCTACAGCCCTTTTGCCCTTAGCCTCATCACTGTCTGTTGTATGTGAATTACAAGGGCAGGTGCTGAGCTGCTGTGCTGTCACTCGTGGTCATCAGCACCTCTTTGCTTGGCCATACGTTAGACATCCTCATTCCTGAGGACCGGTTAGTGACTGATGAGTCTCCCCAATTCATTCAGCCACTGACTTCATACTTAGATACTTCCCTTATGTATCAAAATCTTCCTTTATTAAAAAAAATCAGACATAGTCCTTGTACACAATATTTCAATTAAGAGAAGCAACAGTGGGTAAGTCCTAAACTCACCCTCATCCTATGTTTAACAAATACTCTTTTTTTCCCCATGCATAGGAATATGAGATCTGAACATTCCTTTCCCATTGTGGGCATGTTACAGTTTGAAGGAAGCCACTCACGTATCCATCTAATTTCCGGAAGATCTTGATTGTGAAGGGCTGTTTGTAGATCCCGTCAGAGGTGGCCAGGTAAATGAACAGTGACTGATTCAATTAACTGATAAGAATCTATTAGCACAGATCCAAACCGTCTTGTTTGAACACAGAGCATTATGTACAGGGAACAACCAGGGTGACTGTCATTTCCGTCTTGGTGAAATATGAAGATCTCATGTGTGTCACAGCCCAGAAGGTGGCGACATACACATTTGAGGGACAATGGATTTTTAAGTGCCAATGGGCCCCGTGCAGGTAGCAGTTAGTGAGAAATTGCTCTAATTGGATAGTTTTAAGAGCAGAACCCGCCCTCTTTGTGTCCAGCAGGCATTCCCCTATGAAGAGGTCAGGGGCACTCTCAGTCTGCATATTTTCCTCCACTGTTGAGCACAGTGGACAGAACGTGGGCATGGCAGCTGGAGGACTTACTTTGAAACCCTGGCTTTGCCATTTATGGTCCGTGTGGCCCTGAGCATGGTACTTAACCTTGGTTTCGCTCAGTATAATTTAGGACGAATAAGAATTCTGTCTTCAGGCTCTGAGGATGAAATGAAAGAAGGTGTGCTAAGTGTGATACGTATGGTTAGGTCTGTGCATATGCCCATCCTCTTTGCTTGCACTAGGAAAGGGTACTGTTCTGGGGGGCTGCAGCCCTTCAGCCTGTGGGTGTGGGGTAGGTGGAGAGCCTTCTAGAGCACAGCCCCCAGCAGCCCCTCCCTGGGCCAAGGGCCTCTGAGGCCTCGCTTCTTCCCTCCTCCCACCTCACCTGGGGACCTGTGAACTTAGTGTTCCTTGAAGTGGTTCCTCTTAGGTGACTGAACATGGTGAATCGTACCTCCCAGAAGAGCAGAAGGGTGTCATGTTACTTCATCACAGGGAGATGAAAGAGAGGTAACCAGGACAATTTAAGACTTACAGCCTAAAAGTGTACAATACTTAAGCTGCAGAGCCAGACTGGAAAGAAAAAAGAAACATGTATAAATTTCACAAAGAATTCTTGGAGTTCTGAACTGGAAGCTTAGCCCCCAAAGCAGGAAATTCAACCTGCTTGGGAAACTGGATTTGGTAACCTTTGGGATGTCGAAATTCCTGGATGACTTAACAGGGTGTCTAGAACGTGGGTTCCTGTGAGTGATGACTTGGAGCCCTGCAGCGCCAGCAGTGGGGACACGTTGCTATGGAAACCCCGAAGCTGGAAGTTCCTCCATGCCTAGGAGAGGCTGTCAATTAGATCTATGCACTTGGGGAGTCTAATGAAAACAGACACTTGTCATTTTTCCAGCAGCCATCTAACATTATATACATTTAAAATATGTCCATGGAAAGAAAAGCCTGCGGTTAAGTTTCGCTGTTTATTCTAAGAGAATTTCCTTGTGTGGCTTTGACGGGGCAGATTTTTTTCCCTCTCCGTCTACATTAAAGGGAAAAAGTGGGGCCCTCCAGTGTTGAGCAGAAACACAATTAGGAGAGTCACTTATGGTGGTTCATTTGAGGCTGTTGGAGGGAGCCTCCTTCCTACAACCTTATCTACATCCCAGCAGGGGGGCTGGTCGATGGGGCCTCCCCTTCAGATTTCCCCTGCTCCTTCTGGGTTCCAGAGCTCTTTGGAATTATGAACCCACACTGACTGAGGGATAGATACTTTTCTTTTAATGGGGTAGCTCAGAAAAGAAACCTTCATTAGACATCACTCTCTTTAAATGTCAGATGCTGAGGAATGAAGAATCATAGTTTTTGCTTAGACTGACTTGCCATCTGAGGCCAGCTGCTGGGATCTGACTCTCTGTGAGAACACAAATCAATAGGACAGAAACCACAGTCAGAAGAAGAGCTGGTTCCAAGATTGGCTGTTACTATTTGTTTTCAGTTGAAAGCGCGTGTGTATGTATTTGCTTATTTTTACCCGAGCATGCTATTTTTGAGTTGCAATTGACAGAAAAAACACTTATCCCTCTTATCATGGGCATCATTAATAGCAAGATAGGAATGAATTTTTTCAAATTGGGCTGGGAACTGAGGCCCCAATGGCTGTGAACCATGTCAGGTGCCTACAAAGAGCCGAAAGGGCATATTAATTGAGTCTGTCTTCGCCTCACCCCTTAGACAGCCCAATGACAGCTGAAAACTGAATTCTCCACATTGAGAATAAAGACTGGTGCCTCCTTGACTTCTAAGTTTGGGGCATCCTACTCTTTTTACTTTCTATTAGATGTCAAATCATAAGTAGGTCAACAGAAACCACTGTTGTTAGTTCTCTGGTGAAGTTTGGTTTCATAAGAATGTAGCAAACTTGACTACATTTGGTTTTCAACAATATTTGAAAATTGCATTCTATGCTCGGAATCTGATTGCATGTGATAATTATCACATCTCTGCTTGTGGCAAAGAAACTAATAATATTGATATGGAAAGACACAGATACTACTTGGCCTCACTGATGGAATTGGGGGGGCACTAATTATACATATCCCCAAAGTAATATAATATGTAGCCTTGTATAAAGATTATGCTAAGAAACCCTTTCTTGGTATATTGGCAGTAATGGTGGTAATTAGTACAATAAAAACAGGAAATAGCAAACCCAAGTCAGATATCTGTCCCCACAGCTCTCTCTTCTAATAGCCTTTACTACCAGACACTGCAGATGGGTGGCTGGCAGCATGATCACCCACATCGAATATATTGAAGCAGGAACTGTACCACAGTGTTTAGGACATTAGACTGAACGTGGGCTCTACCGTTAATTGACTCTATAATCTTGGGAGGGTCACTCACCTGGTCTGGTTCTCAGAGAGTTGATCTAATTGAGCACATGTTTCCTTTCTTGATTCTTCGAGGGTAAAGCCTGCCATGTAGCCTTTAGGAACTGAGCTAATGTTTCCTTCCTGGATGGGCAGGGAAGACCCCACTCCCATAGCAGCAGGAGTCCTGCTCTGGCTTCCCAGCCTAACCACAAGGACATGTGAGGACAAGAACACTCGTCCTGCTTCTCCGCCGCATCAGCAGGAGTCTAAACAACCCCCTTGCTCAAACAGCAACAGTTGCCCAGGTAGTGCACTCACCAACACACTCTTACATTTTCTTGCTTGAAAAGAAGAGACGTTGCCCTGTTGTGGGTATTTTAGTTAGTAGTTATAAGATTGTAATGTTGCGGCACCATGATAATAGCTTGGATTCTCTTAAATTTTGTGGTTTACTCCTTGATAGGGTAGCATTAAATCAGAACTTTGAAAAGAACAAAGGTGTGGTCATCTTCTCTATCAACTCTGTTAATGACAATCATTTTATAGAGAAAGTGCTCCTCTCTGGGTAGGGCCTCCTCTGACTCCATGCTCTCTGCCAGCAGAAGGTGAAATTATAATTACAAACTTGATCTTGGCTGTGACCCCTGAATTGGCCCTTTGAAGGAACTTGGATTATGTCTGAGTCTGTTATCTCTGCGAGGAGACAAGCTGTCTTCAGAATTGCTTTTGGGGCCCCAGCATGCCATTGTGAAATTGCAGTTAGTAATCTTGCCAATGTTTTTCAGATTTGGTGCAGATAAGCTTGAATACATCTGGTTCCCTGGTTTCTAATGTTATTTGGGGAATTGGATGATTTAAAGCACTTATTTTCTTTAACTCAATTCTCATCATAATCCATCAACATCACATACTTTTATTCTCCATTTCACTTTTATATGATCCTATTAGTTGGGAGTAACTCAAGTGATATTTTTCTTTACTATGGCCCTGTCTCCTCTTTGCCTTTGCCAGAACTCAGGGGCTGTATACCTTTTCCTAAATCAGAATTCAGCCATCCTCTGACAAACAATTTTTGTAACCCTGATTTTCTTCTTTGCGTTTTGCTAGGGATGGAAGGAAGGCAGTTCGTTCTGCTCCATGCAAATGACATTTACAACAATGTCCTCAAATCAGAGACCTGAAATGCCTCTCTTGGATTATTGAGGCAATCAGCTGCACTCCATGGTGCCTTTGTGCTGCTCATGAAAGTGGAAGTGGGTTTGGGGATTGAGAGTGTGTCAAGCTTCCAGGCACCAAGGAGCACGGCCGTGTTGTGACTCCTGTGGGTGACTCAGCAGAAGTGTGATCCAGGATGTGCAAGAGGCATCATTCTTGGAGATGGGGCCATCTCAATTAGGCTTCCAGGTGAAACTGACATTCCCTGTCATCAAGGAGCCAGAGGTGCTGAGTGAGTTTATCCCCGGATGCTGGCCTTCTTCGGGGGCCTTTCTGCCTTTCCTGAATTGTCTGTATCTAGATTGGAGTGCAAATATACTCTTTCCATTCAAGGTCATATAAGGAATGCAGATTCCTCCTGAATGGCTTTTTTTCCTTCTGCCATAGCAGTGGAGAGAAATATGATAATCAAAGTACCAGTTGTTCAGTTCAATTTGACAGAATGCTCATTGAGAGTCTGTTGCGCTGGGATTAGTTAGATGAAGAAGTGATAAGACAGTCCCTGCTCATGAGGTGTCATAACTTGAGTGGATTGGATGTGGAATGTGCTGGATGAAGTGACATCGTCAGCGGGGAAAGGGAGGGAGTTGGGGCTGATTATGGAAATGAACCAGCTCTGGAATTTTCCTCTCTAAACAGGTGGCCAGCATTGTAATATACCACATGAAATGAGTTCCTAGTACCTTGTATTTAGTAGCTGAAGGAATGTGACTCTGGGCCAGGCTAATTCTTGAAATTCTATGGATGAAGAACTTGAGCTACATGCTTTGTCAGTGCAGACATGGCCCTTATTACTGGTCGGGGGTAGCAAGTCAGGACCCTGATTCCTGAAGCCAGAGCCAGCGTGGGTGAAGCATGCTGCCGGAGTCCTGTCCACAGAAACAGGAGTTGAGGCATCGCTACATTCCCCACATTGTACTGATCACCCCCATTTGCCTTTGTATCCTTACTTCCCTTGGCTTTTGGGACACCAAACGGCTTGGTTTTTCTTCTAACTCACCAACCACTCTTCCCAGTCTCCTTTCCTACTTCTTCCTCCTTTTCCGACCTCTTAATGTTGAATGCCCCTGGGCTCGGAGCTTGATCCCCTCTCTACTGACACCCCTTTACCAGTCTCTTGGTGCTGAATAGCACCTATATCCGAACAACATTTAAATGTACACTTCTAGCTGAGGTCTCTGTTCTAAACTTCAGATTTGCTTATCCAGTAGTCTACTCAACATCTCCACTTGGGCGTCTCAGACTCCACAGGTCCAGCATGAGCTCCTTTCCACCTGCTCCTTCTGCAGTCTCCCACATCTCAGCTGATGGCAGATCCAGCCTTCAGGCTATTCAGGAAAAGAAGCCTTGAGCCATTGCGGTCCCTCTCTTGCTCTCACATATGAAATCCACTCTGCTAGGAAGTGCCGTTGGCTGTTGACCTTCAGAACCTATCCAGGGACAATGATTTTTCCACCTCCTCTGCTACCCTGGGGCTCGAGACTTCCGTATCTCATTAACATCCTGGAGGACACTAATAATTTTCTAACTGCTTCTCGCCCTGCCTCTCTCCTGCGTGACTTTCAGCACAGTAGCCAGAGTGAGCCATGTAATGTCTAAGCCAGACCATGCCACTCATTGGAAAGTCTATATTCACGGTAAAAGCCAGGGTCACATGAAGATCTACATGGTGCAGCTCAGTGACTTCTCAGACCTCATCTCCTGGTCACATGAAGATCTACATGGTGCAGCTCAGTGACTTCTCAGACCTCATCTCCTGAGGCCCTATGCACAGGGGCTCCACTCCACACCTCTGGGCCTCTGAGCACCCAGACAGCCTCCTCCTAGTCTCCACACTGGCTGCCTCCTCTGCTTTCCTCCCGTTGTCTGCGTACTTTCCTTCCTCACATCCTTCTAGTCTTTACTCAGTTGTCACTTTCTCAATGTGGCCTGCTTAAATCTCCCTATTTTATTTTTTATCTTTTTAAAAAGTTTTATTTATTTGAGAGAGAGAGAGAGCAGGAGCAGGGGGAAGGGGCAGAAGGAAAAGGAGAAGCAGACTCCCCACTGAGGAGGGAGCACAACGAGGGGCTCCATCCCAGGACCCTGGGATCATGACCTGAGCCAAAGGCAGATGCTTAACAGACTGAGCCACCCAGGCGCCACAGATCACCCTATTTTAATTTGAAACCTGCACCATCTTCCTTTGGCAGGCATTCCTGACCCCTAGTTAACTTGCTCAGTACTTTTTTTTTTCTTTAATAATAGAAATTATTGCCTTCTAATTTACTATGGTTTCACTTGCTTATTGTGTTTGTTGTTTCTCTTCCCTGAATCCTCTCCTCCATACACATGCTAGAAAGTAAGGTCCCTGCAGGCGGGGGAGGTTTATTTGCTTTGTTCACTGCTGTATCACAAGTACATTGAAAAGTGTCTGGGAAATGCTGGGCACTCAGGAAGTTTGTTCAACGAGTGAATCCAGCAGTTCCATGCCTTCTCTATATCACTTTCAAATACTGGAAGGTTCAGAGTTTTAATTTGAAAGGGAATGGCCAGTGCATTCTTAACCCACTTGTTGGTTTTGCTCATCTCTGTCACATTCTACTGTAGAACTTAGATATAATTTAAAAATGGCATCATCATTTCCCCCCTTTGATAAAAAAGAGATACCCAGGTATTTTGGGGAGGCTCTGACTCCTGGTGATGAAGCGGCTCGCACCACACTTTGGTCTTCTCTGGAGTTCCTGGGTGTATCCTTCTCCCCATTAACCATCAGCTACTGCAGCACTGACATGCTAGGTTCGGGGTATTTGAGATAACTGACTCTATCACTGAGATATGCCAGTTGACTAAGCCACCTGAAGTCATAGCAGCTGTCTTTGCTGGCATTATCAGTGCCGTGAAAGCATTGCTTTTATCACATCTTTCATTTTGAAGACTCGTGTGTGTGCGTCTTTATCCTTGCAAAACTGAATCACGTCCTTTGTCCATTTCTTCTTGGAGAATACTAAACAGGCGTGTGCTTCTGGGTTGAAATCATCAAATCCATATTTTTTTCAACAAAAAATCCAGATCAGGAAATAATATTAACCTCAGCCCTTCTCTAAGAATATAGCAAAATGAGGGTTGGTGTTGAAGTGCAAATTCTTGCATGATGCATTAACACTTTAGGGGGCGCTCTAGCCGGGACTTCAGACCTACAGAGCTTTCCAGTATCTTTCGATTTTGATGCTGTCAGATGCCTTTAGTAATTTTTTAACTCTTTGACAAAAGGAAGATGATTGATTCTGATAGTTATCCTCTACACCAGACTCTGCTCTAGCTCTTTCTACCCTTCTGGAGTAAAGAAAGACAGAAAAATGCATTGGTGGTGCCTCCACCCAATGACTGAAAGGGGAGGTAAAAAAGCATGCCACCCTCCTGAACTCACGTTCTGCTTTTCCTGCAAAAACGTTCCTGTGATTCCTAGCAATTCTCTCGAGACTGAAGGATAAAGATTGCATTGTAGATGTAATAGTCTTAATTAGTAAAAGTGACAAGAAAATACTTATCTCTCTATATTGAATGACAGAAAAACACAACTTAGGGAATTTGTCACTTATGATTGAATAGAATTACATTTTAGTCTTACATATTTGTCTCAACCTGATTAGTCCACGGGCAGGTTTTTGTTTAGTTTCCTGGATCATGAATATTCTGAATTCTTAGCTTTTCTTATCAGCAAAGAAAAGCAATTTATAACATGGGGTCTGAACAAACAAAGGACTTTAGACTCTACAATTTTCCTGCTATAGAAGCTGATTCTCTGCTGAGAAAGCAAACTCATTATTTTTTATTTCATATTTTCCTTGATCAAAGGGAGGACGTTTTATTATTTTATTTCTTGATTTTTTTATTATGTCCTAATTTTTTTAAGGAAAGGAAAGCTTGCATTTTTAAATTCCATAATAGTAATTGTAAGATACTTTTTCTACCTATATGTATCTCCTAAAATAATCATTTACACAAACAACTACCTCTTCTAAAAGAACACAAGTATCTGTCTGGCATTCTTCCACTATAAATACTACATATATGTGAAGAACCAATGCATCCTTTGCAAGTTAGCAGTTTCATCTAATAGTAAGGATGCACATGTCCTATCATGTGGTGGTATTTGTGTTGAAAATGGACCAAAAGCTTGTTCTGATTCTCTGTGAGCACAATATATTTGTCCTTAAGTCTGCGTTAATCACAAGTCTTATCAATAAATAGTGTAGTTTGTACCTTTTGTTCCTTATGTGGAATATAGCTTTGAAAAATACCTCTTTTCTTTTGGGTTCTTACGTGACTTAAGTGGCTAAATTAATTTGGGGACACTCAGCATTCTTATTGCTATGTTTTCCATAGAAGACGTTGCACTTTTGAAAATGAACCCAAGGCATGAATGGTTTTATATCACCACCAGCTGACGTTTGCTCCCAGCAGCAGTGTGGTTTTTCTGGGTCCCTGGGGAGCTGGACGAAGGCAAGGAGAGGGGACAGCTGGCCCTGCTTCCTCTTTTCTCACCTTGATGAGCATGTGACCTTGCAATTGCCAGCGTTGCTTAATTTGGTTCAGCAATGAGGAGAGTGTAAATGTATTTGTAAAAATGTAAATATTTCCTTCAAAAAAGGGGAGAAGTTTCTCCGTGTATGTATCTGTTCAGAGTGGCAATGTAAGTCCAAAAAAAAAAAAAAAAAGAGAGGAAGAAAGAAATAAAAAGAAAAAGTGGCGAAAACAAGAGTTGGCTTCTTTGTACTTCTGGCTGGGCCCTCCCTGACTTGCAAGTGTCGCTGGAGACATAGACCCCAAGACCAAGACAAGAGTCCATCATGATAGGCTATGGCTCTTTCTGTCTGGGGCCACTTCTGTTCTTCTGTTAAGGTCCATACGCTTTGCCAAAAATCTTGGAAATTTGTATAGGTGTATGGGTGTATGGGTGTATGTATGGATGTGCTCTCTTCCCACGCATCTATAAACTATTTTGTATGGAATAACGCACTAAGAACTAGGAGTTAATAAGGCTATTGGTTCAATCAGTTCAGATTTCAGATATTCATCATTGTATTTTCTAGTCATATTTTATTTTTTAGGTCTCTGTGCTAAATCACTGTAGGAGCAAATTCACTAGTACCAGCACATAGAGTTATGTCCCTACTTAAGTTCCCTTTTTATTTATATTTACAACATTAGTATGAATGGTATTACATTTTCAAACTTTTTAATGGTTTTATTGAGATAATTTAATTTATAGTAAACCGCACATATGTAGGGTACACAATTTTATAGGTTACATAGATGTATATATCCATGAAACCATCAATGAAACATTTTACAATCAAGATAGTGAACATATCCGTCACCCCCAAAAGCTACCGTGTGCTTATTGGTAATTCCCTCTTCTGGCTTTTCAATTCCCTATCCCCAGGCAACCACTGATCTGCTTTCTGTTATTGTCAATTAGTTTGCATTTCCTGGAATTTAAATATAAATGGAATCATATAGGACTTGCTCTTTTTTGTCTGGCTTCTTTCACTCACTATAATAATTTTAGATTCATTTGTGTTGTATGTATTAATTTCTTCCCCATTTTTATGGTTGAGTGGTATGCTATCATATGGACATACACCAATTTCTTTGTCCTGTTGATGGACATTCCTACTGTTTCTAGTTGCTGACTGCAACAAATGATTGATAGCACTAATATCTAAGGCTTTATATGGGCAAATGCTTTAATTTCTCTTGGGTAAATACTTAGGAATCGAATGGTTTGATCATAAGGCAGATGTATCTTTTTTTTAAAGATATTTATTTATTTATTTATTTATTTATTTATTTGACAGAGCGAGAGAGAGCATGCACAAGTAGGGGAGGCAGCAGAGGGAGAGGGAGAAGCAGAGCCCGATGCAGGGCTCGATTCCAGGACCCTGGGCTCATGACCTGAGCAGAAGGCAGCCGCACCCCTGGTAGATGTATCTTTAACCATGAAACTGCCGATCTGTTTATAGAGTGCTGGTTTGCATTTCTCACCAGCAGTGAATGACTGGTCCAGTTTCTCCGTGTTCTTGACAACAGTTTTTATGGTCAGTCTTTTAATTTTCGAGTTTCTAATAGGTGTATAGTGGAATCTTCTTGTGGTTTTTAATTCCTATTTCCTTAATGATCAATGATGGTGAGCTAACGACGATTGACCAATGTGTGTGCCTTTTTTTGCTATCATATATTTTCTTGGGTGAGATAGCCACTCAGATGTTTGGCCCGTTTTGAATTTTTTAATTATTTCTTTTTTATTGGTTATTCATATATTCTGAGTGTAGTTTCATTGACTTTGCCCTGTTGTTCTGTTATCTATTTCATTGATTTCAACTGAATTTGTATTATTTCTTTTCTTTTGTTTACTTTGCTTTCAGTTTGTTCTTTTTCTAGTTGTTAAGATAGAAGCTGTGGTCATTGAATTGAGAGCTTTCTTATTTTTAAAGTTTCCCTGTTTAGTGATATAAACTCCCCCTTTAGTACTGCCTTAGTTGCATCCCAGAACTTTTGATATGTTGTGTTTTCATCTTCATTTTGTTCAAAATACTAATTTTTCATTTCGATTTCTTCTTCGACCCCTGAATTATTTAGAAGCACGATTCAGAGAGAGAATTCAATGTAAATGGAGAAATAAGTACCCACAGTAAATCTTGCTGTGGAGGGCACATCAGTGTGGGCAGGGAGAGACTGAGCAGAAAGAATGGAGTACAGTTGATCCCAGCAGTGGGAGGCGCCCTGATAAAATTGCTTCCAGAAAGAGGGTTTTACCATAAGCGAGAATATGCAGGAACAGGTCTGAGTCTTCGTAAGTCGGGATGCTGGTTCCTGAGGAAGTGAAGCATACAGACTCGAGCAGCAGTACTGGTAAGTCTCCCTTTCTGCAGGTGCCTTGAAAGGGGTAAGTCTTTCTGGGTGGCTCAGTGGTAAAGATGAAGAAGGAAGCAAATAGAGGAAATAAACCAATAAACCATGCTACACAAACGAAAGATCGATGAGTCAGAAAATACTCTAACCTCTTAGGATTCAATCCCCCAAGAAATTGTCCTCTCTGTACCAAGAAAGGGAAGGATGCTCTTGAATTAAGAAGCCCAGTGGACTCTGAAAATTTTAACTCCCTACATAGAAGGAGGTCAATTGCTGACCTAGAAGAATAGAAGATATTTTATTTATTTTTTATTTTAAAAACATTTTGTTAAAAGATTTTATTTATTTATTTGAGAAGGAGCAAGTGAAGGAGAGAGAGAGAGAGAGAGCATGAGTGGTGGAGGTAAAGGGAGAAGCAGGTTCTCCGCTGAGCAGGGAGCCCAGCATGGGGCTCGATTCTAGGACCCTAGGATCATGACTTGAGGTGAAGGCAGATGCTTAACCGACTGAGCCACTCAGGTGCCCCAAAATTAGAAGACATTTTAAAATGAAAGAAAAGGAAAAGCCACATTCATACAAAACAACTTAAAAAAACCCAGAAAGTCTGAATGCATATTATTAAGCTACTAAAAACATTTCCCTACAATGAAAATGAAACAGGAGAATGGTAACGCAATGCTCCAACAGGAATTAAATAGTATTTGATTCAGAATGAAAAACTTTGACTCAAAATAAAAACAATTTAAAAACAAAAACAAAAATGAAATGATGGGATGCCAGGGTGGCTCAGTCGGTTAAGCCTCTGCCTCCCGCTCAGGTCATGATCCCAGGGTCCTGGGATCGAGTTCTGCTTGGGGCTTCTTGCTCATCAGGGAGCCTGCTTCTCCCTCTGCCTGCTGCTGCTGCTCTCTCTCTCTCTCTCTGAGACAAAGAAATAAATAAAATCTTTTTAAAAAATGAAATGACGATCAAATTTAGGAAATTATTTGAAGGAAAAGGACAAATAATCTAAGAAATTAAGACTGAATTATACATCCCCAAAAGATAATGTAGTGAAATAATAAAAGAGAAGAAAGGAGTATTAAAATTAAGAAAGAGTATAGAACGACAAGGAAAAACAGTTACAAAAGCCAGGCAAAGAGGATCCAAAGTACTTTGTATTAGAATCTCTGAAGAAGAAATTTCATTATTGGGATGAAACTAATACTTAAAATTATAATCTAAAAAAATCTGTAAATAAAAAAAAGCTCTCTATATATCAAATGTTACACTGTATGCTTGGAAAGTTGATCAGTAATGATCAGCCCTGGGACATATCCTGGTGAAACTTAAACTTTAAAGATAAAGAAAAAAAAAAGAAACACAGCTCTGGGCCTCCAGGCAAAAAAGATCATATAACTGATGAAGGAAAGAGAATCAGAGTGGCATCAAATTTCTTTCCAGCAACCCGTGAAGCACGAACAAAGAGGAACGTCATTTTCAAGAAATGCAAGGAGAGATAAGAGATAGCCAAGGACTTTATGTCCAGACACACTGTTCTCAAAGTATCAGAGCGATACACAACAATTTTAAATATTCAGAAACTCAGGGAATACTGTATTTGGAGCCCTTCCTGAAGAATCTATGAGAGATGAACTTCACACCTACCAGGAGGGACTGGAGAGCTTTGGCAAAAGGTTAGTGTTGGTGGAGACCCCTGAGCCGCTTCCACTCCACCCCTACCCTGAAGAAGGTCTGAGTTTGCCCTGCCTGCCCTCCATACTAGCTTGACTTTCGGAAAAGCAGCCCAAATGGGCAGACCTGAGATCAACCAGGCAGAGCTGTTTTCTATGTGAGGGCTGTCTGTATGTCAGTTGCTAAATCCAAAAAAACACTGAAAATGTGTTGCTCATTTAAATAGGAGAATGTGGTCTCTGTGGATTTCTTCCCCAGTTGTGGTTGCTTGAGATAACAGACAACAGAATGACAGAAATGAAAGGCAGAAAAGGGCAGGAGGCTGCAGTCTGTCCATGAGAATTTGAGGAGGAGAATTAATGAATTTGAGTCATACAGATGAGAGCAGCCTGTCATGCATAGAGGAAACAAGAAAGAAGGTGAGAAGTTCTAATTGTTTCCAGCATTCTTCCCTCGGGTAATTGGATGCCTCTGTTGGTTGACAGAGAGGGTGTTCTGTGCACTTCCATATTATGTTAAATTTTCGGGGGAGAGGTGTTTTAGTTTTGTAAACGTCCTCAGCGTACATAGCATCCTTGGTGCCATTAGTAGGATATGGGCATCCCCAAAAGGTTCTAAGGGTTTCTTCCCTCTGTTTACACTCCCTGTGATAGGGACCCGGCCTAGCACCAGCAGTATTGACATTACTAGGGAGCTTGTTAGAGATGCAGAATCTGTCTGATTTCTAAAATGTGTCTCCAACTTGCGTACACATAAAAATTACCTGTAGATGTTGTTAAAAGCTGGTTTGAGTTCACAAGTCTGGGGTGGGGACTGAGATTGTGCATTTTTAACACGCTCTCAAATGATTTCCATGCTTGTGGTCCTTGCACTGCACTAGATCGCCTACGCTCAGTTCTCTTCTGGAAGGGGTTTGTTGCAGGAACCCTTTCTGACATCCCCTGGCAAACCAGCCCTGTGTTTCCCTGTAAATATCTAACAGGAGCAGTAAGGCATCATAAGTGGAGAGAAGGTCCTGCTAATCTCCCAACGACCCAGGACTGGGTTTTGTCTACAGTATTTATTCCTAGACTAAACTTCCTTTTTCTCGTCTTCTCAGGAAATTGCACAGTCATGAGTCATGGTTATCTATACCTGTCTTAAAGATGTTAGTGATCGCTTCCCCATGGTATAGATTCATGAAAGGACTCGCTTTTAATGGGTAGGTGAATTGATTTTGCAAGTCATCAGTAGGAATACAATAAAGTGAAATCCAACAAACAAAAAAAACAGAGCTACTTGATCTTGATTGTTCATTATAATCACATGGGGCCTTTAAACAATGCAGTTTCCTAGGCCTTAGAGAGAGAGAGAGATTCAATAGAATGAGGGCAAGCAACATGATTCTGCATTTTTAAAAACCTCATGGGTGATAATAATGCAACTGGTTTGAGAAGACTGCTCTGTGTAAACAATTACCCCAGAGTTGTTTAACCTGGTAGTACAAGGTCAAACACACAAAAAATAGTGAAGGATAATTAGAATATTGAGGATTCAAATAACCCAATTAACAAGCTTGGTCTAATGGAAAAGTATAGAACTGTGCACTCAGTAACTGGAAAATATGTATTTTTTTCCAAACACAATGTAATAATTATCGAAATTGTCCCTATTACTCAAGGCTCAACAAATGTGAAAGAATGATTATTGAACAGATCATATTTTCCACCAACAATGCAATTATAATAGGTTTCAGTAGCATTTTTTTTTTTTTACTGAAAAAGCCCTACATGTTCAGAAATTAAAAACATACTCTTCTAAATACTACATAGGTCAAAGATAAAATCATAATGAATACTAGAAAATGTTTAAAATGGAAAAATAGTAAAACTACTAAATAGTCTGTGGGATGTAGAGGAGTGGTAATTCAAGCTCATGTTAGGAAAGGGGCATTTAAAAACCTATAAACCAAGAATCCAACTTAAATTTGAAAGCAAATAACAGACTAAAGACAGAAAATAACAGAAAAAAGGAAATATAATGCAAAGTTGGTTCCTGGAGAAGATCACTTGAAAAATATTCAGAAAGAATGAATAAAGAGAAAAGGGGAAAAGTAATATTAACAACAAAAAGAGAGCGTGCCCAAATGTGCACAGAGATTAAAAATTATAAGTTATACACAAATGGGACTTGTCTATAAAATTGAAAATCGAAACAAAATTACCAGAAAATGTAATTTATCAAAATCGAGCCAAGAAGAAATAAAAACCAACACAATTAAAGCAGAAGCTAAAAACAAACAAACAAACAAAAACCCCACTTAAAAAACAAAAGCAGCAACAACAAAGAGCAAGATGGTTTTTTACATTTGAATTATGACAAATACTCAAGTAACAAGACAATTCTAATTATATATAAATTCTGTTAGATAATATAATCTCATTTTCTAAGAAAAATAACAAAAAATATGACAGTACAAGAAAGAAAATTACAGGACAATCTCACTCATGAATATAGATGTAGAATCTTAAATTATTTGTTAAATGAATCTAGAGTATATGAAAAAGATAATGTATCATGTCTGATATGAATTGTCCAAGGAAAACATTGATGACCTAACATTAGATCATTATTACTATAGTTCACCACATTAAAGAACTAAAAGAGAAAAGCACATTAATAGAGAATCTATCCATAATGTTCACATGCATCTAGTAAAAGAACTGGAAAAATCAAGAGTAATAGTAATAGAAAAAAACTTGCTGAATCCAATAAAGCGTTTCTGTCAACCACTTATTACATATAATATATCTAGTGGTGAAAGTCTAAAGGCCATTCTCTTTAAAATCAGATGTAATTTAAGTAGCTTCATTCTTACTGCAGCGGTCCTAGCCAATGCAGCAAGACAAGAAAAGAAGAAAAAATTTAAAAGTAGAAAAACACTGTCACTCTTTACATTGATGCAAATGTAATATAGCTAACCCTAAAATTCTAAAAGCAAATATTTATAACTAATAAGAATGAGTGTGAATTTCCTACCATTAAATTTTACATCCAGAAATAAATTGTATTTCTGTATATTAGCAACAAAGAATAGAAAATATCATTATTTTAAAAGTTGAATTTAATAAGATCAACCAAAAATATAATGGATCAAAGAATCCATTGACTAAAGGGTAAATATTATATTTACCATATAAATGTATTATATTAAAGAATATTAAAATTGATGGAGAGATATTGAAAAGGAGACTCAATAATTTTAAAATGCCAATTCCCCATCCACCCCAAAAGGACCCTTTTGATTTGAATAATAATCTTAATGGGATTTTTTGGGAACCAAACAAGCTGATTATTAAACTTATTAAGAGAAGATGTCAAGTAGAGTCAAAAGACACTTCAATAAGAAGAAAAAGTTGATGGAAAATTCCCTACTGGATGTCATAACTTGTTACAAAGCTATTAAGTACTAACTGGTTAAGGAATAGATAAGCAAAATAAGAGAACAGGATTCAGAGTCCAGAACTGAAAACAAAACAAAACATATTTGTATTGTGATATAACCAGTATTGCAGATTTTTATGAAAAAGAACCATTTAAAACAATTGTGTCTGGACAGTTGATTATATATATGGAAAATGGAATTAAATTCTCATGTAGTTCACAAAAATCAGTTCTAGGTGGATTAAATACTTTCATCAGAAAGGAAATACTTTAAAAATTCTAGTAAGAAATATAAGAAAATATTTCTATGACTTTGAGCTAGGGAAGGATTTCTTAATCAAGACACAAAAATAACAAACTATAAATCTGATTAATGTGACTATGATAAAATTAAGAGGCCGGCTCATCAGACCATAAAGAGGGGAAAAAAAGACAAGTTATAAACTATGAAAAAAATCACTTTTTTTTTTTTTTTTTAGAGAAAGAGAAAGAGAGAGAGTGTGTGTGAGTGGGGGTGGGGGCAGAGGGAGAGGGAGAGAGAGAACCCCAAGCACGTTCCAAGCCCAGGGCAGAGCCCAATGCGGGGCTTGATCTCACCACCCTGAGATCATGACCTGAACAAAAGTCAAGAGTCCGATGCTTAACTGACTGAGCCACTGAGGCACCTCGAGGAATTACTTTTCATGGATATAACTAACAAACTATTGGTATCCAGAATATACAAATAACTCTCCAAACTCAATAAGAATTAGGTCCATAAAGTACAATGATGCACAAAAGACACAAATTGTCATATTACAGACGGTGAAATGCAGCGGCAATAAACATATGAAGTAATACTCAAACTCTTCAGTATCAGGAAATACATATTAAATATGATATCAGATAATAATGTATATCTCCCTGAATGGCAGAAGTTAATAAAGTTGATGTCAAATGGTACAAAGAATTGCTAAGAATGTGTAACAATGCTAATTTTTATAAACTGTCGGAGGAAGGTTGATTTCATAAAATTACTTTGGCAAACAATTTGGCATTAGGTAGCGAAGCTGAAAATGAACCTTTGGACATTCTCTATGCCTTGGACATTCTCTACAACACAGAGACACTCTAGTGTATGTGAAAAAGGAGTTATGAACAGTGATGCTATATAGCATATAGCGTATTATCTGTAGTATCAGAAAACTGTAAATAAATGTCAATTGAGAGGAAAATGGGAAAAAAGTGTTATGATCATACAAGGAAATATTATACTATAATAATACACCAGTGAGAATTAAATGGATTACATAGATGACTCTCCAAAAAAGGAAAAGAGAGAAAAAAAAGTTTAATAACTTATTTTGAATAACACTTTTGTAAATTAAAAAGCAAACAAAATAAATAAGAGCAAAAAACATTGGGATAACTTCATATATATGAAAGCTATTTGGAAAAGCAAAGGAATGATAAATTAAAAAAATTCAGGAATGTGGTTACGTTTAGGTGGGAGAGAGAAGGATATAACTGCAGATTTTCACGCAGAAAACTCCAAAAACACTGGGAATGTTCTAGAACTTAAGTCAGGTGGTGAGTTCGTGGGTATTTGTTATGTCTATATCTTACATTATTTAAATGTATCAAATATTTGATAATAAAATCTTTGAAATGAATGACTCAGTCAAATATGTTTTTAGGTATTAAAAAGAAACAAAAAATCACACAGACAGCTATTCCAAAGCTAAGGCAAAACTTCACGGTATCCCAATTCTTGAGGCAGCTAAAATGAGTCAGTGTAATGTTCTTGGTCCTCACCTAGAAAATGAGTCCATTAAACACTATAGTGAAGGCCTTCAACAACCCACCTTTAAATCCAATCGATTTACTTTTTTTCTCTTATTCCACCTCTGAGCTAGGTATCTCCATTCTAATTACTTTAATTTCCCGAGACTGTCTTATTTTGGCTTCTAAGCCACACTCACCTGTTTTTTTCTGTTTGCTTACCACTTCAGGGCACTTTGCCGGCTCTCTTTCTCAATCCCGGAAAACAGAAACCGTACTAGACATTTCCGCTATGAGAATGTAATACAGAGAACTGGCTGCATGGGGGATGAGAGCGCAGCAAAAGGACAAGGGAACACAGAAGTGGTACCTGCAGGAAGCCCTTTATATCCAAAGGGCAGGGAGACAGAGGGAGAGGCTAGGGTTACCAGAACTAGAATCTCAGAGGAGGCTCCCTGCAGAGTTGGGGCTGAAACTTTTGGGTGGATCCCAGCCTGCCATTGATGACACTTGCAAAGCTCTGGGAAGAGCTGAGGCAGAGTTGGGCTCAGACAGGGGTGAGAGGGGAGCAGGATAGGAGCACTATGGATTGCTGCTTGGCACTGCAGAGAGGACCAAAATCTCTGGAGTCTGGAACCATCTGCGGCTGTCTAGGGGGAAGGGCTGTGGGGAGTCAACACTGACAGACTCAGCAAGTACACAGGGAACAAGAGGGAGCATGTCTGTCTGCTTTCTTCAGCTTTTAGGTTTCCTTCTAGTGCCTCCTACTGGCAGAACCTACGAGAAAGCCAGCCTGCCAAGCAGGAATTTTGTTTCAGTGTTCTAGCTCCAGCATCACAGAGCAAAGTATCACATGGTGGATTTGAATCCTTGAAGACCTAGCTTAATGACTGTCACACCTTCCATGTCTTTAGGCTGTGGGGAGGTTCTCTTTAGAACCTCAGAGCTTAGTTGTTGGCTCTTTTCTTTAACCTGCTTACACTCCTTCTCTATGCAGTCTTATCTGGTCTCCTGCTTTCTTTCTTTCTTTCTTTCTTTCTTTCTTTCTTTCTTTCTTTCTTTATGTTATGTTGTTATGTTATGTTATGTTATGTTATGTTATGTTATGTTAGTTACCACATAGTACATCGTTAGTTTTTGATGTAGTGTTCCATGATTCATTGTTTGTGTGTAACGCCCAGTGCTCATTACAACACGTGCCCTCCTTAATACCCATCACTGGGCTACTCCACACCACCCTCCTCCACTCTGAAACCCTCAGATTGTTTCCCAGGGTCCATAGTCTCTCATGGTTCGTCTCGTCCTCTGATTTCCCCCCCTTCAGTTTTCCCTTCCTTCCCCTGTGATCCCCGTGCTATTCCTTATGTTCCATATATGAGTGAAACCATATGATAATCGTCTTTCTCTGCTTGACTTATTTCACTTACCATAATCCCCTCCACTTCCATCCATGCCGATGCAAATAGTGGGAATTCATCCCTTCTGATGGCTGAGTAATATTCCATTGTATATATGGTCTCGTGCTTTCTATATCAGGTAAAATCACACAACTCAAGCTTCTTCTTGAACTCCAGACTTGTATATATCCACGTATGTGTTTGACGACTCTAATCGAATGCCTCCGAAGCAATTGCACTCTCAATGCTGGAGACATGGAATTCTTACAGTTCCAGACCTGGTTCCCTCCAGCCTTCCCCTTCTCAGTCAGTATCACCACCAACCACCAGTTGTTCAAGCAAGAAACCCAGGCATCACTCTGGCTTTCTTCCTCCACATCGGCCCTTTCTCCACACCTAGCCCATCAAAATTCTTGAGGTCTAACCTCCAACGTCCCCTCAGACCCCTCACCTTCACCCAGCAAGCATGGCCACAGCTGTGATACAAATTATTTTGCATGTGGACTGTAGCAGTAGCTTTTCAGTAGCTCTTCTTCCTTGGGTTTTTCATCCCTTGCAACTCACTCCTCACACAGGAGCCTAAGTGAGCTTTAAAATTCTAAAATCATCTTACTCCCTCATGTAAAATCTGTTGGATTTCCATTAACAGGACCAAAAAGACCTCTAAGAGCCCACATGACCTGGGCCCCACTTCTCTGTCCTCCTCTCATACTGTTCTCCTTCCGGTTTGCTGCTCTCTCTCCACACTGGCCTGAGATGCTCTGCCGGTCGCACCATGCGTGGCTGGCTCTGATCGTCTGCCAGATGTTAGCAGAAGCATCACTTCTATGCAGAGGTCTTCCCTTATCATCTGTGTGAAATAGCCACCTTGCCTTCTAGTAACTATCTATTGTGTCATCCTGTTTATAGCCTTCCTATTAATACTTGCATTTGAAATGTTTTTGACTACTTTCATAGCTAAACTCTGACCTCTGTTTGGGAGGGGACTGTATCTGTCTTTCAACCCCTGTATCTTGAGGATGTATAACAGTGCCTGGTACACAGTGGGTGTTTGGTGAATATTTGTTGACTTAATGAAGGCTATGAGAGCAGTCCAGCTGTCAACCACACCCAAGCTCATTGTTCAGGGTGAATTTGGTAAAAAGTTGACCAAGATGTGCTGGGAATCTCATGATAATATGGCAACATGTTCAATTTTTTAAAGATGAAAGTGGCATAAAATCTCTCTTATGTCTAGGAAGTGGCTTAGAAAGGTTCGTTCTGTAATTAGTGCATCCAAGGACACCACCTCCTACCCAACCATTTATACCTTCCAACTCCTGCCGGCCACCCCCCAGCTGGAGCTGCTGCTGAGAACCAGCTCACCAGAGCCAGATTGCCTTCCCCCCCAAGAAAGTTCATGGTCTCCGTTTGATTAAAAGAGGCCACACTGACCCTACTGCTGATGGTCCCTTTGACACTGAGGAGTTACATTCTTGCCCGATGGTGGCCTACCACATGCTTCAGCAGACAAACCCTGGGTCTGACCGATGCGGGTGTAAATCCAGTTTTTCCTCCTCACTTACTTGGCATCTCTGAGTTCCAGTTTCTTCGTTTGTAATGTGCCAGTAGTAATATTTATGTCATGTTTGTGAAGATTAAAAGAAATAAAATGTGCAAAGTATCTAAAAAAAAGTATCTGGCACAAACTAGGAATAGAATTACTAAGAATTATGTAAAACTATTCTTGCAGTGGTTAGAATCTAGGGCTGCTCTGTGAGTCCTGGCCTACCTCTTTTGCTTCTCTTTGTATTCACTGCAAAGGAGCAGTTCTCCTTCCCTGGGCTAATGAGCTTATCTTTGCTCCCCATGATCCTCTCTTTGCCCATGTCTACCTTGCTCTTGACCAGAGAGGCTGCACCAGGACGCCTATCCTCGGACTGGGCCGACATGGAGCGCTGGCAGGCGTGAGGAGGGACCTGTATTTCTCAGCCCCCTCCTGCACTGCTGCCTGAAGGGCCCTGCCTCTAGCCCCAGGGCTCAGCCCTGCCTGTGGGCCTTCAGCATGGCAAACACTCTGTCTCTGTGTTCCTTCCCCTGGCTCCTTCAGACCTAAAGGGAGTGCCTCTACGGACTAAAGATTCTGTTTCCCTCAGTCATTCCCCTACATCCTGCACACGCCCTTGTCAGTAGTTTCTTTACTAAGCACTCTGTGGATTTTTCTGATTTGGGCATGATGCCTGTTTCTGCAAGAATTAGGTTGATAATATTGCTCTTAAGAGCTGATAATGTGGTCTCAGACCTAAGTCCACACTCTGTCTTGTCCGAACATGCGTGACCATGTGCACACACACATGAGTCATGTGCTGGTTTTGGCCATTTCCCCCTTGAGAGGACCACTGAGTTCTCGACGACTCCACTCCAGCTGTGCTCATGTGGTTCCACTGTGGCCACCAGCCAATCCAAGTGGGGTCCAGGAGGCTTTCTGCCACTGCCACTCCCATGGAGGGCTGTGACCAGTTTCATCTCCCATTTGCCATTTGACACAAGACCTCATCTGAGCAGGTCTTTTCAGATTCCCTGGTCTGGGGATAGCACTGACACTGTGGGCCTCTGACTTTTGAACAATAAGATACCACACACATCCCCAACTAAATGCTTCCCTGAGCTCTATCTGCTTTCTTTTTCTGCACTCCTTTGCCAGAATGGGGAACAAAGGTTTTTTTTTTTTTTTTTTTTTTCACTCTCTGGCTGCTGGCAAGGTTACCAGGGGTGCAAAGGCACTGGGGCTCTCCAGCAGCAGCAGAGAATGAATGGCAAAGAAGCTGGCATGTTGGGATTCAACCTGGCTTTCTTGAATATATGGTGGTATCTCATAAGGCCAGATATTTGGTGGTAAGATACATGGGATGCTATTATTTAATAAATCCTGCACCCACCTAGAGACAGCTCTAATGCTTAAGCTAAAAGCATTATTCATAGTTACTTATAGATCACGAGTGCTGATTTTTTTAACATCTGAAAAAAATGTTAAAGAGGTTTTTAAACTATATATGTATTTTTATTACTCCCAAGACAAGTTTTTTACCTGTAAAACAGAGTAAAAGGAGAACATCTGCATCTCTGGTTTGACCCTATTTCTGGCTGTCCCCTCACTCTGTTCACTTCCCGTTAAACTCCATCAGCTACAGCCACATACAACCTTTGCCCCTTATCATAGCATGTATGGAAGGAATTTTGTGAGGTTAATACTTTTTTTAAAGCCCTGTCTTTGATAGGAATGCTACACTGATAAATCAGAGAACTATAGTAGACAAATGGGACCATTTGACATGGTCTTTAAGGACAATTTGGAGAAATAAGAATGGGCTTAGACTATGGTTAGTTGCATTATGACTGGTGACCCAGTGGTATCCAAAGGCTATTCATTAAATAATAGATACCGATATGGAGGGAAGCCTGTGAGAAACTGGCCCACCATTTTTATTTCTTTCCTGTCTTGTTCAAGACTATCACAAAAGTGAATAAAGGTCTAACAGGACCATTTATAAATATTACCTATGACATACAACTACCAGGGATAGAAAATATTCGGTGACAAAAATGGGATCTGGATATCCTCAACTGGCAGTCATAGTGGCCTGAAACTTGCCAGAAGAAATACTTCTAAAATATCAATTGCAGACATACAAACTCACAGACACATGCATACAGAGACAACAGCTTCTAACACGGAGGCAGGATCTGATGGGAATTTCCACTAACCACAAAGTGAAGAAAATGGTTTTTTGAAAAAGTCCCTCTCAAGTTGGCCTCAGGATGTAATTGCTTGATAAAGATAAGAAGACTCTTTATACTGCCTCCTCACTCTTATCCTGGATTTTGACAAAAGTTGAAAACATCTTAATGGTCACCATCAATTTTCTGCAAGGAGGCTGACTTCATGTGATCCAAGAGTCAAAAATTATTGCCTCCTCTTTGTATTTTTCTATATGAGGGGCCATAAACCCAAATGACTCCAGGGTCCAGGCAGGCAATATGCTGACTGCTGTAAGGGGGTGGGGGAACTGGGAACTGGAGGGAGCTGAAGAATTTGTGATCCTTGTCCTATTCTGACAACCACTGCCCATTTCCACTTGTAACTGTCTGAATACAGACATAGGATTATCAGATTGTGTCTTCTTTTACTTTATGTTAAATCTCTTGATTATCAAATGTTAGCAATATATTCAATTCCTTCTTGTTTTTTTTCTCTTTATTGTAAACCATAGATAACAAAAAAATTACCATTTGGCTATTTTCAAGTGCATAGTAACATTAAGTATATTCCCATTGTTGTGCAACTCTCACCACCATGAATTTCCAGAACTTCTTCATTCTCAACTGAAACTCTACCCATTAAGCAATAAATCCCTAATTCCCTCCCCCCATAGCCCCTGGCAACCGGGATTCTACTTTTTGTGTCTATGAATTTGACTGCTCTAGGAACTGCATGTAAGAGGAATCATACACTACTTGTCTTTTTGTGTCTGACTTCCTCTACTAAGTATAGTATCTAATACATCCATGCTGTAGCATGTGACAGCATTTTATTCCTTTTTAAAACTATTAAAAAAATTATTGTGGTAAAACACACATAACAAAATTTACTGTCTTTACCATTTTTAAGTGTATGGCTCAGTTGTGTTAAGTGTATTCACATTCTTGTATACTCAATCTTCAGAACTTTTTCATCTTGCAAAATGAAAGCTCTATACCCATTAAATAACAATTTCTGTTTTCCCCGTACCTCCAGACCCTGGCAACCACCGTTCTACCTTCTGTTTCTATGAGTTTGACTACTCTAGATTTCTCATATAAGTGAAATCACACAGTATCCTTTTGTGACTGGGTTCTTTT
Source organism: Ursus maritimus (assembly GCF_017311325.1). NCBI lineage: Eukaryota > Metazoa > Chordata > Mammalia > Carnivora > Ursidae > Ursus > Ursus maritimus. Next base: position 43,086,729 of record NW_024426885.1, on the reverse strand, counting down.
ACTTAGTATAATGTCCTCAGAGTTCATCCATGTTATAGCATATGTTAGAATTTCCTTCTTTTTTAAGGCTGAGTAATATTACACTGAATGTCTATACCACATTTTGTGTATTTATTCATCCATCAATAGATACTTGGGCTGTTTCGACCTTTTGGCTACTGTGAATAATGCTGCTATGAACATTGGTGTCCAACTATTTGTTCAAGTCCCCACTTTAATTCTTCTAAGTATATACCCCAAAGTGGAATTACTGGATTGTTGGGTAGCTCAGTTTGGTTTTTTGAAGAATTGCCATATTGTTTTCCACAGTGGTTACACCATTTTACATTCCCACCTGTGGCACATAAGGGTTCCAGTTTATCCATATCCTCATTGACATTTGTTATGTTCTGTTTTTTGTTTTTGTTTTTTGACAACAGCCATCCTAGGGAGGGGTGTGAAGTGTTATATAACTGTGGTTTGATTTGCATTTCCCTAATGATTAGTGGTATTGACCTCTCATGTGCTTATTCACCATCTTTATGTCTTTGGTCAAAGGCTATTCCTTCCTTTATTTTTTTAACTGAGTTGTTAGTCTTTAGTTGTTGAGTAGTAGGACCTCTTGACGTATTCTGGATATCCTTATCACATGTAGGATTGCAAATATTTTCTCCTGCTCCATGGGTTGCCTTTTCAAACTGTTGATAGTGTTCTTTGATGCACAATAATTTTTAATTTTGATGAAGTCCAGTTAACCTACTTTTACTTTTATCCCTTGTGCTTTTGGTGTCATATGCGAGAAATTATTTCCAAATCCAATGCCATGAAGCTTTCTTTCTATATTTTCTTTAAAGAGTTTCATAGTTTTGACTCTTATGCTTAGGTCTTAGATTTTGAGTTGACATATGGTATAATGTAAGTGTCAAGCTTCATTCCTTTGCATGTGAATATCCAGTTTTCCCATCACTATTTGTTGAAAAGACTGTCGTCCTTTTCCCATTAAATGGTCTTGGCACTCTTGTTAAAAATCACTTGACTATATATATAGTGTGTGTGTATATATATTGTATATATATACAGTCTTATATATGTTATATTTATAATATATACTATATATAGCTATATTAAGCAAAATTTATACTATATGTTATACTAAGCAAAATTATATATATAATGTATATAATGTATATAATATGTAATTAGACTATTACATATATGTGTGTGTGTGTGCGTGTGTGTGTGTGTGTGTATAGGCTTATTTCTAGGTTCTCTATCCTATTTCATCAGTTTATACGTCTGTCTTTATGCCAATATCACACTGTTTTGATCACTGTAGCTTGATTGTAAATTTTGAGATCAGAAAGTGAAAGGATTCCAACTTCATTCTTTTTCAAGATTGTTTGGCTATTTGGAGTCTCTTGAGATGCTGTATGAATTTTAAGATGGAGTCTTCTATTTCTGCAATAAACACTGTGGGCATTTTTTAGGGATTGCACCAAATCTGCAGAGCACCTGTGTAGTAGTCATACCTCAACAATATCATCATTTTTTAAAGCACTGGGAAGGCCAAACAAAACCCGTCTGTGACAGATAATGACCTCTGTTCCTTAGCTACTCAGTGAAAGCAAATTCTGGAAGATAATTATGTAGAAAGTGGCGATGGGGACATCCACAGTAACACTTTGCCTCCTGGAAGGTGAAGAGCCCTGCAATTTGTTTAGATTATCTGAAAAATAGAAGAAATCTATGTAGTATAACAAACCTATAATAGACAAGAGGCTCTTGGCTAATGAGAACTAAAGTTGAACAAAGGCTGTATCCATCAGTCTGGCCCCTGAGTTGTAGTTCAGGGAGACAGACTTACCATCTCTTAAACAAGCAGAAAACAGGTCAAAGGCTGTCCACACATAGCTTGTCTGTTGGTATAAAACAACCCTATGGGGGCGCCTGGGTGGCTCAGTCGTTAAGTGGCTGCCTTCAGCTCAGGGCGTGATCCCGGTGCTCTGGGATCGAGCCCCGCATCAAGCTCCTCTGCTGGGAGCCTGCTTCTTCCTCTCCCACTCCCCCTTCTTGTGTTCTCTTTCTTACTGCCTGTCTCTCTGTCAAATAAATAAATAAAATCTTAAAAGAAAAAAAAAAGACATACAAAACAAAACAGAAAACAACCAACCCTATGTAGAGAGGTCGGAAAATGAAGAGTAGTCACCTAGGTGATTAATTTTTTAAAGGAGCAAAAGAGAAGTGATAATCAAAGGCATAACAGAAAGTTTCCTGAAGCACAGAAGAAAACAACAAAAAATTATATGTAAAAGGATCATTGAGTTCTTGAAAGAAGTCAGTGAAAAAAAAACACCCATAAATAGACACTCTATGGAAGAAAATATATATAGGCACATTTTTAAAGGAAAAAAAATTAGTATCTGGCCAAGAAGTTCCAGTAGGTTCCCACAAAGAAACAAGGCTTAGGCTCCATGATCCTTTTTTTTTTTTTTTTTTAAGATTTTATTTATTTATTTGAGGGAGGGAGAGAGGCGGACAGAAGGGAGAAGCAGACTCCTCACTGAGGAGGGAGCCTGATGTGGGGCTCGATCCTAGGACCCTGGGATCATGACCTGAGCCAAAGGCAGATGCTTAACCAGCTGAGCCACGCAGGCACCCCTACCATGATTCTTTTTTACAACAATGAAAACCAAATTATGGAGCAATTTCTGCAAAGATTGAAGGAAGAAACATTTTTTTTTTTACCCAAGAATTTCAAGCCAAACCAAGTTCTCTGTCAAGAGGGAACATAGCAGAAAGACATTTTTAGATATGAAAGATTTAAAAAAATTCCTACATACATATAATTTCATAAAGTACTCTTGAGGACTCACTCCATCCAACTAAAAGATGAAGCAAAATTGATAATTAAAAAATGGAAAAGTCATGGGATAAAGGTCCTGGAGGGGTATCTGATGTGGACCCAAACCAGCTGGCTACCGATAAGAAGCATTGCGAGCCACCGGGGAACTATGAATTGAGGGAGATCGCCTCGGTGCCGTCAGTGGAACTCCTGGAATTCTCTGGTGAAGCAGTGACATGCAGTTTTGTGCCTTGCCTATTTGAGAGACTTGGGTTCATGCTTCCATGACTGAGGAATAAGCTGGAGAGTGATCTGGCTGAAAGCTGACTACAATTGATCTTGATTTTCTTACTTGTGTCATAAGACTATTACTTATCTCAAGGTGTTTAAAAAAAACAGAAAAATGGTGCCTTGTGGAGCCCCTCTCACATAATATGCTAAATGAAGTTGAATGTTAATCAAATTGAGAACATTAAATAAACATTTTTATAGTGTTAAATGTTGACAACAGGCGGCTTTTCAAGTACAGAGTGTGAGAGAGCTCGCTTGTCGCCCTTCCTGGGAAAGAATGTGAGGCTGATCGCAGCTCATTACAGGTTAGCAATTTGAAGGGGCTGCTTAAGCACTGATTTGATCTTAAGCAGCAAAATGGGATAAAGGATGTAGAAATGGAGAGGAGATGGTCTAATTTTATCCTGAGCTGGTAAGATCACATTCGAACGGAGGATTTCAGAGCCAGCAGTGGCGGGGTGGCCGTGGGGCTAGTAGCAAAATGGTGGTGCATGGTTTCCCTAAACCACGGGTTCTGGGGTCAGGGGGGTCTGTGGAACGGATGTGTGGCCGTCTCCCAGTGCAGGAGAGTGAACAGTCATTTCTAATTTGAGGAATAGAGAGATGCAAGGATTGTGCCACAGGGGGCCATTCCACGAAGTACTAGTTTGGGTTCAAATGGAAAACTTGATCATGGGGAAGGAATGTTAAAGAGAAAAGGCTTATCTTTAAACCTCCATATCATTATACATTTCTGATGACCTATTCATTCTGTAGAGCAAGGATGCCATCTTCCCAAAGGATGTATGTATCAAACCCTTCATGCAGATTGGATTCAGGCCTGGCCCAGGCCCAGGGAAATGCTGGCAGGAATCTGATCTGAAGAATGTCCTCATAACTCCAGTGCTGTCAAAACTCCTATGATATTTTTGGCCTGGTCAATGAAAGAACAACATTTGATTCTGACACACGGACCTTGAACTGTAACACACCAAGGCGAAGAAATTTCTAATTCAATAGTGTGTTGGTTAAACACTCCCTAGGTCATCTGTGGCTACTCCAGTGAAAGCTTGGTCTACTAGGCTGTCAGCATGTTCAGATTATTCCAATAGACTATAATTCTTGCCTAAGAGATGAGTGAAGGAACTCTGGGCAAGAAAACCTTTTCCCCATCTGGTTTTTATTTTTTATTTTTTTATTATTTTTTATTTATTTTATTTTTTTTGCATTTATTTATTTTTATAAAAATTTTTTATTATGTTATGTTAGTCACCATACAGTACATCCCAAGTCTTGGTTTTTAAAACCAAATGCAGATGATTCTTTGTGATCTGCTTTTGAGATTATCCATTCCTCCAACCCCTCCATGTATAATCAAAATTGGGAATATTCATAAGTAAGGTATGAATTTGGTTTGAGTTGGGTATAACACTTGAATGAGTTGGCATATCATGGGTATGGTAAGGGAGGTTCAACAGGTCTTGTTTGGGAAGAGGTACTCAATCAGAGCAAAATGAAGTAATGTTAATTGTGCTCTTACAAGGTGCCAAGTGCCTTTTGAAAACTAGGTCATTTATCAATATGTTCTCAAAACAATCCATGGGCGGGGAGAGGGTGGGTAAGAACTAGTGAGGTTAAAAGCTTGTGTGCAGACGTATGGCTTGAGTGTGCTCCATAGGCAGTGTATTTCAGGTTGTCTAATTGTTTTATTAGCTGGGCGCTGTAGCTCAGGCCAAACCTTGGTCTAGAAGCTGCTGCCTTCCTTAACCTTTCTCTTACTCCTCATGCCTCCTACCCCAAGCCCCCTGCCCCTGATCCAGGGAACTACCTGTAGGAAGGACTTGAATAGGGCCATACCAGGGGGATGTAATCATTTTGATTTTATTGCTTGTCTTTAAGCCTGTGGCTTAGAGCTGTTTTCCATTCATCAAGGTAATGATAGCTCTTCTGAATTAAACATGATTTTCCTTCTCAGGAAAAAAAGCTCAAAGGAAACATCAGAGTTAATTAGAGAAAGTGATATTGTAGCTACTGACAGAAAGAAACCCATCAAAGGCAATGTTAAGGGGGATCCCAAATCATCAAAGTAGAGCCATTCGGTTGCAAATTGCTTTCTATTTCAGCTTTGTAGGGCAGAGGGTGTTCTGGGATCTTGCTGGTCTGCACACACAGGGCTCTCTATAAAAAAGGAGACCAGAAGCCCCCTGAGAAAAGGAGCTTGAAGTTAAGATGGCCCCTCTGTGTGATTTTGAAGTCCACAGGTTTAACTGAGGGCTCCCTCATGGTATGAGGTCTTTGCCCAAATGGTGACAAATAGAACGTTTATTCTCTGAGGTCAGCAGAAGTTCTTACTTTCTTGGGCTTCTAATTCAAAGTCATCAACGTGCTATATGTGCAAGTTTCTCTGCTAAGTGTTGGCTGTCTCTGTCCACTTCAGATACTTTGATGAGGCCAGTTTTTGATACCCCAAGTGGTTGCAAAGACTACAATCCTAAGGTTTTTTTGTGTTTTTTGTTTTGGTTAGAGTTTTAATTGGAAGGCTTTGGCACCACATGAAATAGACAGCATTCTGCTCCTGCTTCCGGGCCTGTTGTCCCCACAGTCAGCTTCCTGCAGGTCTCTCTCAGCATTCCAAAGCTGGCTCCTTTCTCCAATTGCCAGATCCTCCCTCTCCTTTCTCAGCTGCTGTAACTCCGACAGGAGCAGTCTGCATTTCTTCCCTTCAGGAGAGTACTTGAGAAAGTTGTGCTCATGGGTTCTGGGCCTCTATTTTTCCTCCCCAGCTTTACTGAGATGTAATTGACATGTGACCTTGTATAAGCTTGAAATGTAAAGCATGAGTTCGTAGGCACGTATATTGCAAAATGATTCCACAGTAATGTTAGTTAACATCTATCACCTCACATAGTTATATTTCTTTTCTCGAAATGAGAACTTTTGAGATCTACTCTCTTAGCAACTTTCAAATTGGCAAATAGAGTGTTGTTGGCTCTAGTCACCATGCTGTGTATTACACCCCTAGAATTTATTTATTCTATAACTGGAAGTTTGTGGCTTTTGACCACCTTCACCCATTTCCCCTACCTATCACCCCCATAACCACGAATCTGTTCTCTGTGTTTATGAGTTCAGATTTCATAAATTCTACACATAAGTGAGATCATACAATATTTGTCTTTTTCTGTAGCATAAAGCCCTCAGGTTTCAACTACATTGTCACATGTGGCAGGATTTCCCCCTTTTTATGGCTAAGTAATGTTCCTGTGTGTGTGTGTGTGTGTGTGTGTGTGTGTGTGTAGACATGTATTTTTTTAATCCATTCCCCCATTGGTGGGATTATTGGAAATAATGCTGAAATGACATGGGGGTACAGGTATTGCTTCAAGACGGTGATTTCATTTCTTTTGGATATGTTTTGGGTTCTCCTTCTATGGTTCCTCTGACATTGCTCCCACTAAGGTGACTCAGTGTATCTCCTTAGCAAATTTACTGGGATTTTTTTTTTTTTTTTGATGTATCTCTTCTTGGCAGCAATTGTGCTATATGACTACACAATCCCAGATCTCTTAATGCAAGTGTGTAGTACTCCTTTACCTTTCCTACTAGTCAGACTCTCTCAATGTCCTTTAACTATCATTTTCTGATCCCTTTTATTTTTCAAACTCTTTGTTTGACTCATGATCAAAATATGGCCCATGTATTATAATTATTTGATATGTCATTTAAAAGTTTTTAATTAGAGAATTGGCAGGGGTGCCTGGGTGGCTCCGTCAGTTAAGTGTCCAACTCTTGATTTTGGCTCAGGTCATGGTCTTGGGGTCCTGAGATCGAACCCCATGTTGGGCTCTGCGCTCAGCAGGGAGTCTGCTTGAGATTCTCTCTCTACCTCTGCCCCTCCCCATACTCCTGCTCGCTAAATAAATAGATAAATAAATAAATATGTAAACAAACAGGTAAGTAAATAAATAAAATCTTAAAAAAAATAAAACAGAGAATTGGCAGACTTTTTTTGTAAAAGGCCAGATGGTAATTATTTATCTTCAGGGGCCTTGTGATCTGTCACAACTACTCAACTCCAGAATCATACATATTATAGCACAAAAAACAGCCATACACAATTCATAAATGAATGGACATGGCTATGTTCTAAAAAATTTTTTTACAAAAACAGTGTGGTAGCCAGATTTGGCCTCTAGACGACAGTTTGCTGATCCCTGTTTTAGTCCATAGGCACTCCCTTCCTTCTGTTTCCTCATGCAGTTTGTTAAAGAAATTCTATCATGTATTCTACAAAACAAAACTGGATTTTGCTGATTACATGGTCCTCTGTTCCCTGTATTTCCTGTAAATTTGTAGTTCGATCTAGAGGTTTGATCAGACTTAGTTTTGACTTTTTGGCAAGACTGATTCAAAGGAGGTAATGTGTATTTCTGTGAGTTGCCATTAATAGGAGTCGACTCTCTTTTTATGATGTTAATAGCTATTGATGATCATTGCCTACATCTATCATTTCATTAGGGTTTGTAAAATAGTGCTTTTTTAAAAAAAGATTGATTTATTTACTGGGGGGGCTGTGAGCACAAGGAGGGGCTGAGGGAGAGAGAATCTCCAGCAGACTCCCTGCCGAGCGTGGAGCCTGAGGCAGGGCTTAATCTCACAACCCTGGGATCATGAACCTGGGCCAAAATAAAGAGTCAGATACTTAACCGACTGAGCCACTGAAGTGCCCCAAATTGTGCTTTTATAATTACATCATTCCTTCTTCATTTACTGGCTGGAACATTTCTTTAAGGGGAAACTTCCCCTCATCAACTATTTTCTTACTCAGAGATATATTTTGTATAGGAAAGGTTAAGTAAGTGAGAGATTATTTTTCTTCATTTACAGTTTTCAAAATAGTGACTCAGTCACCTAGCATCCTCCAAAATTGACCAATGAAGGGATTTTTTCCTTTAGCGTGACTTTGAATGAATGGACTGAAGAATATTTGAAGTGGGGGCGCCTGGGTGGCTCAGTCGTTTAAGTGTCTGCCTTTTGCTCAGGTCATGATCCTGGGGTCCTGGGACTGAGTCCCACATTGGGCTCCCTGCTCAGTGGAAAGCCTGCTTCTCCCTATCCCTCTGCTGATCCCCCCTGCTTGTGCTCTCTCTTTCTCTTTCTCTCTGTCAAATGAATAAATAAAATCTAAAAAAAAAATATTTGAAGTGTTTCAATCCATTGCATTAATATCCTCTTGATGCTCAAATTATGCTATATTGGCCAGTGGGAAATTCTTCAAGGTGAGCTCTCAGTGGATTTTAAGATATTCCTTAGTTTCAGGTATGAAGAGATGTTCAGTACATCTTACACATTTTTTGCTCTAGTCCTGGCCTCAAGGAGTCCTGTTTCCTTTCAGTGGGAAGTGGTATTTTGAGACCACAATCTGGGCACAAAGGGTGTTCATTACTGCTAGATTAATCTTTATTCTAGGCTTTTTATATATATAAATAAAGCTGGGAATTATTTTAAAGTTGAGATCATCTTGGGCTCATATTGACACTTCCATTCAAATTCAGGACCACAGGATTTTACACAACTGTGTTTATTTTGCCTCTATTCAAATTACTTTGTTTTAAAATCACCAAAAGTACTTTCTTTGTGTTATCCCACGATAGTGGTATGCCACCGTAGAGCTGGGTCCCTTTGCTTCATTCATCTTCTTATTTTTAAAATTTTTAAAAAATTTGATTGTGTTTCATATTCATGTAAAAATTTACAGAATTCCACAGTCAGAGCTGTAGATCTGAAAAGTACACTTTCTCTCTTTCACCTCTGCCCTTCTGTTTCTACGTTCAGTCTTACAAATAACCATTACATTTTTGTTTGTTTGTTTATCCTTCCATTTAAAAAATAAAAGCAAATAGTTCTGTGTCTGTATCCCATCCTCTTCTTAGTTGAATAATCACGTGCTAGAAATGTTTTGTCTGCATTGCCTTTTTTACAATAATATATCCTGGAGATCATCTTATAGCAGTATTGGGGGCTGCTTGGTACTCCACTGTGTAGAGGTACCATAATCTATTCAGTCTCTCTCCTGTAAATAGAGATTTGGGTAATTTCCAGGCTTTTGTTGATCGAATATCTCTGCAGCTAACTTATAAAATTGTCTTTTTTTCCTTTTCTTTTGCCATTGTACCATCCAGATAGATACCTAGAAGTTGGATTGCCAAATGAAAGGTTAAAAGTGCATGAAATATTACTAGATACTGCCAAATTACCCTCCACCTAGGCTTTTTCATTAGGTATTCCCACAAACAATTGATAAAAATGCCTATTTCCTCATACACTTTCCAAGAGTATGTTATCAAACTTTTTGGAATTCTGTCAGTCTGAAAAATTTTATATGTGTAGTTTTGATTTTCATGTCTCTTACTAATGGTGAGGTTGAGCATCTTTTCCTATGGTTAAGGGACATTTCTATTCTCTGAACTGGCTCTTTGAGTCTCTTGCCATTTTTCTATGAGATTTTTCCTGGTCTTTTTCTCTTTTTATAGTATGGATATAAACCCTTGGTGATATAAATTACAAATCTTTCTCTCAATTTTCCATTCAGCTTTTGACATTTCATATAGTTATTTTTGCCTGAAGTTTGTTTTTATTGTAATACCAAGCATATAAATCCTTTTCCTGATTGCGTTTGGATTTTAAGTCGTAGGTAGGAAAGTTTCCCCTACTCCCAGATTAGGGAGGCATTCACTCCCACCCCCCCTTTTTTAGTACTTGTAAGATTTTACTTTATTTTATTTACACTTAAATACCTGATCCATTTGGAATACATATTTGAACATGATATGGGGACCAGCTCCAACCTTATTTATGTCATTATTTAATTATGTCAATAACACTTATTAAATAGTCTTTTTTTTCTTACTGATTAGCAATACTGACTTTTTTGTACACTAAATTTCCATATAAAATTGGATCTGTATCTGGATTTTCTGTTGTTCTTTGGCCGATGTTTATTTATGCATCAATACCACACTGTTTTAATGATAAAAGTTTCTATAATTAATTTTAGTATCTGAAAGGGCTAACCACAACATCTCTGCCAGCCCCCACTCTTCCTTTTCAGGATTTTTCTGGCTGTTCTTGCGTGCTTGTTCTTCCAAATATAGGTTATCATTGCTGAGCATGGCTCCAGAAAACAATCTGATGCTTTTTTGTTGTTCTTGTTGCTAATCCCTCCAATTTGTTAATTAATTTAAGAAAGATTTCTGTGATACTGATTGCTTCTATCTGAGAACATGGTATGTCTTTCCAGTTGTTCAGGGCTAAGTACTTTAGATTTTTTCTTTTTGTCTCCAGATTCTTCTTTGGCTAGCCTACCTTTCTACTTTATATTCTCACGCTTGAAGACTTGAGGATCTTGTTGAATCACACTTATTTCCTTTAAAATGGAAATGCCTAATCTGTTACCCATCCTGTCCCTCCTTCGAGTGCCAGACCCAAAGATGCACATATTCTGCTTTCTATGAGGACTGTTTCTCAAAACTGCTGTTGCTTGGCATGTGTCTTCATTGGCCACGTGCTCCTGAAGCTCCCACAGCCTGTTAGTCAGGGTGTTGTCGCCGGGACCCCGAGGCTGCCGGTCAAGAAATGTGCTGTGGCGTCTTCTGTATTGCAGCAGGCATAAGCCCATCAGTCACGGGACGTAATTGGAGAGTTGGATTATTCCTAGAGTATATTAGTTGGTAGAACTCCACTTTCACCTGCCAATCATGTGTAAGAAAACTAAAATCAGAAAGGCTGAGCTTGCAAAAACTGTCTCAAAATGACAGGCATCTGTCATTCTTTCCCAAAGTTTATGTAATCCTCTAAAACTGACAGTGGCACAGAAAAAGAAATACATCAAACAGAGAGACTCCTTTGCTGTGAATCAGAACACCTCAACTCCCTGACACTCCCTCACTCCCCGCGGTGAAATTGGAGCTTTAAATGGAACCTTAAGAATGGAACAATCTCTAGGTTTATTGATTTTCTTCAATAAGTTTCTTAACCTACTCAGGCGTGTTTTTGTTTTCCAACATAAAGCAGAGTCTAATTCTAAGTGCTTGATGTTAAGTTATTTGAAGTGTTGAAATGAACACAGAAGTTAGTGGGAAACTAATTCAATCAGCTCTTGTTACAAAGAGAAAACAATATAAATACCCGTTAGACAATATTTATTTATTTGATGTCACAAAACATAAGAGTTAGCTTTCAAAAATATGTAAAATAAAGTTGGCATGATATAAGGAAATAAATCCCAGGACCAGAAAAATGTAAATCAGGACACAAGGGCACAATTGCTGGGCAGCCGTGGTGGGGTGTGTGTTTCGGAATCCAGAAGTAGAGACTGGAGAATCTTAAATATTTACTACCGATGAGTTGAATATTCATTTCTAAGATTCCTAGTGCCCAAGCTAAAAACAAAAATATAGTCATCAACTTCATTTTCTATGTAGGAGATACTGAATGGTGGATTGGCCGTGTCTTCATCAAATTCTTTACTGAATATACTAACAGGTCTTTATCACTCTTTTTTTGTGGTAGCCTGAACATGAGGCAAAGCTATGATGCTGAAGTATGAACTACGATTCAGAAGGAGATTCTGAGACAGCATGATGCCAAGCTCATGGTCTAGCTAAGCCCGTAGCCTCAATAATCATTGGGTCATGCCTTTGTAGAGGGGCCTATAGGAAAGGAGATCTTAGTTTGTCTGAAAGGAAGAGTGGAGGGTGGCAGAGATGTTGTCATTAGCCCTTTTAGATACTAAAATGAATCACAAAACCTTTATCATGAAAATAATGTGGTGTTAAAATTACTCTGAATTATAAAATCAGAAGTTTATATAGTTAGGGGTGCCTGGGTGACTCAGTCGGTTAAGCACCTGACTCTTGATTTTGGCTCTGGTCATGATCTCTGAGCTCTGTGCTGAGCATGGAGCCTGCTTAAGTTTCTTTCTCACTCCCCCAACCTCTCTGCCCCTCCCCCCTTACTTGTGTGTACACATACACTCTCTCTCAAAAAAAGAAAGAAGGTTATACTGTTAAAGGGAGCTATTTTCAGAAATGCCAATGGAAACTTGTGCTTCATTGTTTTTGGAAAACCAACATAATTAAAGCTTATTTTCCACTTCTTAGACACATCAGAAATCACCTGGACTCCTACAGAATGCCTTTCTTTAAAAGTTCAGTTGTTGGTGTCACATGGGTGGGGCCCAAAGCCCACAGCGGTGAAACCTAAAGGAATTATGACTAGAGCTGGTTCTGGAACACCAAGAAAACACCTTGGGGTGGCTTCCCCATCTACATAGCTCGCAGAGCTGGGGAGGGGGGTCTGGAGAGCTGCCGGCTGTTGGTGAACACGCTAGCTAGATCAGACTTTTCTTGGAAGTTGTGAATGGGAAAATATATATATATTTTTTTGTAAGAGTTGCTGTGCAAATTTATTGGCCTCATTAGTAATTAGTGAAGGTTTTATGAACAAAGAGATGGCACATAAACATTCAGCTTGTGCTGTGCATGGTTTCCAAATCACAGTACTTGCTGTGATTTATGAACGGAAATGAGAGTGGAGAAACGTGGGCTATGGCATGCATCTCCAGTGAACGAAAGCAATTGCAATCCTTTCATAGTGTCACACGGAGCCTCTCAGTAATAAACAGAAAGGCGTTCAAAGGGTTCCTGTCATTAATGCATTTTGCCAACCTTTGCCTCCTGGAAACCAGGGTATGGGGCTGCATTCAGACAGTGCAGGTGTCCTTCCCCCTCTGACATTTGGGTTCCCACAGCACTCCACAGGTAGAGGGAGACCTGGGAGCTGACTTCTCCAGGTCTACACTGACTATGACATAAAAGCCTGGGAGCCCCTTTCTTGCACCCTCCTTGCTGTTTGGACTCCTCTGTCTGCCTTTCCTCCTAGAAGTGCAAATAAGAAGAGTATTGGACACACCTAAGTTAGAGAAATGGAGCATACCTTAGTTAGTTATTTTTGCTTTCCTACCCTTTTCATAGCATCCTTTATTATGAGAATGAAACATAACTGGTTATTTGCATCGCTGTTCTTACTCCAAACAGGAGAAAGATTGTTGCTCTTCGAGTTAGATGGAGCTGGATTTGAATGTCATATCTGCCACGTAGTTATTTGTGCAAATTACATAACTCCGTTGAGCCTCCCTGGCTTCTCTGTAAAATGGGGGCAGTGCTACTGACCCCAGGGTAAGTCAGGTCGTTGTAGGGACCAAGTGAAATAAATCACACAAAGCACATTGCCCAGTGCTTGGCACACAGTGGACCCTCAGTAAAAGTTTGTGTTCTGACCTTTCATGTGGTTAGATGCCAGGTCCAGGCTCTTTCAAAGACAGTGCCATTCTGTGGACAGTGGGAAAGCAGATGGAAGCTTTTGGGAGGCCATCAATTACTCTCAGAATAGGTCAGACTTTTCATTGCTGGCTCTTCTTTCTAAGGTCCTGTGTGGATAAAGCTCGAGACCCCGCAATCCTGGCAGCTGAGGAAACAGAATTCCAGAGCCATGGGGCTGGCTAGGGGGACTCCTTGGGCAGTAGGGTTCATTTCCTCCAGAACCAGGTGTTTTCTTCTAGAATTACACAAATATGCATTTTGGCAGAGATGTCAGAGCATGGAGGACAACCGCACGGGTCAGGCCTAGGAGGGGCAGGCCTCCTGGGGCTCCTAGGGCTCTGTCTGAGCCCTGATAGTATTCTATCTGTGGCTCCCACCCACAGTCAGTCTTGAGACTCACTCAGACTAACCAAACTCTCCAAAGACCAGATGCCAGACTACTCTGTGTTGTGATGGATATTCCTTCCACCTAGGTCACACCCTTCCAGATATCTGGGAGCTCTGTGAGCAACTGGGGATCATCATTATCATCTTCAAAACCACCATTTATTGAGTGTCCACTGTGCGCTGAGTACAAACATGTTTTGTTTTTTTTTTAAAGATTTTATTTATTTCCTTTAGAGAGAGAGCACACAGGGGAGGAGCAGATGGAGAGGGACAAGCAGACTCTGTACTGAGCACAGAGCCCAATGTGGGGCTCGATCCCATGACCCTGAGATCACAATCTGAGTCAAAATCGAGAGTCAGATGCATAACCAACTAAGCTACCCAGGTGCCCCGAACATGTTCTTAATCTTAGGTTATGTTTCCTGCCTCTGTAATGGCCAGGCCAAAGAAGTGATCAGAGCAGATGTGAGAGAGGGCAGATGGGATGTCTAATGCAACCTCTAATCCTACAGCAACCCCACAAGGGAAATGATACCAGTGTTACTGCACTGATGAAGCATCTGAAGGCAGGAAAAGTGGAATAACTGACTTACGGTCATGTAGCTCTAAATGGCAGGGCCAGAATTTAAATGTAGCCTCATGTGAACTTTACAGCATGTGTTAGATTGCTCTGCTGTGGTACTAGACTAGACACTTTCCCTTTGTCCCTCTAAATTCTCTCTCCAGCCTTCTCTGCCCAGGGAAGATGATCCATAGGAATTGTATCAAAGTGCTCTCTTTCCCACTGGCTTCTGGTTGGGGTAGTACAATGAGGAGCACATTGAGTGATCAGAGGGAGAAGGGTGTGATCAGGGTGTTATTTCTTTGGCTCCTTCCCTAAAGGTTGCCTGGGACTGGCTATGTCCGACAGTGATCCCGGTTTTTCCCAGGATGTGCGTCCATACTTTTCTTTCCCTCTTGGTTCTTGTGAATGCCCCCCTTCCTTTGCCCTTTCAATGCCAGGGGGCAGTGTTATTAGTCAGTTGTGATTTCCTTACTCTACCCACACCCCTTCGATTGGCTTGATTGGAGTGTGCTGTGCTCTGTTGGTGGGACCCTGGTTAGTACAGTCACCTCCAAGATGTGGCTGGAAAAGTGTAAAGTCATAGCACGCATCATGTCTGGTTAGGTCTGCCTCAATGTCACTTACACATAGCAGAGAGCGATCTCTCCAGTGACCAAAGATGACTCATGTACTCGATGTACTCTACCAGGCAGTATTGAGGAACGTTAATACATCGTTGTTCACGATTTCTCCTTATCTAAGTTTCACGAAGACAAACTTCTTTCCATGTACACAATTTTTCTCAGATATATTAATAATTTGACAGTAATGGCTTCCCCTTCCACTATGCTTTGCTTTGAGGTCCAGGCCCATGTCTGCCTTCTTCAGTTGGGGTGACATCCATTCTTTCAGGTGCTCCTGCATGTAGCTAATCTCTTTAGTTCTGGGTGGATTATGCTCATTTTACTCATGGGGGATCAGAGTATTTCCAAGTATTTGGGAGACAGAGAAGAGCTATCAGTTCAGTTCGTCAGGTGGTAATCCTGTTGGACCTATGCTCCAACTTCCTCCTTGAAGCCCGAATGTCTTCCCTTCCATAGCCAGGACTCTGCTGGGAGGAGGAGAAGAGGTGGGCCCCTGTCTCCTCTCTGCAAACTCTAGCTCCACTTTTATGCCTCTCAGTACCTCCAAGGTGTTCAGCAATTCGCTGCATTCATTTTGAATAAAAAAAAAAGACCAGCTCTGGGTTTGAACAAACATGTTTTTATTCAGGGTTTAAAGCATTTCTTTTATGGCTCCCCTGCCGTGCCTCTGATTGTTTCCCTTTCCGTGGAGCTTGAGTGATTGTTTATTAAACATAATAATAATAATAAAGTGGAGGTAGGGTCTCTTAGCTGGCATTAGTTCAGATTCCAATTTAATCTTTCCCCGGCCTCACTTCATTAGGACTCTGTTTGCTTGTATATTTCATAACCAGCATGAGTCACGGTGAATGAAGTCAAGCCTCAGAATAACATGTCAGTAAGATGATTGTTCATGGAACACATAGTACCTCTGGTCTATAATTAAAAAAAAACTGGCTTAAAAAATAACAGTAAGAAACTTGTTTCATTGCATAGAAACTAGGAGCTTTGAAGTAGCAAAGGTTGCCTTCCAGAGCCAAGAGACCTGTCCCTATGAATGTCAGGACATG
The DNA here is from genome assembly GCF_017311325.1 of Ursus maritimus. NCBI lineage: Eukaryota > Metazoa > Chordata > Mammalia > Carnivora > Ursidae > Ursus > Ursus maritimus. The sequence goes on along the minus strand of NW_024426885.1, from coordinate 43,070,632 downwards.
CCAGGACAGGGAGAAATGTTTCCTGATCTCTTTGAGGGGTGAACAGGGTGCTTCTGGACCACTGAAAGGCTAGGAGGGGCATGAACCTTCAATACTTATTTTTCCAGAAACAGTGTTCTCAGAACAATGGGCTATGCCTCTTATTAGCAGTGTGGCCTCAGCTCCTTCACTACAATGCTACATCCTGCAGCTTTTGTACAGATTACAAGACAGTTTGGACTGTAAGTGATTAGCAGAGTGCTTCTCACATGGCTGGTGCCCAATGTATGGTAACTGTTCTCGTTATTGTGCAAGATTATGTTACAAATAACCTTATCAATTTGTCAGAAATAATGATCGTCTCCTAGGGCCTTGGGTCATGATTAGTAGAGATAAAGACGATGCCGTTCAGATGTGGGTCTTAGGTGAACACACAGATTCAGAAGGGCAAGAAATGGTCTTTGGTTATAATGAGAAAAGAAGACATCCTGTGTGTCTGGAGTTGGAGACAACTCCCCAAGAACATGGTCAAGTTACATAAAAAAAAAAAAAAAAACACCCAAAATAAAAAATGAAAACTAACCCACTGGTTGCCTGACAAAGAAGATATGAAGGGGGCAAATAAGCATATGAAAACACATCCTACATCATCAGGAAATGCAAATTAAAAGAACAATGAGATACCACTATACACCTTTTACAATGGCCACAATCCAGAACACTCACAACACCAAATGCTGGTGAGTATGTTTAGCAACGGGAACTCTCATACGTTGCGGATGGGAATGCAAAATGGCACAACCATTTTGGAAGACAGTTTGGCAGTTTTTTATAAAACTAAACATCCTTTAAAAAAAAAGATTTATCTATTTTGAGAGAGAGAGGGAGAAAGAGAGCACACAGTAGGGAGGTGCAGAGGGAGAGTGAGAGAGTGCCCCAAGCAGACTCAGGCTGAGCACAGGGCCCCACACAGAGCTAAATCCCAGGATCCTGAGATCACCACCAGAGCCAAAACCAGGAGTCGGGGGCTTAGCCACCTGTGTCACCAAGCCTCCCCCAAACTAAACATACTCTTACCATTTAATCCAGCAATTATAGTCCTTGATACTTGCCCAAAGGAGTTGAAAACTTATGTCCACACAAAAACCTGCATGCTGATGTTTATAGCAGCTTTGTTCCTAATTGCTAAAATGTGGCGGCAGCCAAGATGTCTTTCGTTAGGTGAATGAATAGATATATTGTGGTATATCCAGACAATGAAATGTCATTCAGTGTTAAAAAAAAAAAAAGAAAAGAAAAGAAAAGGAAAAAGAAAAGAAAAAAAAGAGCTATCGAGCCTAAAAAGACATGGAGGAACTTAAATGCATATTACTAAGTGAAAGAAACCAACCTGAAAAGGCCACAAACAGTATGAGTCCAATTATATGACATTCTGGGAAAGACAAAGCTATGGAGTAAAAACATCAGTGGTTGCCAGGGCTTGGGAGGGGGGAGGGAGGGATGAATAGGTAGAACATAGAGGATTTTTAAGGCAGTGAAAGCACTTTGTATGATACTGTAATGATATGGATACATGTTATTAGATATTTGTCTAAACCCATAGAATGTACAACACCAAGAGTGACTCCTAATTAAACTATGGACTTTGGGTGATTATGATGTGTTAATGTAAGTTCATAGATTGTAGCAACTGTACCAATCAGGTGGAAAATGTTAATAATGAGGAAGGCTGTGCATGTGTTGGGGACAGAGGATATATAGCAAATCTCTTTACCTTCTCCTCAGTTTAGCCATGAACCTAAAACTGCTCTTAAAAAATTGTCTTAAAAAAAGGCAGTTGCTGGACTGCTATGCAGAAGACAAGGATAGGATTTGAGGAAGAAACAAGAGCCTGAAGTCTGGAAACGGGAGGCTGGGGTGGCATGGGTGGGCAAGCATGCGGGCCCAAGGTTAAGGAAGTCCAAAACTTGGGAGAACAGAAATGTGCCCGGGGCTTTGAAGCTTTTTGTTGTGGGATCTGTGATGTAAATCTTCTCTTCTCTGTCTTCCAGGATAGCCTAGGGTTCATCCATCTGGTTTACAAATTCTTTTGTTTGTTTGGACTTTTTAGGGAAACTCAAAATTTGCTGAATTCTACCAGTTGGTTGTCGTAGGTGAAAACTGGGAGTTTCATAAGATGTTGGAGTCAGAGAAAGATGAAGCAGTTGGCTCTGGTTTATAGTAAGAAACACATCCTAGATGTCCGCGGAGGATGCCAGCTAGGGGATGCTGGTCTCCTAAGGTCAGGTACTCAGCTGAGCTCACATGTCCTAGTTTGAGGTTGGTCCAGTTGGCTCCAGTAAAGCAAGGGCACTCCTCCCCCCATAAACCCTCTGTACGTGGTGGTAATATTTCTTTTTCTTTTTTTCCATTATTATTATTATTATTATTATTATTATTATTATTATTTAAATTCAATTAGCCAAGATATTGTACATCATTAGTTTTTGGTGTAGTGTTCAATGATTCATCAGTTGTGTATAACACCCAGCGCTCATCACATCACTTGGCCTCCTTAATGCCCATCACCCAGTTATCCCATCCCCCCTCCCACCTCCCTTCAGAAACCCTCAGTTTGTTTCCCAGAGTTAAGAGTCTCTTATGGTTTGTCTCCCTCTCTGATTTCTTTTTTTTTTTTTTTAAGATTTTATTTATTTATTCGACAGAGAGAGAGACAGCCAGCGAGAGAGGGAACACAAGCAGGGGGAGTGGGAGAGGAAGAAGCAGGCTCATAGCAGAAGAGCCCGATGTGGGGCTCGATCCCATAACACTGGGATCACGCCCTGAGCCGAAGGCAGACGCCCAACCGCTGTGCCACCCAGGCGCCCCTCCCTCTCTGATTTCTGCCCATTCAGTTTTCCCTCCCTTCCTTTATGATCCTCTGCACTATTTCTTATATTCCACAAATGAGTGAAACCATATGATAATTGTCTTTCTTTGATTGACTTATTTCACTTAGCATAATACCCTCTAGTTCCACCCATGTCAATGTAAATGGTAGGTATTCATTCTTTCTGATGGCTGAGTAATATTTCATGGTATGTGTATGTATGTGTGTGTGTATTATATATATAAATAATATAAATATATATAATATAAATAAATATAAAAGATCTATATCTATCTATCTATATATATACACACACATCTTCTTTATCCATTCATCTGTTGAAAGACATCTCGACTCCTTCCACAGTTTGCCTATTGTGGACATGGCTGCTATGAACATTGGGGTGCAGGTGCCTCTTCTGTTCACTGCATCTGTATATTTGATGTAAATACCCAGTATTGCAGTTGCTGGGTCATAGGGTAGCTCTATTTTTAACTTCTTGAGGAACCTCCATACTGTTTTCCGGAGTGGCTATACCAGCTTGCATTCCCACCAACAGTGTTAAGAGGGTTCCCCTTTCTCCACATCCTCACCAACATTTCTTCTTCCCTACCTTGCTAATTTTTGCCATTCTAACTGGTGTCAGGTGGTATCTCAGTGTAGTTTTGATTTATATTTCTCTGAGGACAAGTGATGTTGAACATTTTTTCATGTGTCTGTTGGCCCTTTGTGTGTCTTTTTTGGAGAATTGTCTGTTCACGTCTTCTGCCCATTTCTTAACTGGATTATTTATTTTTTGGGTGTTGAGTTTGATTACGTTTTTTTTATCAATCTTGGATATCAGTCCTTTATCTGTTATGCCATTTGCAAATATCTTCTTCCATTCTGTAGGTTATCTTTTAGTTTTGTTGACTGTTTTCCTTGCTGTGCAGAAGCTTTTTATCTTGATGAAGTCCTAATAGTTCATTTTCGCTTTTGTTTCTCTTGCCTTTAGAGACATGTCTTGAAAGAAGTTGCTGTGGCCAATGTCGAAGAGGTTTCTGCCTATGTTCTCTAGGATTTTGATGGATTCCTGTCTCCCATTTAGTTCTTTCATCCATTTTGAATTTATCTTTGTGTATGGTGTAAGAGAATAGTCCAGTTGCATTCTTCGGCATGTGACTGTCCAATTTTCCCAGCACCATTTATTGAAGAGACTCTTTTTTCCATTGGATATTCTTTCCTGCTTTGTCAAAGATTAGTTGACCATAGAATTGAGCATCCATTTCTAGGCTCTCTATTCTGTTCCATTGATCTATGTGTCCTTTTTTTTGTGCCAGTACCATGCTGTCTTGATGATCACAGTTTTGTAATATAGCTTGAAGTCAGGAACTGTGAGGTCCCCAGCTTTGGTTTTCTTTTTCAACATTCCTCTGGTGATTTGGGGTCTTTTCTGGTTCCATACAAATTTTAGGATTGTTTGTTCCAGCTCTGTGAAAAATGTCAATGGTATTTTGATAGGGATGGCATGAATGTGTAGATTGCTCTGGGCAGCATTGGCATTTCACAATGTTTATTCTTCCAATCCATGAGCATGGAATGTCTTCCTCAAATTCTTTAACAAGTGTTCTGTAGTTTCTAGAGTACAGATCCTTTACCTCTTTGGTTGGGTTTATTCCAAGGTATCTTATGGTTTTTGGTGCAATTGTAAATGGGATCGATTCCTTACTTTCTCTTTCTTCAGTCACATTGTTAGTGTATAGAAATGCAACTGATTTCTGTGCATTGACTCCATTCTAGGGTCTTTGGAAAGTCTCTATTGGTATGAGGTCTGACTTGACATGCACAGCTCTTTATTCTCAGGAAAGTTACTTAACCTTTGTGATTGCTTGCCTTGGTTGTGTAAAACTGGGATATAAATAGGCCTCCTTCACACAGTTGTTGTCCAGATCAGTTGTAGCATACACAGTATACTTAATACTGTGCCCAGCACATAGTAGGCACTCAATGAAGAGTAGCTTTGAAGATAACGATGATGACGATGTTGATGGTGATGATGATGATGGTGCTGATGGTGATGATGGTAATGAAAGAGGAGGATGAGGATGAAGAAGAAGTCATGAAGGAGGAAGGGAATGATGGTGATGATGATGATGATGATGGTGATGATGATGATATGATGATATGTTGTTGCCACTAGAAGGCAGTATGGTACAGAGTAAATAGATATTGGATGAATGATTCTCATCAGTCAATGGCCTTTTACTGCATGAAGCTTTCCCTAGTTAGGTTTAGGGCTTCTGGGCAAGTACGGTAGGGGAGTGACTTTGTATCCCTCTCAGCTTCTGGCTGAGCCATGGAGGTGTTAGTAAACAGCTGTAATTGGGTGATCCACGGAAGGAAAGTATGCTAGACTCACTCTCAGTTCGTTCTCCATCTGCAGAGGTCTATTGGTGGTCATCTTCCTGGTCAGTCAGAAACAAAGGCCCCTATCCTCAGCAGGGTCATGTTTCTATAACTCACATTCTCTTGGTGATCCTTAGTTCTTCTTTTTTTTTATTTTTAAGATTTTATTTATTTATTGAGAGAGAGAATGCACACAATTAGGGGAAGGGGCAGAGGGAGAGGGAAAAGCAGACTCCTTCCTGAGCAGGGAGCCTGATACGGGGCTCAATCCCAGGATCCTGAGATCACTGTGGTCCTTACTTCTCACTCATTGTCACCTTCAGTCTCTTTCTGTGTGTGTGGCCATTCATGTCTGTCTTTTTCTGTCTTTTATTTTCTTCTTCTCTTTCTTCTTCTTCCGCTTAATCCCTCTGTCTGATCCCTCTATATCTCCCTCATTTTCCCTTACTATTTCTTTCTTCTTTTCCTTTCTTCCCATATTTTTTCCCACCTCCACCTTCTTTCCCTCCACTGTGAGAGGACAGCAACAAAGGGGTCAGGGCTGGGTGCCCAAGTGACTGGTCACTGTCTGGAGCTGCTATAGAGGTTAGGAAGCCCCACCTATTCTGGGGGTGGGACAGCAGAGTGCTACTCTTTCTCTCCTCTCCATCCCTACCATAAGCATGCTGCTGCCAGGGTCCCAAGATCCTGGGAAACTATAGGGAGATTTAGAGAGTGGAGGAGTGTTATTAATTTTCCTCCCAGTTCTAGCTCAGGGGATTCGAAAAAAAGCATCTAAGGTTGGGTGGCTCAGAGTAATAGACCTTCATAGGGAGAAACTTTAGGGTAAAGAACACAGTCTGGGCTCTGGAATTTTTGGCTTCTAGTCCTAAGCCTTCCACATACTTATCTGTGCATTTTTTGGTAAGTTGCTTCCTCTGTCTGGGCTGCAGTTCTCTCATCTGGGAAATAGAGGGTTTAAACCGCCTTCCAAGGCAACTCTGCCTCTAGGCCCCCAACAATTTGAGAAGTATATTGAGAAGTAAAATTCTATGTTACCACTCATACCTAACACTTTACCACAATCCAGTACTGATCTTAGGACAACTGTGGCCTCATCTCTTGTCTCAATGCTCATGTGGAAACCAGCTCAATATATTGAAGTACCATTTTGGTGTGGACATTTGTCCTTTGAGTTCTGGCCAGCACATGCACATACTTTTCCTGCAAATAAACCTTCAGATTGTTCTACTGGAAGATTATGACATGAACAAGGTCAATGTGCAGTTTGTAAATTTATTTCAGGACCCTACCCATTTCTAGTCACTGTTGGGCACTCCATTGCTCCATTTGCATGCACTTGGCACAGATAGAGTGGGGAAGAGCCTCCTTTCTGTCCAAACATCCCTATGTTTTTGGAGTGATTGATTCTTTCTCAGTCTTATGATGTGGCTCTAATGAGGGATGTCTGTCCTAATTTTCCCACCTCCCTACACCCAGGGCTGGGCATGTGACACAGAGACCAGCCAATGTCCTTCTGGAAATGGCTTTTTTGCTTTGGTATGGATGTGGAACTGCTGGCATTTATGTCCCCTGCCCCATGTAGAAATCAGTTCTGTAAAGGAGAGAACAGAGCCAGTGCTCTGAGAGAAGCAGAGATAAGGGATGGGTGAAAGGGATCCTGGTGGCATTTGAGTTCTTGGTTCTGTATCTCAGGCTGAAATGATCCAGATTTCTGTCTCCCCAAAGCTTGGTTATTGAAACCTTCTTTAAATTCAGCTTGGCAAACCACCAAGTGCCTCCAATAAACTTCCCTTTTTGCTTAAGCCAGTGTGGGATGGTCTCTCTCACGTATATTCTGATAGAGTGGGACAGCAGTGAAGGTGGTTGTATTAGGGCTCTCCAGAGAGATAGAACCAATAGGAGGTTAATTTCAATAAATGAAATTTATTGTAAGGAATTGGCTCAGGTGATTATGGTGGCCGAGATGTCACATGATCTGCCATTTCCTAGCTGGGGAACCAGGAATGCCAGTGTGTGGTTTGAATGCTTAAGAGCCAGAGGGCTGGTGGTGTGGATTCCAGTCTGGTGTAAGGCCTGAGAACCAGAAGTGCTGAGGGCAGAAGATCCCTGTCCCAGCTCATGTAGTTAGGCAGAGAGAGCATCTAACCTGGTTAGATAATGTCTGTGCACATTGGGGAGGATTATCTGCTCTACTCAGTCCATCAATTCACATGCTAATATCTTCCAGAAATGCCCTCACAGGCACACCAGACATAAAGATATTGGGGCATCCTGTGGCCCTGTCAAGTTGATACATAAATTAACCATCACAGTGGCCCAGAGGCTGGACGGGTTGGCCGCGTCACGTGCTCAGCTGGGGAGCAGGTCTCCACTTCCTCATTGTGTCTCTGCTCTGCCCCCTCCGTGCTGTGTAACCACCTGTGATCTGTTTACCTGCTCTGCACCCCCTGGAAGTTCACTCGGCCTCTGAGCCTCGCCTTCAACCTGACAGTTGAAAAAATTGAACTAAATAATCTCTTGGGATGCTATTCTGGCATGAACATCCTCTTTATAATTCCAGGAGGAAATAAAGGCATTAGAAACTATATTAGAAAGCATTCTCTCCACTTTTTTCTCAAACCTCTGAGCTGCCAAAGGCAGCACTGTTCTCCCTGTCTTCTGCTCTGTTTCCCTCCATCTATAACTCTGAGTGAATATTTGAGATTTACCCCCTACCCCAGCTTCACTAGATGACTTCCTCCTGGCTCCGGGGAGTCTTGAGAGGTGGTGTGGCAGAACTGAGGAGAGCAGAAAGGATAGGACGTGGGGCATGGGAAGGTCGTGGGAATTGTGGAAACAGCAAACTGGCATGCTCTCCTTTGGGCCATAATGTACAGTCCCTGTCTCAAGGGCCAGTTTCATCAGTCTAGGAAACAGAGTCTGGGGCATTAGATGCATGGCTGGGCCCGAGAGATATCCTGCCTTCCACTCATCCACTGAGGGTAACTACAGTGTTATTCCAAATACAAAAGTGTAATTTTATGGCTTAGACTCTGGGTCAGATGGTCGTGGGTTCCAGCACCATCACCTCTTCATACTCTGTTACCTTGAACAAATTATTGAACCTCGGTTTCCTCATCTGTGAAATGGGGGTACTGATACCTTCCTCCCAGTTTTGCTGTGAGAATTCAGTTAAGGCACAGGGTCTGGTATGTGGTCAATGCTTAGCAAAACCCACATCAATACTTGTGTTAATCAGTTACATTTTGGAGCATGGTATTTAAAAAAATGGATGGATCAGTCTGAATTCTGGTTTTGACCTAAGTTGCAAATTCTGACTGTATTTCATAGATATGGCAAGCCTTCTCTGACCACTAAACTGACCTAAAGAGGATGTTTGTGTATAACAAAGGCAAAACTACCCTTATATTTTAATTTCACTTACATATTTTTGGAGCACTTTTTATTATGGAGCTCCTTTATAGTTTTAATGCAGGCCATTCAGTTGTTTTGAAGTTTTATGTTTTTTGTTTTTTTTAGTATTAGGCCCACGCTCCAGAGAGAGGCATTTTGATACTTACCAATACACTTTTTGGGAGACAACTTTCCCCAAATTTTTTCATAAATATTTTAAATAATTGCTGTTGAAAACGGCTCACAGTATCCAAAAGAGTATATTCAAAGCACTCACTTTCTACGGTATCTGACAGGAAAACTGCCTGCCTGTTGGAACAAACAGAATAAGCTTGTCAATGATTTCTATGGAATTTTTCTATTATTTCCTTTCTACATAAAATCCTATAAAGCAACTTTTTTTCTTTTTCTTTTTGTACAGTGACTTAAAAAAAGAAAAAAAAGGTTTGAGTGGATACAGCTATCTTACTGAATAAGAAATAATTTTTCTACTCTCCAATGACTTCTGTTCTGCTGCTCTCCTCTGGTGTTGGGAAACAGGGAGGTAAAATACTCTTTATTTCAACTTATTGTGGTAATTTAGATAATGACAACAATTATAAGACAGGAAAGAGTTTATAAAGCAACCCTCTCCTAACTTCTAAAGAAGAGATCAAAGAGAGTGAAAGAGGAAGGAGACAAATTATTACTCAAGCCCTATGGTGAGTGCTTCATAGCAGCCTTCATCTAATTGAGTCCTAGAAATCCTACCAAAAAAATCCCTGCAAATGAACATGTGCCCAAACACTACCCTCAGAATCACAGGAAAATGCATGCACATAAATGTATGCACACCTATACCTCTGTTTAAGTTACATGTGAGAGGGAAGGCCAAGAACCATGCTCAAGGGCCCCGTGTAGGCGGTCCCACATGGATAGTTACATGGGCCTCTTCTAAGATCACAGCTCTCCTTGGAGACTCTGGGGAATGAGGCTGTAAACAGCTCTAGTCAGGCTCACAGGGAGGTAACCAGCCACCCTCTCCATATTGTTGGCCACAGAAAAATTGGGATGGGAAAGGAGCTATGTGACAGCTATGTGACAGCACTTGAAGGACTGGTATTAAGTTGTAAGTGGTGGGGGTGGTATGAATGGGCAAGGAGGCTGGCAGTTGCCTGAGACTCCTCCTGTGGGCTGAGCTGTTATGGCATGGCCTTCCTAGGATGGGCCTCTCTCAGGAGTGCAGTGAGCATCTCTGGGCACTGTGCTGTGATCCTGGGGCTGTCCAGCTTCCCTTAGCACAGGGGTATCTGTGGTCCCCTGGACTACAAGCTGCTCATGGGAGATGACCTGGTTTCTCCTTTGGGGTATAAATGATGCGTGGGAACTCACAGCCAACAGGTGGGGCTCTGCAGGCCTCTGCCAGCTTTCTGGAGGAAGGCCCATAACTTCAGGAGACAAGGAAAAGAGGGAGATAGAAGGAGTCAGAAAGATTTGAAGCCAGAGCAAGGGCAAGTGACAGGGATAGGGACAGCATGGGAAAGGATGAGAAAGGGAGAGATGGCAAGATGGAAAGGGAGAAGAAGAAAGAGAATCAGAGTAAAGGGAAGGAGACAGAAAGATAGAGAACTGAGAGAAAGGCAGAGAAGTAGTACAAGAAATTAGAGAGAGGTCTGGGAACTCACTTTGGGATGTCTCAGCTACCCATGATGGTCATGTCTGTGCCCCTCCCCAGCATATGCCCACCAGCATATGACATATGTGGTCTTTCCTCAAACTTTCTGAGGTTGGCTCCAGTTCCAGGAGGAGCTGGAATACAGTCTATGACTTAGAGACTCATGACTGAGACTGAGAACCCATTCAAGCACATAAGTAGCCCTAGTAAGAGGCCTTGTCTGCCCAAGGCTGAGCCCTGCAGGCTAGCAGAACAGAAGTATTTAGTGCATCAGAATAAGGGTGAGTGGGAATAAGGATGCTGCCCCATTGGTAAGGCTGGTCTCCAGTAAGACTTGGGGAAGGATCTAAGACCCAAAGATCTGATAGTGACATCTCGATCAACCTGGTTCACTGGGAGAGGTAGGTTCCAAGGGTTCCAGGCATTATGGCTCAAACACAAACGAGATGGCAGGTGGCCAGAGAGTGAGGGACAGGAGAGAGTTCTCAGGGGGATGTCCCTGCTTGGTGTGATCACCCTTGCTCAAAAAGGGCCACCTCCCTCCAGTCTTCAACCCCCTACCCTGCTGTAGCTTTCTCCAAGCAGCTCTCTCCCAATCCGTAAATGAAAGAGCTGCAGTTTGAGCCCAGGTCTGTCTGAGGCCAAAGCTCATAAACTCTTTGTTGGACAGGGAAGTGCCCTGCGGCAGTGAAATCTGGAAATAGGGAGATGGACACTAGGGAGAATGAGGCTCATGGTCACCTCTGCAATCGTGCCTTGTGCCAGATGGATGGTGCAAGTGGAGACAGTGTGTACTCAGCCCTGAGACAATGGGGACAAGAGGAGGGAAGTGCCACGGGAACCATAATCAAAGGTTTCAGTGCATGCAAGTCCATAAACCACAAGGAGACTGTAAGAGCATGCCCTCAGCCTTTCTCAAGGATGGAGGCACATCATCGTTGAATTCAGTTCATCACCGCTTTCATTCAGGGCCCCTGCTCCTGACGCCACCGCACCCCAAGGCCTGGCTCCACTACCTGCCAGGAGCAACTCTCAGAAGCCGGCATTTCTGCTGCTGCCTTCATAGGCATTGGGGGGCTTCATCCTGCAGATCCAGTCACAACTAAAATTACCTTTCAGAGCACCAGGCATCTGTTTCCACGGAAACATGTGCTCCGGGGGGTGGCAGGGTGGGGACTGAGAAGAGCCAGTAGGTACCGTAGGCTTGGAAAGAACCTTGTGAATACTTCTCAGTTTATTCAGCCCGCGCCCCCGATTCACATTATAAATTAAACACCTCATCATGCAGTAGTGGTTCTAACTGGGAGTCATTACGAACAGCTCCAGCAGCCTGGAGCCCAATCAAGACCAACAGTGAAAAAAAGCTGTCTTCCCTAGGAAGATTCTGTGAGTGAGCCAGCATTACTTTACCTTTTCAGTTAAGTGACATGGCAAACTGTTCATGAGGCAGCCAGGAGCTGTCCTTGGTAAGGTTATCTTGTCAGCAGACATCCAGGCGTGACTGGGGGGAAAATACCCTGTGCTTTGGTTTCATTTTAATGATTTTTTATTATATTATGTTAGTCACCATACAGTACATCCCCGGTTTCCGATGTAAGGCTCGATGATTCATTAGTTGTGTATAACACCCAGTGCACCATGCAATATGTGCCCTCCTTACCACCCATCACCAGTGTGCTTTGGTTTCAAACAGACCTGCTTTCTACTCCCATCTCAGCCATTTAGGGTCTGAGTGCCCCCAAAGATGTTGCCTTAGGATCTCAGTTTCCTTATTTTTTTAAAGATGTGTTTTTATTTATTGGGGGGGAGGGGCAGAGGGAGAGAGAGAATCTCAGGCAGACTGCCTGCAGAGCAGAGCCCAACACGGGGCTCCATCCCAAGACTGAGCCAAAACTAAGAGTCGGACACTCAACCAACTGAGCCACCCAGGCGCCCCTCAGTTTCCTTGTTTTTAAAGTAGGTTCTGGAGCAGCCCACCATACTACATGGCATTTAGTATTGCTGATTATTTGCACTTCCTTTGATATCTGGCTTGCTGAGATTCTCTGAGCTTTGACACAGGTTTACTTTTAGAAAGGCATTGGACAGATCACTATAACATAATCAGAATATTTTTCTGAAATGACTGAGACCCAACTTGAATTAGCTTTCTTACTGAGAGTCTCTAGGAAAATCCATTGTGGAATCTCCAAGAAAATGACATTTTGTAGTAAAACTTATTTTTTGGGTCACAGTTTGTTCCTTAACATGATTGCATCCTGGAAGCCTTAAAGAAATTCAGAGGCAACGTGACACAATACAGCAATGGCAATGTTCTGTGTGCAGAGTGGCACAGGGTGACTTCCCGAGCTTAGGTATGATGTGGCATTCACTGAGAGACCCTCAGGGTATTGTTTATATAATTGTGGGAAGGGCAGAAGTACAACGGGTCCCCAAACCAACTGGAACCAGAGACTTGCATGTTGCTAGGGCCCTCTACTCTGTCTGTCCCTGAACTTATTTCTTTATTCTCTCCTACTAAAAACTGGCTCTGTCCAGATCATGAGAAAATCAGTTGCTTATAGCACCCAATCTCCTGCCATTGTCTTGGTGACCTATACCTCTCAGTTCCAGTTTGAAAATTTGGAAAGAAAATGACTAATGACCAGTGGTTCACCCCTGGGCCACTGCATTATGACCAAGGCATCAGGGTCATATATCTGGCACAGATGTAAACACAAGGGTCCTAAACATGTATATACAAGCCATTTCCCATAGAAGGGAGATTTTTGACTTAAGTAGTAATCCAATTGGTTCCAGACCTTCACTAGGCATTCCCATTCTTATATTTTGCTGACACTCGATGTAAAGGGAATCCAAATATAAAACAGAAGTTTCGGCCAGGTCCTTAGAGAAGGCATCCAGAAAGATCTTGTGAGGCATGTCCTAAACTGTACATATTCCAGGAGAAGCTGGTTCTTTTCTTCTAACTTTTGCTCACTTCCACATCATTAAATGATTATTCCTTTTGGTTAGAAAATAGTTAGATGGGATCCCTGGCATTTTCTGTCCAGGTACATATCCTCCTTGGAGAATCTGTCTGACTCATGACTTGGAATGGGCAGCTGTACAGATCATGTAATCTCATTATAGCAGCAGAGTGCTTGGATGAGGGGTAGACCCTAGAATGGAGCTCAGCCAGACAGAATCTTGCTTCAGGTGTGTTAGCTAAGGTTATTTTGGTCCAAAATAGAACCAAAGCAAGCTGGATTAACTGTCCCCTTTTACTCTCACACTAAAGAACTGTTGCATAACAGGGATTTGAGGAAGTAGCATCTGGAGTTTGTGGTCATTTTCTGTAGAACAGGGTCTTTTTACCCTTTATAACCATGACCCACAGGAAGAACTACATTTTATGTTTTCCCTAGAAAGTGCACATATAAAATTGAAACAAAAGTTTCATGAAATAATATTTATCCTTACTATGTGCAATGCACTATAATATTTTCTTATATCATAATTTTTTTCTATTTAGTTTTTTTAATGAAAAGTGCTAGTCATCACTCACTAATTTTTTTCAAGATCTAATGAAAAATAATGTGTTCCACAATGTGAAAAACACTCCTAGTCTAAAGTGTCTAAAGTGCTTCCTTTGATATCATTCTGTGTCAGCTTCCAATCCTTGATCTTAATTTATATTCCAAAATTCTCAAGAAAGAGAACATGTTTAGTTATTTTGGGGTCTTGGGCCTTCCCTTGTCCTAATCAGCAATGGCTGTATTCTAAACATGGATGCTGATGCCCAAGTTTGTAGATCATACATGTTCAAACTCTGGACAGACACTTCAGATAGTTTCTAGTCCACACAGACACTGGGCATTGAGACAGAGAGCTAAGCTGGTCAGATAGTAATGGGGACCATAGCTGTAAGGTCAGGTATAGCTGGGGCTAGAGTTGGAGTCCTGGCAATCCAGGTGACACACATGCAGGAGGACTGCATGGAGGAGCAGAGATGTTCAACAAAGAGGAAGAGAACAGAAGGCAACCACATGACTTTGCAGGCGATGCTGCGGGCCAAGCGGTACTTACCTGAGTTGAACTCAGATTTCCCTGTTGAGTGGGAAGCCACTGCGGATGTTGGATCCTGACCATCTTTCTTAATGCTCGATATTCTTAATGCTTGTAGAATTTTGAATTATGTCATAGACAGTAGGGGAAGCTTGAAATGTTTCTGTTATAAAAGTCAGGTGGAAAATTTCTCCGTTTTTAACCAATATCTTTCCCCTAAAGTTGGCATTAGGGACTTTGTGTCTGAGAGATAGAGCATAGGAACGCACAGCTCTGTCATGACCTTGGATCACTGGGGTTCAGAGTCACTCCTCCTATTGCTATATCTGTACCCAGAAGTGGTGACCAAGTATGGCCAGAAGACAATCAGGTTTCCATAGCATCAGGATCCCCTGGAGTGAACAAAACAAAATGCTCCAAATAATTTTAGTGCCGGTGCTGAGGGCAGGGATGGAAGACAGTGTTGGCATAGTTTAGGACTGAGCCCATAGTGGAGTAGCCGTACAGTAGAATGCTAGTCAGCAATAACAAGGAATGAACTCTCAAGCCATGCACAAGCTTAGATGGGTGGATCTTAAATGCTTATTGATAAGTGCAAGGAGCCAATCTGAAAGGCTCTTTATTGTATAATTTAATTAATGTGACATTCTGGAAAAGGTAAAACTGTAGAAGAATTTTCTGGGAGAGATGGTCGATATATATGGTTCTCAGTATGGATGGATTTTATTTTCAAACTATTAAAAGTTCTGCTGGAAACATGTTAGAAAGAGGTCAGCTGGAAGGGCAGTCTATACTTGAGCAAAGAAGGCCACACACCTGTGCCCTAAACTGACTCAGGAGTAGCTATCGCAAATCCTCCGAATGGATCTTCATTTTCCTGCTAGCATGGAATGCTGGCAAGAGGAGGAATTTTGAAACTATTACTATGTTAATAAAACACCTGAATTGATGAATTAGTGCCCTTGCTTCAGATCCTGTGTTGTCCTGTACTTTCATGAGAATGGCTTGGTAAAAAA
The DNA here is from genome assembly GCF_017311325.1 of Ursus maritimus. NCBI lineage: Eukaryota > Metazoa > Chordata > Mammalia > Carnivora > Ursidae > Ursus > Ursus maritimus. The sequence continues at coordinate 43,055,286 of NW_024426885.1, read as the reverse complement.
TATGTGATCTCTATCTTACCTGATCAGTTCATTGACAAAGATGGGTACATAACAGGACGAGAGCGGGTTGTACTTTGGCTTGCACATGACACTCATGGGTTAATTTTCTCAAACAACCAGGTGGTCTTGATACTTCTGATAATAGTCACTGGAAGGTGATACAATGGGCTTCTGAAATAGTTATACTTCCAAAATTCACACATCTGTTTCCAGGATTGTTTTAGCATAAAGATTGTCCCAAATAAGGGACAATCCTATAGTTAATAAGAATGTGGTCAATTGCTTCTTAATCCAATAGTTATTAAGAATTTGGTCCACTTAAATTATATACAACAGATTCTTTTCAGATGAGACTTTTCTTTCTGTTTATCAAAGTTATTCATGTTCAATTCAGAAAATAGGAAAACACAAAAAGAATCACATATAATCATATCACCAGGAAATGGGATGATTATTATAGGGGACTCTTTTCATTACTTTAAAATGTTCAGACTCGGTTATTGGACATTCTGGGTGATTCTAGACAAGTCTCTTAATCTTTCTGAGATTTAGTTTCCTCATCTTAAAAATGGGGATAATTATAACCCAATTGAGATAATAAGGTTGTTTTGAGCATCAAATGAATCAGGGTGTATAAAGCACAGCAATGCTTGGCACATAGCAAATGCTCACTGAGTGCTGGTTGCTAACATTATTATCATTGTCCTTACAATGGCTCTTATTATTTCTTTATAGTTTTACTCATTTTTTATATATGCTTTCTTATATTGTTGAATTCATGCTGTCTATATAACTTTATCTACTGCTTATTCAGAATTATTAAAAAATAAACATTGCCCCAAATTATTGCAAACTCTTTGTATACATAATTAAAAATAGTGAAATAACATGCTACTTAGATGCTGAATTTTAATTTACTTAACTATTGTTGGATATTTATGCTGTTCATAATTTTTCAGTATTACAAATAATGAGACAAGAAACATCTGTGTGTAAGCTTTTGTGCCTGTGCTTAAGCTTATTTCTTTGGAGTGGAATTACTAGTTCAAAAGTAACACTTGGAATACATCATGTAAAATTACTTTCTAAAAGGGTTGTGACAAATTATATCCCCAAGAGCTGTGCACAATTGGGCGTATTTCACTGCCCTTGATAATATTTGGAATTCTCGCTAAGACTATTTCTGAATTTTATAGGCAAGGGCATGCTAATTCAAACAACACATATTTTAAGGAGCCTACTGTGGACTAGCCACTGTACTAGACACTGAGATCAAGTGGGGAGATAATGGACACAGTTCTTGTTCCCATGGAATTTATGCTATGTGAACAGGAAACAAGTGGTAACTCAAACAATCACTTAACTGTGTGTATGCTGCAACTGCAATCACTTAACTGTGTGGAGGCTGCAAAGGAGAAGCAAATGGTGCTATGAGAGAGATTCAGGAGGCAAACTGACTTAGTCTTGAGGAATCAGAAAGACTCCTCTAAGAGAGTAACACTTCATCTGATACGTAAAGATGAGTAAGCATAACCTGGCAAAGGGCAGGTGCATGGAAGGGCATTCTAGGCAGAGGGAATGAGATGGACAAACACTTGGAAAGAAAGGGAAGAATGGCTTGTTGAGACATACCAGGAGACTGACATTGTCGTGGGGCACTGCGAGGCAGGGAGGGAGCCAGGGACGAGAGTGGGCTGAAGAGGTCATGAGGACCAGTGCCTTATCCTAAGAATTATGGGAATCAGGTGGCTTGATTTTTAGCATGGAAGTTACATTATCACATTAGTGTTTTAAAGAGACCAATCTAGCCAGAATGTGTAACGAATGGTTTGGAGACAGGAGAGAGAGAAGACTCTTTGAAGTATGTCAGTAGAAGGATAATGATAGCTTGAGCTAAAGTGGCTGCATTTACAGTGAGAAGCTATATATATATATATATATATATATAATATTTAGGAGGTAGAGTGGGTGATTGATTATCTCTGGAAAGTGAAAGAAAAAAAGAAGCATATGTTAAATATTATTTTCAAATTGCTGGTATGGGCAATGGGGTAGATGATTATGATGACTGGGAATGCAGTGGGGGAAGCCAAGTTGAGGGGAGAGATTTGGCTTCAGGTTTGAAGGTGCTGAATTTGATCTGAGAGCTCCAAAGGGAAGAGTTGTGGAGTCAGCTGAGTGTATAGGTGTCTGGAATCCAGATAAGAGGTCTGGAATTGGGGTGGAATAAACTTGGTAGTCATTAATACATAAGGGGTAGGGATACGTATTAGTAAATAGATGGTATTTCATATCACGGAAGTTGATGAAATTGCTTAGGAACAACTGTAGAGTGAGACAGGAAAAGAGCCCGGAATAAAGCCCTAATGTGTTGCAAAGTTTCATTATTAGATGGCAAAGGAGAAGCTAGAAAAGGATGGAGACATAATAGCCAGAGATGTCGAAGGTAACTAATGAGGCAGCAACCTCTTTGACCTTGGCCATAGCAACTTCTTACTAGCTATGTCTCCCAAGGCAAGGGAAACAAAAGCAAAAATGAACTATTGGGACTTCATCAAGATAAAAAGCTCCTGCACAGGGAAGGAAACAATCAACAAAACTAAAAAGTAGCCTACAGAATGGGAGAAGATATTTGCAAATGACATATCAGATAAAGGGTTAGTATCCAAAATCTGTAAACAACTTAACAAACTCAACAGCCAAAAAACAAATAATCCAATTAAGAAATGGGCAGAAGATATGAATAGACATTTTTCAAAATAAGTCTGAGAGAGACAAATACCGCATGATTTCATTCATATGTGGAATTTAAGAAACAAAACTGATGAACATAAGGGAAAAAAAAAAAGACAGAGAGGCAAGCCATAAACAGACTCTTGACTATAAAGAACACACTGAGAGATGCTGGAGGAGAGGTGGGCAGGGCATGGGCCAGAGGGGTGGTGGGGATTAAGGAGGGCATTTGTGATAGCACTGGGTGTTGTGATAAATCACTAAATTCTGTTCCTGAAACTATTATTTCATTGTGTGTTAACTAGCTAGAATTTAAATAAAAACTTGAAATTAGAAAAAACAAGAAAGTCTATTTTGTCTGATTAAAAAAAAAGAGAAGGTAGCTGATGAAGCAAGTTCTGATGAAGGTAGGAGGCAAGGTTGGATGGGGTCCAGGTGCTGATCTAGCAATTGGTCTTAAAATAGGAGGAGGGGCCCTTTCTCATTGTGTTAGGAGGGTGGGAGGAGAAGACAAGTCCACATGAAGATAACTTTATGAAATTGGTGTTGGAAATTTGAAGGAGTTATCAGGTTCTGGCTTAAATAATCTCAGTGAAGATTGGGGCAAAGTGACTGATTGAGTGGGGCAGACAGACAAGTTGGGTATTTGTGAAGTATCATTAAGATATTTTAAAAGCTGGTCATGAGAACATAATTGGGTCACTGGGAGTTGTAGTTGGTGATCCCGTGTTTATAGTGACATTCACTTGCCTACAGTGTGATTTTGCAATCAAGTGTGGTTTTGTATGGGCATGAAGAAGGTGATAGGTTCTTCAATGCCTGTGGTTTTGCCTGGGAGCTTGACGGAAGAAAGGAGGAGCTTGGGAGTTTAGAGGGTTTGAGATGGAATGAAGGGCTGTGGAATCTAAATTGGAGGAGGGGAAATGGGGACAGAGGATTGAGAGAAGGTGGAGAGGTCAGTGAGTTGGATGTCATGATGGAGGCAAAGCATAGATGCTCAGAGGACTGTTGAACCAGCAGAAAGGAGATCGTAGCCTTTTTGTTAGAATCCTTGGGGAAGGTGTCGTTATAGGAAAACCAGAATGTGTTTAGGGACTTTGTGGACTGAAATGGATATGTGGGGAGTGTTCTGAAGAAATAAGGAGGTTGAGGAAGCAAAAAGCCATAATGTTCAGTGACTAGAACATCTTTGTGGAGCCTTAAGAATGATAGATGTTAGTAGTTGAGCCAGAGAAGGAGCAGAAGGAGCAGGTGCCTGTGGGGAACCTCAGGGAGTGATCAGATGTCAGGAGATGATGATAATGAAAAAGAAGAGATAGTGTGCAGCCAGAGAGCTGAGCCTCATTATTTCTGTTTGTACCTTTTCAAGTGGTACATTTTAAAGGTGTAGAATTTGTACACTTTAAAGATTAACCAGACTCCATGGGTTCAAGCTTGTTATCGACATTGCATTAGCCTCTTGTGACTTCTCTGTTAATGGCTTTTCCCCATTTATCTACTGAAGTTTTAGTGCTGCTACTTATCTATTACTGTGTAAGTAATTTATACATTAGGATTATTAAGCTTTGGTGTGCTATTTGTTACAAGTGTTTTTCTAAATTTACTTTTTAATTGTGGATTTATAAATGAGTGATTAGCATGTAAATTCGAGTCAAACACAGAACTTGCAGTTGCTTATTTACATTTATTTGATTTATTTTCTATTTTATTTTCTTATTGAAGTGTAGGTGAGCAGAACTTGTAAGTTTTTTTTTTTAAAGATTTTATTTATTTATTCGACAGAGATAGAGACAGCCAGCGAGAGAGGGAACACAAGCAGGGGGAGTGGGAGAGGAAGAAGCAGGCTCCCAGCAGAGGAGCCTGATGTGGGCCTCGATCCCATAACGCCAGGATCACGCCCTGAGCTGAAGGCAGGCGCTTAACCGCTGTGCCACCCAGGCGCCCCAGAACTTGTAAGTTTTTAAGCAGCATATCTATGTTTTTCCTTTGTCATATCTTTCATTAATTTGAAATCCAGAACATTCTCCCAGAGTCAAATATTTGATTAAAATTGATTATGTTAAATTTTATTATACATTTTAAAGTAATTGTGACATTTAGTATGTTACTTTTTTGTTCCTCCAAATTTTCTGTTATATTTGGTGGCAGGAAGTTTTCTATAATTTTCTTTCCAAATGGCCACTCATAAAGAATTAACTTTCCCATTGAGTCCAAGCTACCAATATGACCTCAATTGGATCACAAAATTCCTGAAAATTTAACAATATGCTCTTGCAAGCTAATACTTGTGACTTTAGCATATCACTGCCTCTTCTGATTCATTACTCTTTTTAGAGAACTTCATTAGGCTTTATCTTTGCTTTATCTGCATTGGTGAACTTTGGGATCACTTCATCAAGCTCTCCTCAAAACTAATCAGTTTAATGGTAAGAATAAAATTAAGTCCATGCATTCACCAAACAATTAAAAATTATGTAGCATATATTAAGCTTCCCTGTCTTGAGAATTTTTAAAAAATTTGTATCATGTTTCATTGTTATTTTTTTCCATATAAATTTTCCACATTTCTTGTCCTAGGGTATTTATAATTTCATTTCTTTTATTTTTATTGTTTATGCAATTTCATGAAACTGGTTAGTCCTGAATATGAGGAATAAATAGATTTATTTTGTATAAATCTACTTTGGAGGACCAATACTTCTACTCATTATAGAGCTCATTAAGGGGTTAAAAAATGCCAATTCTGTGTTCACAACTCATGTATTTTTAAGTTCTTCTTTAAAATGCATTTAAGACTAACAATACATTGCAAAAGTGCTACAGAAAGTTTCATATACACTTCACCCAGCTTCTCCTGAAGATAACATCTTCTATAACCACAGTACATCATCAAAATCGGGAAAGTGATATTGGCACTACTCATGTATAGACGTCATTTGGTTGGACTCACAACCAGTATTCCCCTAAAGAATTAAATAGAAGGGAATAGAGTGGACTAGAAGAAGTAGAGTACATGAGTGATAAGGATGCAGGGGGCGTAGCTTTATGAAAGTAAATGTCATTGCTATGATAAAAAAAAGTTTGAAAAAATATTTTTCTAGACACTCCTGTTGTAATAATTTTTTTGTAGTATTTGAGTAGGTTCTGCATGAGGTTTGCTCTTGTAAAAAGATTTTAAAAATAGTTATTTCATTCTGTTTAAAAGGCACTAATCCTCAGGAAGAGGCTACATCATTCCCTGGTCTCACGCCCTTTCATCAGTTTGCATGTCCCGCCATTTAGTTATTTAGATACTAGGTTTCAGTTTGACAGTATCTTTAGTTTCAAGTATTTTAGATGCTGGGCAATTAGGATAATTATTCCAAAATATATTAATTTCAGAATTGGAGGGTCTATGAGACAATTTGGACTGAGAGAGTTAGGTACCTGGCCAATGTCAGGTCTTTCTGATTCTGAAATTCGTATTTTGTCATATGACAATTTTTTTTATTTTGAAAGATTTTATTTATTTGTTTGAGAGAGAGAGTGTGAGTGAGAGAGCAGAAGCAGAGAGGGCAGCAGAGGGAGAGGGAGAAGCAGACTCCCCGCTGAGCCAGGAGCCGAGTGCAGGACTTGATCCCAGAAACCAGGAATCATGACCTGAGCTGAAGGCAGCCAGTGAACTGACTGAGCCACCCAGGTGCCCCAGCATATGACAGTGTTTTGATTGAACAAAGACTTCCTCTGCCTACCATGTAAAAAGAGTCTAGGATTAATAACTCTTAATATGTCTTCCTGGTGGCTCCCAGTGGCAAAGTTGTTTGTACGTTTAAAACAACGGCACTTGCATCTTATAATTGTTGTGAGGGAGGGATTTACAAGTGCTAGAGGAGGTGCTCAGAGTGGGTCATCTGGACAGCAGCAGTGGTGGCCTCACAAGCAGGTGAATGACCCTTGACCTGAATCTCGCAGGTCATCTGGGAATGCTCAGATGGAAAAGATGTGGAAGACATACAAACTGAGGGGAGAACACAGAGAAAAGCTCAGAGAAATGAGAGATTGGGGCATTGAGGAAATAAGAAGACAGTGAGACTTTCCTTTTCTTCACTGGTGTATTTTTAGGGAAAAGTTATACAGACAGTGAAGAAACTATGTAATTTTTGCAGTAGCAAAATGGAAGAAGGACCCTGGAAGTCAGAAAAGCACCCGGGCTGGGAGGAGAGGGCTGCCCTGTAGGACATCTGAACAGAACTCTGTAATTACCACTTGACCAGAACAAAGGCAAACTCAGTGATGGAAAGGACCCAGAAACCTCTGAAACCTTACAAGTGAATCTTCTAATTGTCATCAAATACTTAATTGGGAGCCTGCCAGGTCTGCACTCAAAGCTCTATTCCTCAAGACAGAAGTCTCCCGGCCCTGGCATTAGTATGCCACTGCACTTGCCTTCACTCTGCTGCCTCAGTCTGTTGTTTTGAAGCCAGCATAAATCAATAGTAACCACCCGGGGCACAGGAATTGTTGGAAGTTCGGCTCACAATGAAAGCAGAACAAACCCCAAACCACAGGCTTGCCCATAGTCCAGACCCACCGGCACCTCTGAGGCCTGGTGAGCTGAGGAGCCACTCCAGCCCTCTGTGAGGGCCATGGGTAAGGAATAATAAATAAAGTTATTCACTGTTTAATCCTTCACCACCCACAGCTTCTGAATACCTCAGGCAGTAAAGGGAGCTTGTTTGGGGACTGTTGTAGGAGGAATTCCGATGAAGCCATGTGCCTCAATCTGCACAGTGAGGCCCCATTCCCTCTTATAGACACTACCTCTGTGTACCCACACGAGTAGGGTGTATGGACCTGGTGGTTTGGCTCTTGGTGTAGTGGATCACAGCCAAATACTGCCTGGGTGTGACGGAGCAAGTGCACCTTCTTCTTCACCTCTTCCTAGAAACTAACCCTATTCCAGCACGTGAATGGAGTTTTTAAGAAAGAAATACTTAAGATGGTAATTCTAGTGAATGTTCTATAAAATCACTTGAGGAGAGTTTGTAAATTCCAAAGGATCTAAAAATACTCTACAGAAACCCTCTTTTGGGAATATCTTTGGGGAATACAGAATTTTTTCCCCAGATGATGGTTGTAAGTCAAGGACCTGGGAAAAGAAGCACAGAGCTGGTGAGTGACCTCACCCTTGGACCGATGACTTCTGTCACTAACCCCGAGTCAGGAGAACTTAGCTCCTCACTCTTCTGACTCAAAGGACTGAAGACCTTAACGTTTGTGTTCCTTATTCTTCTGTCCTTGAATTTGCCTTGTGTCAAAGTACTGATGCTGAGGAGGAATTTCTCTCCACAGTACCCAAGGCTGCAGAAGGGTACCTTAGAAGCATGTAGACCAATATCAAACAGGAATCTGGCTATGCAGAGTCTAGGAGAAAGAACGGTTGGCTCCAGTCAGAGAAATTTAAGGCTTATGTGAGTACCCTCAACTCTACTCAGTAATTTGCTCTTGGATTTTGCCACCCAGTTTTGAGTTTCCGTCATTCCCCTCTTCAAGGGTCAGCCACCTTTTTAGGGCCAAACTTGCTTCTTTCCTTCTTCCTGATTGGAGAATCTTAATCTAGTTTGTGGGTGAAACTCTCTATCAATGTTTCAAATATTTTATTTATGGTGTAAACATTGGACTGAGATCCTCAAAACTCAGGCTTTTGAAACCCAGATATCTCAGAGTCCATAGTCTCTCATGCTTCATTCCCCCTTCTGATTACCCCCCATTTCTTTATTCCTTTCTTCTCCTACCGATCTTCCTAGTTCTTATGTTCCATAGATGAGAGAAACCATATGATAATTGTCTTTCTCTGCTTGACTTATTTCACTTAGCATTATCTCCTCCAGTGCCGTACTCTGAGAAACAAACTGAGGGCTTCAGAGGGGAGGGGGGTGGGGGAATGGGACAGGCTGGTGATGGGTGGTGGGGAGGTCATGTATTGCATGGTGCACTGGGTGTTATATGCAACTAATGAATCATCGAACTTTACATCAAAAACCAGGGATGTACTGTATGGTGACTAACATAATATAATAAAAAATATTTAAAAAAATGCAAAGCACAAAAAATAAAAAAAATAAAAAAAATAAAAAAAAATGAAACCCAGATATCTCTTAACTGTTTTTATGGTATGCTAGTTTTCTCAACAGAGCAACACTGCTGCCAGCTGAAGGGGTAGAAAGTACAAGGAGTACAAAGAGCTGTTAGAAAACATTATCTCAGAATACCATCCCACAACCCTTCCACAAGGGACAGAAAATTTCTAAGTGCTTGGATGTCCACAGTTCCCAGTAGTGGCTAATACTGTTTTGAAAAGTATTGTAATAAGACATGAAAAAGAAATGAGACACAAATGTAGAAATAAACTAAGCTAAACTGATGATTTACTGGTGACATGAGTACCTAGAAAATCTAAAGCAATCAATTTAACAACTATTATCATTTTACCTAAAAATGTAGAAGAGTGGCATAATAAAAAGTAGACGAAACTCCAGAGAGTTTTTTTTTCCTCCAACCACCATCAATAAGAAGGTGTGAAACCTACCCCTCCACCCCCCAAATCTATTCACAGTAATAGAAAATAAGATGGATTTACATCGGTGGTTTTCAAGGATTTCATTTCATTTTCTCCTGTTAGCTATCATACGGAATATACAATATTATCCCTATTTTGTGATAAGAATCTTGACTATCAAAAGCCACTTTGCTGCTGAGTTGCCATGTTATCTCATCTTGGAATTAATAGAGGAAACAGAATCTAATATATACATAGATTCTTTTTTAAAAAGCCCCAATAATAAAATTGAGAAAAAAAGGACTGTCTACTTAGAAAATGTTTATATCAAATCTGACAGGTTAAGGAAAAAAGATAAAGGCTTTAAGAGCTTATTTTTCAAATGCACAAGCATTCTGAAGAAGATAATAGTTTAATATGAAAGGGATATGAGCAAACAAAAGTGGATATACAATTAGGAAAGAAGTGATTGGAAAGTGCCTATCATTCTTAGTATTCAAAGAATTGCTAATGCAAAATACCTATAGAAATCATTATGCAGCTATTAAAGGAGCAAAATGAAAATTTATAATAGAATTTGAAATTGTCCAGTCTATGGTCCTCTGGCATGATTATTCATTGCTGGTGGAGTTTGAAGTGGAAAGAACTGTTTTAAATAGCATTGAGGAACTATTAAGTAAGAGCCATAAAAGTATTCATATTTCTTGACCCAATAATTTCTGACCCTATAAATTTATTTTAAGGAAATATTTGCCAGGAAAAACCTCTATATTTGCACAGATAGATTCACTGCAGCAGAGATAGGCGGGTGGCCGTTTGGTGCTTACACTGAGGAATGGGGATGCCCTTGGACTCATGAGTGAGCTTTCTCCACTCAATTACCTAGTGACCTTGGGCAAGTGATGTGACTTCCCTGTACCTCCATGTCTTCATGTAGGCAATAGTGTTGCAGCCTAAATTGTAGGCTGTTGTGAGGATCAAAAGAGTTAACAAATGTGGAACACTTAGAAAATGTCTGGCATGTTGCAAGCATTCTGCTGTATAAACTATAATTACAGAAAAAAAAATTTAAAGGGAATCAACTTAAGTACCCCACACCAGGAAGATTGTTTAAAAATTATATTGACCTGACTTAATGCCATTTTATAAAACCATGAAGATGGTATTTTGAGGACTCTGAAACTGAAAAACAAGTTTATGATGGACTAATCAGTAAAATAAAGACTAAACATTCTGAGCTCACTGCAATCACAACCATGCAAAATATGTCTGAAGGAGGGGGGGAGGAAAATGGTTTTGTTAGCATGGGTTGGATTGCAGGTGGTTTGCAAGCATTTTCTTTCATCTTATGTGGCCTTTTTTAATTTAAAAAAATAAAGCAATACCATGCCAAAACTAATTCTTCTTAAAGACTGCCTTTGGCTTTGTCTGCTCTGGTGTGCAAAATCAAGTACACTTGGAATGAGGCCATTTGGGAAGCCTCAGGGGGGTGCAGATGACAAGCCAGGTGCTGGCAGGTGCAGCAGCANCAGCAGGAATCTCCTGCTACCTGCATCCTGGAAGCTTCTGTCCTTCCCTCACTTCTGTTAGTCCCTGTAGTGGGGAGTCAGTCCCAGGATCCCTCTGGCCAGATCCCCTTCCTGTCAAAGTGAGATTCTTTGTTTTTCCCCCTTTTTGAAAAAAAATTATAGTTATAATGTCTTTTCAAAAAAGCAGATTTATTAAGTATAAGTGATACACAAAACTCTCCATCTTTAATGTGAACAATTGGATGAGTTCAGATATGTGCAGACACCTGTGAAAACATCACTGCAGTCAATAATAAACATATCCATCACTTCCAAAGTTTTCTCCTGCCCTCTCTCCATTCCTCCTACACTCTCTTTACATTACTGTGGTAAGAATGAGAAGGGGAAATAGGGAGTTGTTGTCCAACAGGCATAAAGTTTCAGTTACGCAAGATGAATAGGTTCTGGAAATCTGCTGTACAACATAGTGTCCGTAGTCAACAATCCTGGGTTATACACTTACACACGATTCTTAGGAGGGGAGAGTCTTTGTTTTTCATTACAAAGATCTTAAGGGCCTTGGAAACCTGCTGCTATTAAAGGTTTAGGGTAAAAAATCTGAATCTTCATTACTAAGGAAGAGAAGGGCAGTGAGATGATCGGGATGCTGGGAATTTGGCCTGGCCTTGAGAGGGGCTGTGCCAGAATGAAGACTAAAACTGGAGGACTAGTTTATAAGAATAATTAATGTGAAGATAATTTCAAATAGTTGTCAAAATCCTGGTCTTTTAGATAGTAACAATCCAATAGTGTTCTATTATTTACCTGTATGCCTGAGCAACTTTCTTTCCTTATGCATGGGATTGGGATAATAAAGGTGCCTTAGTCTATGAGTTTTATAGGACTAAAAAGCATAAGAGAAATGATGTCACTACCTGGCAATTAGTAAGTCCTCAAGAAATACTCCTTCTTCTGATGTAAGTGGTCTGTAAGAGGTTACGTATGTAGGAAATTGAAGGGGGGGGCAGGCAGCTGCTTGGGGCCAGGTTGGTTGTTAATGACCTGAATTGTTTATTTCAAGGGTCTTAGTTCATCAGACTGCCTCACGCTCACCAGCAGTGAAATGAGCCTTACAAAAGCAGTGATTTCTTTCGCTCCTCCTCTCTGATGACATCTCTGTGGCTCTCCGCTCAGCAGTCCATTCAACATCAGTAATTCTCAGTAAAGGATGTTTTTCACTGAGGCTGATGAGGGGACATACAATGAACAAGAGTGACAGATAAAGGAGACTCCACTATTGGCTTCCCAGTGGTGAGTGGATCCACGTGTCTCTTACTTCTCAGGGTGTCCCTTGCATCTCTCAGTAAAACTGTTGCCAGTGAGGCCAATGGCCGTGGTCCTTTTGCGTATCAGAACATATCCTTCATTAATCAGGGATTCTCTGCCAAGTGAGCCGCAGTATCCAGAATTCTGGAGTGTCTTTGGTCAGACTAAAAGGCTTTCGCTAATTTTCCATACCACTGACAATAGTGGCAAATACTTTCTAAGATGTGTGGCTGACAACGAAAAGACTTTAGTACTACAGTGTGTTTTCAATCCTGAAGTTTCTAGGTCATATATCGAAACTGGAAATCTATTGGATGTTGTTGGGCAAGATGGATTAGGAAAAGAAAAAAATATGAGAAATAGGGAGACGCAGAGCCCATTGGTGATATGCTGGCTCTAGGCACAGAGAGCAAATTGGGGCTAGGCTTTAGGCCCGATCACCCCTTTCTTTTACCACTGAGATGGATCTGCATCATAGCAAGTTTTCTACAGAAGAGGGCCTTGTATTTGTTGCTTGATATGTTATGAGCAAGAGTTGTGGCCCCAACAAGATTGATTGAATGAGTTTACTTACACATCTAACAAATATATGAGTGGCAACTATGGGTTAGGACTCTTGGGGATACATGAGGACAAAGACCAGTCCGTGTCCTAAAAAAAAATAACATTTTTTTTTGAGAGATGAATGATTCATAGATCAACAAAATGCATAAAAAATGTGATTTCAGGTACTTAAGATAACTTCAGGCATTAGAGGGCTATTTTAGATAGAGTGTTTAGGGAAAGCACTGAGGGTATTATATTTGGGCAGGGGGACTAGATGAAGAGAAGAAGTAAGATTTGACATTTAGGTGAATCAAAATAGAAAATCAAGTTGGCTTGACCTTCCAAATATATCCAGAATCCAGACACTTCTTACCATCTGCACTGCTGACTCTTTGGACCAAATCCCCTAAAATCTCATTGTGAGTTACCCAGTGGCCTCCATACTGGTCTCCCTTCTTTACCCTCCCCACACCCCACCCCACCCCACCCCACAGTCTATTCTCAACACAGCAGCCTAGGTACATCTTCAAAACTTTAAGTCATATGATGCCATTTGGGTGCTGAAAATCCTGAATGGCTCCCCATTTCATTCAATGTCAGATTCCAAGTTCTTACCATGGGCTACAAGGCCTGGCATGAGCTATGTTTGTTTCCTATGAGTCTGTGAACAAGGATGAGTACCCTGCATGATACAACAATGAGCACTTCCCTCCATTGTCATCTCAAACCCTGGAGGAACAGAGCCTTCTGTTGCTCCATTTCCAGTTGTCTGGACCTATTGTTGACTCTGGACAGGTTCAAGGAGACTGGAAACAGTGTGGACTGTAACCAGAATTTAGGACTAAGGGGATGCCTATTTCCCAATTCATTCCTGGAAAATTACAAGAGATTCTGGTGACTGTTAAAAGGTCAAACAGGTATATTAGTCAGGGTAGCTAAAACACACAGCCCCCAATCTTAGTATTTTAAAACCATAAAATTTTATTTTGGACTCATGTAAAATCTAGGATTAGGGATGTGCTCATCATCCCAGTTATGACAGCTGCTAAGGCCCAGAGATTCTCTCCATCTGTGGTCTGAAGAAGGAAGAGGGAAAACATGGAGGATGGCACAGAATATTTTGGGCACTTGGCCTGGAAGTGACATACATCAATTTCTACCTACATTCTGCTGGGCAGAGCTGGTTATACGCTCCGCCTAGGTACAAAAGAGCCTGGCCATGCTTCACTATACCTGAGACAGCTGGATCCTGGAACATGAGTTGGGTCTCAATATTGAAAGTTCTAGGCAGAGAAGATGACATAATAGGGTATGGCCCAGTATGGACCCCAAAGAAATCAAGACATATTTTGGGATTTGAAAGATCTCTATTGTTGTTTGTTGTTGTTGTTTTTTTGTTTTGTTTTGTTTTTACTTGAGAATAGGGCATTTGTGGGAGAATGTCAAGAGTTAACACTTGAGACATAGCGGGACTTAGACCACCTAGGGCCTTCAGAGCCACGCTAGGCTGTTTGGATTTTGTCTTAAAGGGGGAGGCCATGGGAAACTTCATATGAAGGATTTTCATGTCTAGTTGGCAGTTTGAAAAGTCATTATGGAATAGAGGGCAAGACTAGAGGCAAGTACCCCGGTCAGGAGGCTGTTTCTTCCGGTATTCCCTATCTTAAGAATTCTCAAACTCGACTCACACTAGGGGCTATGTTTCCCAACTGAGGTCAGTATTCATATACATATATACACATGTATATAAGATATTAAAGACATTTTAACTCAGTCTATTTCATTTAAACAAGTAGTGGTTACCACTTATTTGATTGAATTATCCGCCTTCTAAGAAGGTCACAGCACATAGTTGGGAACCACTGCCCTGTCTCACTGACAGACAACACAGTACAGATGGTCCCCAGACCCAATCTGGGTGTCATGTGAGACCCCTGACTTACCCTTAACATCCTCACAGTTCATCAGTCACATTATTTCTGGCTTATTTCTTAAATATTCCTCACCCGATTTCCACTGTTTGAGATGAATGTTTTGCAACATGGGGATCCCCCAGGCTCTCTAAGACCGTTTTATGGAGTCTACAGGGTCATAGACATTTTCACATTTTTGTAATGACACTAAAATGTTACTTCCCTTTTTCACATTTATTCTTTCACAAGTGTACAGTGGAGTTTTCCAGAGGTTACATGATAAGTGATGACATTAGTTGTTCTGATGCTCATGTTTTTAGTTTTAATTTCTAATATGTGAAACAATGATAGCTGGGACCTTCCTCATTAAAACCTCAATAAGTATTAAAGAGGGCAGTGGGGTCCTGAGACCAAGGAGCTTAAGAATCCTTGGTTTAGACCCTTATGATTCTGTTATTCTCTTACCATTAGTAATAACTGGACATGATTTTGTGGCCTTAGACATCTCTAAACAAACACTCTTGCTAGATTATCTGGTCTTGTACTTCATCAGTAGGATTCTTGTGTCTGATTATCCAGAGGCATGTCTGTGCTGTGATTCGTGGAGCTCTAATACCTAATCTGTCCTTGATCCTCAGCCTTTTGTATCAATTTTAGAACATCAGGGCTGCATTATTTAGGTCTCTGAATGTTGGAGTACCATTTAGCTCATTCATTTGACCCTGTGACATTGTGTGTGTGTGTGTGTGTGTGTGTGTATATATATATATACACACACACATATATATAAATGTACATTGTATATATATACACTATGTATATATATTTATATTTATATATTTTTTGCTTCTGCTCAGGAGATACAGAGCTCCTAAAAGTTGATACAGAACCCCTAAAACCCTTGTAATTTCTTTTTTTTTTTTTTTAAAGATTTTATTTATTTATTTGACAGAGATAGAGACAGCCAGCGAGAGAGGGAACACAAGCAGGGGGAGTGGGAGAGGAAGAAGCAGGCTCATAGCGGAGGAGCCTGATGTGGGGCTCGATCCCATAACGCTGGGATCACGCCCTGAGCCGAAGGCAGACGCTTAACCGCTGTGCCACCCAGGCGCCCCACCCTTGTAATTTCTTGAGTGATAATTATTATAAGAGCATCTTACACAGAACTTCTAAATGTCTTGGAGTTCCTGGGTGACAGGAACATCTTTATTCCAATGAGGTGACCCTGGGTGGGCTCCTGGATAGCTTCAGAATGGGAGCTGGTTACCAGAAACACCAAGCCATGCTTAGAAGCTTAAAACTTTTAACCCACCTCCATCCTCCAGTTGAGGAGTGGGGCTGGAGACTGAGCTAATAAACCATCTGCCTCCATAAAAAGTCCTAACCTCAAGTTGGAGAGAGCTTCTGAATTAGTGAATGCATCCATGTGCTGGGAGAGTGGCATATCCAACTCCATGGGGACAGAAGCTCCCGTGCTGGGGGCCCTTCTAGATCACACCCTATATACTCTTCATCTGGCTATTCATTTGTATCCTGTGTAACAACCTGCCACATGTAAGTACAGGGTTTTCCTGGAATCTGCAGACGGCATTCTGAGAACCCCCGAGTTATGGCCAAGTTGGATGCCTGGTGTGGGTGCCCAGTGACGAGCCTCTGAAGTGGGAGGCAGTCTTGTGGCACTGAGCCCTTCATCTGTGAGGTTGGCATGAACTCCGGGTAGTCAGTGTCCGAAGTGAATTAAATGGTAAGACAGTCAGTTGGTGTGTGCAGAAAGTTAGAGAATTGCTTTGTGTGGAAAACCCACATATTTATTGTCAGAAGTGCTGTGAATAGAGACGTGTTCTTTTAGACCCCATTGCTACTCTGTGGACTCCTGCACCGGTCATCTCATCTAACCCACAGCCTTTAAACACTTTCTGCAACCTGACAGCTCAGGCATCTGGTCTCTACTTCTGACCTCTCTTCCAGATTCTGGATTTGACTGTTGAATCCAGATGCCTGTTTCACATCTCTGTTCGGATACTTACAATGCAACTCCTAATTAATATCTTCAAACCTTAACTCCTGATCTCTTCCATAGATGCTTCCCTCAAACTTCCTCATCTCAGTAAAAAAACAATTGCCTTCTTTAAAACCTCAGACCAAATGCTTGACTTCATTGACTCATCTCCTGGCTAATAAATCCAACTCAACGGCCAATCTGGTGGCTGTATCAACAATGCAGCAACATTTCCTGCGGATTTACCGTACCTCTGCTCGTGCCCCTTGGACTTATCTACCATCCTCTTTTGTCTGGACTTTTGCAATGGTCTGCTGATGGATTTCCTCACTTCTACCTTCCCCCAAGACATTTGACTCTCCATAGAGCTGATGGGTCTCTTTATAGAATTTTCTTAAAAAAAGAAATCCCATTTTCAGTGGCACATGGTTTTGAAAAGCCTTTTCCAGGGCCACCTCCACTTTTCTTTGCACCTGGATCTCCAGGATCTGTATGGGAGAGATTGAAACTGAGCCCTCATGCTCAGAGAGGATGGTCCCTGCTACTTTGTCACGTAACTGACCTCAACTTACCCAATCTTTCTTTTTAAGGCCACATTCTAGGGATGGTGCACTTTTTGGAGGAGTCTGGGCATTTTGGTGCTATCAAAGTGTACCATCAAAAGCTAAAACATACAGTATACAGGACACCCCTGTTTTTAACTTCAAGATAACCTTGGCAGCGTAGACCAGTCATGCCAGAGAAGGCAGATTCCTAGTGAAAGCATTAGGCTCTCTGGAGTGGGGGTTAGGGCCAAGACCCAAAGGAAGTCACATAATTCTTACAGAAGGGGCTCTTATTCACCTAAAGCTCATCCACATGCCCCATCACCTGAACTTCTTCATCTGATCCAGAGCCAAGAGCTCCCTCCCATCTTGTTTCACTCTAAGGCTGAGATAGAACAAGTGGTTCCCAATGTCTGGGGATACTTCCATTTAGATTAAGAGGCAAATTAATTGAGAAGTGACACACGAGTCAGTGAAACAGAACTTATTACTGGGGCCACAGAAGCAGGACTCATGTAAAAAGAAGGGAAAAACAAAAGAACCAGGCATGTCAGCACTTTCACAGGCCACGGATGACTGAGTAGAAAACTGAGATGGGATCTCAGACATAGGGAGGAGAGTGGGATAAGACAGACTCAGCTGAACAAGGAACAAATGGGGGCACAAGTCTCTAAGCAGGTGCAGATTAGAATCCTGTCAACATCCAGTATGACTTGATAGTGAAACCCTTAAGCCCCTTACTCTTCCACCCAATTACACTTGCAGGGTACCGGTGGATGGGGACTAGGGCTTGCAGCTGCCAGCTTCCTTCTTTTTGATGTCAGTCTTAGGCAGGCAGCCTAGAGGACAGGAGCCAAGAAAGAAAATGCCTCTTATTCACTTGCTGTGTGTCATGTCTGGTGCTTGGTGCTGCACAAGCATTTTCTGATCGATTCTTTAACAGCCTGTTAGGGAGGAATTATTATCCCTATTTTAGAGGTGGGGAAATTGAGATTCAGTGACATCGATCAAATCATTGAGAGTCACGCAGCCACTGAGCCATAGATTCAGCGTTAACACCTGGCGTTTCTGATTCCACAGTCCATGCGCTTAGTGATAGCACTGCATACCTACCCACCAGTCCTGAAGCCAGACACGCAGTCCCGTCTAGGTAGTAGACAGCAAGCAGCTTGAGGGCAGGGACCAGATGCTTTCCTCTGCATGTCCTTAGCATCCGCCACGGTATCTTGCATATGCTTCGTGAAAAACACCAAAGGAAACTGGACTCATCTGTCGTTATCTTTCAAATAATTAAAGAAAACACACGAGAGTAATTTGAGCTTCTAATACTTTGAGAATGGATAATAGAAGTTGGTGCTTATCAGTTGATTTTTACTTCATTGAACCTGGACTTCATGATTATCCTGCATCTTGCACTTTATGCATTGTACCATTATCCCCTTAGCAAAACAGCTCAAATTCTGTAACACCACCAGTCTTGTTTTCACTACACCTCGCATTTCCCTGAGCATCGGAGTCCATTATCATGGCTACCACACCACAGACACATGCCCCTGTTGTCAGGTTCTGTGTACTTACAGGCACAGGAGGACTTGGGTACAGGCCATATTTGGGTCTGCATTTTAATGTTCCTAATCATCTAGGAGGCACCTTTCCCCTTAGAGGAAGAAAAGGAGCAACCTAATGAAATCCCAGCATTAAAGAGAATGCTTTGTGTTGTGAAAAAGTGATTCATACGAAACACACCCTCTAAGCCTCAACCCTAGGGTGATTAGAACCAACATCAGCTATACATTGGGGGCTGGGGGCACTGTGCCCTCTGTGAGAAGCTGTTAAGCCATGATTTCTGCTTTGGACACTGAGGCTAGCCAAGGACTTTGCACCAATGTCCAGGTTCCCTAGGATGCTGTCTGGGTTGAGAAGAGTGAGGGTGGCATTCATGCCAACTCCTTTACCCCATTCCTTTTCACCCATGGCAGAGGCTGTGAAAGACCGATGTCTTTTTCTCTCCCAGACGAGTTTGAGGGTACCTTGCTTTCTTTCCTGCTGGGCTCTACACTCTTTAATCCTCCTAACCTACAGACTCTCCTTTATCCAAAGAGCAAGCTTTCCTTCTCCAAAAGCCAAGCCTGTCTACTGGTGGTGCTCCGAGTGTGGTCCTGGGGCCAACAGCATCATGTGGAAACTTGTTAGAGATGCAAATTCTCAGCCCCAACCCTAGATAAATTCAATCAGAAACCTGGGGGTGGGGCCTAATAATCTGTGTGTGTGTGTGTGTGTGTGTGTGTGTTTCTAGACAACAGTTTTACTTATTTATTTATTTAATTATGTTATGTTATGTTAGTCACTGTGTTTTAACAAGCTCTTCAAGTAATTCTGATGCACATTACGCTTCGAGAAGCACTGTTTCAAGTACTGGATAAAGCTCATTTTGACATATGGAGGACTTTACAATAAAGAGGGAGGCTGGCATTCAATTTTTGCATCAAAATCTCTTTTCACCACCCCTCCCTACCCAGCATGGTCAAATCCAGTGTGCAAACCTCTTCAGTTCTCCAGCGTTTGTACACTGAGCCCTTGCCCTGGATGCTCCATCATTGTATTTCTTTGTAAAGAGTGTTCTTCTCATTGTAGGTGAACTCTGATGCCTCTTCACTGTCCTGACAAGTGTTTGGTAGAGTGGTAAATAAGGAATTAGTCTTTAATGTGGGATGTGGGGAATTAGTCTAGGCATGGGGGCAGGTGGTAAAGTAGCCTCTAGAGAGGTAAGGAGGGAAAATGGTCCAGCTTGTGTTGGAACAAATTCTCCAGCTTAAGGATCATGGGTGAACACACATTCAGGATTAGCGTGAGGCTGGTTGTGAAGCACGTAGCTGCACCCACCTACGATGGGGAGAAGTACTATTTCTAGTGCTGGCGGTGTCTCGGCTCCTGCAGCAGAGTGACCCAGGGCAGAGGGGCATGATGAGGACCATTTCTGACAATGGAACCTCAAGGAAGGCAACAAGGAGTTTGTGCAGAGATGGCTGTCCCAGGAAGAGGGAGGCAGTAGCTGAAGAGGTGAAAGTGATGGGGAAGGTGACTACACACAGAACAGCAGCACCTGTGAGCAGATAGGCAAGGTTGGCTCTGGCCAACTCTGAAGGCTCTATCAAGGAGCACTCACCAAGCCTCCTGCTTCCTGGTAGGTGTTCTGTTGGAGGTGGGAGTGGCCTGTGCAGAGTCAGGGGGTGGGATGTCTCTCTGTGGAAGGATGGAGAGAAGTGCCAGGATTCTAGCAGGGAAAGGTGAGTGCTTCCTCAAACATGATGGATGTGTTAGTATTGAGGTGAGGAAGAGAAATTATTCAGTCCCTGCCCAGGAACTCCATACTTGCCATTTACCAGGCAATGTGCCTTTTTAGGGCTTAGTAACAAAGAGTTATATTTCTAATTTCTCTTTGTAGTTCTAACAAGCCTGTCTCTTTTTCCCCACTCTCTCCTAATTCATGAGTCAGGTCTTGTTAGTGTCTGCAGATAGCTGTAGTATGAGGTACCTCATGTCAAGCTGAGGTTTCCGTAGAAACAAATAGAGACCTTGCTTTCTGAGTCTTGCAGAGAATTTTTCTGGCAATTTATCAGGAATGGCAGTATGTTCTTTTGGGCAAGGTATTTGCACTCCTTGGAGGAAAAACATGATAAACAAAACATTATCCCAGAACAGAGCTGTTCTGTTTTCGTTTTTATTTTTTTCCTTCTCCACCATGTCTGGCTCTGGCAACCCACCTCCAATTGCTTTCTGAGCATCTCTGGCTGAGATCTGTTGAACTCCAGCTGTTCTCTGTCCAGTTCTGATGCTGTCTAGCCTCCTCCAGACATGTTGCAGAGGGGGTCTGAGAAGGGAGAGTATGGGGAGGTGGAAAGAAAAGAGCAAGATTAAGGGCATTCATTGGAACAGATTGAGGGAATGGGGGGGCAGCGGGCTCCATCAGATGAAGCTGTTGGTTGTGCTCTTGAAAATGTTGGTAGTTTGGGGTCAACTTGTAATTCCATATATGCTACAAAACCTTGGGGAAGTTTGAATTTTGATCACAATGTTTAGGCAGTGGCCGTGGTTGTGATCTGAAGATAACCAGATTTTAGAAGTAAAGGGAAGATCAAAAGGTAATCAATCAAAATTCCATAATGGCCATGTCAGAAGGGCTTAAAGAGAGGATATTAAATTAGACTTGGAATCAGTAATAGCATTAGGAACACTCTTTAATAAGAACAAGTCTGAAGTCAGCAGATAACTCCAAACTGCTTTGGCCTTTATGCTCACCCTTTGTCCCTGCGGAGTCTTTGAACAGCCCACATTTGTTATCTATTGGTGGTGCCACATGGTGATAATCCACAGCCTTTTGTATTTTAGAGCACACTCAGAGGCTCCGTTTGTGATGCAAACAGAGCCAGAGGGTTAGTCCTGGGATTCTTTCCCATCCCTTTAATTAATGTGTGGGGCTCATATAAACTTAGTGTTTATTTAAATCTCTAATGTGTGGCTGCTGGACATTGTGAAGGACGTATCCAAATCTGAGTAATGCCCTCGGCAGAATAACCAGATGCATTGGGAATCTGTCTGTGGAATTTTTTCTAAAACTGATGGGTGACTTCTACAGGTTACAAGGAGTCCCCAGTAGGTTATTATCATGTCACAAGACTCCCTTGGACCGATGTCTCTTATCAATGGTGAGGGTTGCTTCTCTTGGCTCATTCCACCCACATCATCTCCTGATGACCCTGCTCCATATTGTGGGATGTGCATCATCTGGGGGATGTGAGGGGCTAAACTTGGAAGAGATTTTAAAAGATGATGCCACGTGGAAACACAGCTTAAGTATCATCATTTGTAAAAATGGTGTTTACATCTAGGGTTGAAATGTCACACTGCCTTCAGCTGTATTTACAGAGGGGCCTGCGTGATCAGTGCAACTACCCAAGACTTTGGGAGGCAAATGGTTCTTTATCCTCCTTCCGTTAACCCAGTGAGCCCTGGAGCCACAGCTAGTGCAAAGCCTGCACAATAGCGATGATGCAATAAACATGACATTTAAGAAAGAAGGGATAACTTTGTTTGCATACTGTTTTCCAAGAGAATAGTGGGTGGTTTTAAGACTGGGCTGTGTGTTCTTTGATAGTCATCCCATAGAAATCGGTATACCTCCCTTGCCTTGAATCTGGATGGGCTTCTGAATGGTTCAACCAAGAAGGTATGGCAGAAGACATTCTGTGTGACTTCGGAGGCAAGGTCATGATGGCCTATGAAGCTTCTGCCTCGTTTTCTAGATCACTCTTGTAGCCCTAAGTCACCATGTAATGATTTCAACTACTCTTAGGCTGTTATGATGGAGAGGTCACAGGTAGGTTCTGTTTGAGCCAGCCTTCCAGACCTGCGAGTGAAGAAGTCTTCAGATGATAGCAGCCCAGACAGTTGAATCAATTCCACCCATTCAAGTCTTCCCAGCAGGACCCCAGTTGTTATGGAGCAGAGACTGTTCTTCCTGATCTAAATATCTCACCTGCAGACTCTGAGAGCATAGTAAAATGGCCATTGTCTTATGCCACTAAATTAGAGTAGGTTGCTATGCAGCAGTAGATGACCAGAATAGTAGGTTAAGTTGGAATTTGCGCAACATCACCAGCTGTATGCTGCACAATTCTTATTCTACGTTTGGGAGAATAAGGCAAAGCCAACTATTTCCAGTCACTTGGAGTAGGAGTGGAGTCAATAAATGCTTTAATTATGGATAAGCATGCTTTCACTCAGAGGCAACCATGTGTCTCTTAGGGGGAATATCCCCAGAGAATTACCAGGCTGGGGACTAGTCACCAGGACAGCAGCTGGCCAACTGGCCTCTCCCTAGAAGAACTGTGTACCAATTAACATTCATGGCTTCATTGGCGATCATCAAGCTATTCCCTGTGTCCCTTACTTTGGCAGAGGTAGTTGGTGTACTAGTCAGTGTCTGAAAGGAAAAAACAGAAAAGCACATTTTATAAAGGAGGCTTAAATTGGTTATGAGGTTGTAGCAATTATCTATTACCTCAGTAATACTGTCCACCATGCTCCCCTACTAATGTCTGATGGCGTAATATGAAAGCATATATTCATCTCACAAGTATAGGCCTAGGGACACAAAGAAGTAGTGAGGACACCAGAACTGTCCTAATAGCTTGGAGAGAGGTCCCTGTGAGACTGGTACTTGAGCTCTGCAGGGGGTTGCCATGCTGCTAATGTGCAGACTTACGGTGGGGTACCCTGCTCCAGTGCTCCAACCACCAAGAGGGAGCAGCGCAGCTGCTGATGGCACCACTGATTGTGGCTAAAGCAGGAGGAATCCCTTCTTCCCTCCACCTCCCTTCTAGTCTCCTACCACTTCCTCCCATTAGCCAAAGCTACAAGAAAGATAGTAGGTAAGGGATCCTGGGAAGTATAGTTTGTAGGCTCTCAGCTCTAGACTCACAGAATGGATGAGGGACGGTCTGAGAGATGAGAAACAGTAGATACCTAACTGATGTTGTTGGATATCTTAATCCCTGGGATCGTCAAGAAAATCCTCCAAAATACTGTCCACATATCACAATAAATTAAGATTTTTTTTTCTGGTCGAAAATCAAAACAATCTGAACCCACAGTAATTTAAGCAAAAGGTGAATTTTAATCTAAGTGGAGAGTTTAGGCAAAGGATCAAACAATGTCATCAGGATCTGATCACTCACCATCTCCCATTCTTTTCTTTACGTTTTCATTCTTTGGCAGGATCTCATAATATAGCAGCAAGATTTCTCCCAGCAGTTTTAGTGTGGTCATGTACAGCTATAAGAATGACAGAAATAAGGATCTTCCTCTCTCTTTCACTTACTTCACTCAACATGTAAAACTCATCTTCTTTTTTTTTTTTATATTTTTGTGGGGACCACAGATTTCGTGGGGGCTCCACAGATAGCATCATACCACAACGGTTACTCAGTACACACAAGCTGGTCTCTGCCCACAGCTGGGGCCCCGGGGTGGTTTGGTGCAGTCTCCCACCTTGTGGCCCACACCCAACTGGATCCCTGCCTCCTGGGCAGCTGAGGGAGGGGGCTTTTGGTGGTGGGTCCCAGGCCTGGAAAGAGGAAGGAAGCAGGGAGGTCTGGGGCAGGCTGGAGACCAGGAGGGGCTCACGTGTCCTCACTGCAGAGATGGCAGCCTCAGCAGCTGCGTCACCACCAGTATCTGGCTGGTCTCTCTGACCTCGCCAGCTGGGGACATCTCATTCATGACTCTGTAAACATTGTAGAAGTTGAACACCAGCTCCCAGACATCGCGGAAACACTCATTTAAGATTTCCACAAAGCTGGAAGTCTTCAGGTGGGGCAGGTTATTGTCGTTGACATCCATGTTGATACAGACACAGGTCAAGTCTGATTGGTTCTAACACATCATGGTCAGACGGTGCTAGGTTCAACCACAACATCTGGCTTGAGTTCAAGGACTGGCAGAAATGGCAGCCTGGATTCAGTTCAAGTATGCTTTGCTTTGCTTTACCTCCAAAGCCTCAAGTAAACAGGACAAAAATCACACATATAGATAAGAGGAGGACGTGAGTGTGTGGATGAGGTCCCTGTTTTGCTCACAGGCAGGCCCAAAGTCTTAGCAACCCCTAGGGAGGAGATGTTCACTAGATCAGAGGACCACATGCCTTTTACTCACCCAGTCACTTTACCAGAAGCAACTTCTACTATGATCCAAGGCAAGAATTATGTTACTCAGCAAACAATGATCCAAGCATAATTTCAAGACCTTCAAATTCTTTCTGTCTTACCACTTGAGCAGCCTCCTCTTTGCTTTGGCAGAGTCTAGGGAGTTCCTATTCATATACTTAGGGGCTTTCCATGATCATGCCTGACCATGGTTTACCACACTCCTCCACCTCTACCTTTGCTATCATAACTGTATGGATGCCATGCCCACCCTTGGACCTGAAGTGAGATCAGCGCAACCCAATATATATTCAAATGCAAAGGGAACGGTGATTTTACAAAAGAAACACTGGGCACTCTTTTCAGAACCAGAGAGAATGGGTACTGGGGAGGCAAAAATAGTGTACGTCTACTAGAATGATTTCCTCTTATTCTGGCTACAGGAGCCCCTGAGCCCAAGTCCCTGCCTGTCCTCAACAATTTGGGTTCTGGGAAAGGACAGACCTTCCCCACTCTCTCCAACTCTGGCTGTTATTTTCCAATACCCAACATAATTTATCTTCTTTCAGCTGCCACATACGAATTGAGGATCACGGTCAACATGCCTCTGAAGGCCCTGCCTACATCTCTAGCTATTGTCCCTCTACATTTGGCAGCTGTCCACTCTTCTTCAGTATATACTGACTTAGCAATGCTATTCTGAGTGTAAGGAGGCTTTTCCAGGTTGGTTTCCTTTCTAGCAATGTTCTGAGTTTCTTCCAACTTCTATGTTTTCCAAGATGCAATGCATTCTGTTTCTCTGCAGTTGGGGAGTTCCCTCCAGCCAAGAATTACATTTTGTTAAATCGTCCCTTCCAAATGTTTTCTCTACAACCACTGTAATGAACTGACAGATGGGTGTCTGATCTTCAGAAAGTATAATGAAGATTTATTTTCTAAACTGTTAGGACAAGCCAAGGTTATCATACAAAAAAACTAACACACTGCAAATTATGCTCAATATAACCAAAAGTGGCAATTGATAATATAGATATATTTGTACATCCAGAACTTAGATCATAATGTTGATTGCCTTGCTGATAAACACTAATTTTTGAGAGGACTGGAACTTTCATGAATTCCCTCGATCTTACCATATTCAGGATAACATTTTACACATGTTAACTCAGCATGGGTAATGGTTCTGGCCTTTGGTGACCCTGTGTCCTTCAGAAACGAATGACCTTGGGTATCTCAGTTGGGCAACTTGTAAAAAGATCCCCAGACCATCATCAAAGATCATCAACGTGCAGCGATAAAACTTAGGTTCACTTTATGCCTGTCCATGGACAATGAACTTCTAAGAAATATTACTAAGAGATATCATACAAGATGAACAAATGAATCTATCATAAGAATCTCCCAATTTTCTAGAATCTAGCATAGCCTATTACCATCGCTGATAACTGACGACTGAGCCACCTGACTTTCTAGAGGACTCCATTCTCGTACTCACAATGCAGCTTCCTTCCCTGTTCTTCCACTAAAGTGTTGTTGCTTAGGAGTTTTCTCACAGGTTGACTCCAACTGTATTCCTATAGATTGCTCCTTTCTCTCTCTCTTTTGAAACAATAAAGGCAAATATAATGCAAATTAATACCACAGAATAGTTGGCCTCTCTCCATCAGGAATCGACACAGAAGCTGCAGTGCCACGGCTCGGTGGCCAACAATTCACACTGAATGCTCTGGTGGATGGATTGGCTCTATACCCAGAGTGAACAGTGCAAGCAAACCATAAAAAAATAAAATGTACTAAACCACCAACTGACATTATGGAAATAAGACACTGGCTGGCCAAAAACCACAGTGTATCAATTAGCAGGATCTTAGTATTTGGCAGCAAGAACTCTTGATTCAGGGAACAGAATGCTGCATGTTTTATGCAGGCATATAACATTTCCCTTGTATTCAAAGAAGGCAAACACCTGCAGCACATCCTGGGAAAGCTGGGATTACGGTGTTAAAGTTTGCATCAACTCAGTCTGAAGCTTCCATCAATTAAGCTTGGTTGACAGAGTGACTGCTATAATCACCTAATGGATTGGTCCTTTTGCTTTTCTCGCCATAGTTCTCTGTAGAAATTCTCTGGATTTCAAGGACATAACTTTGTTTCCATCTGGTGGAAGGGGAGATGTAGGAAATTCTGATTGCCTGATAATTTCAAATGAGTCTTCACATGATGGCTGAACCTTGGTGGGGGTCCTTAAGGCAGAGGGCAGATGTAGACAAAAGCTGTTGAATCTGTCAGTACTCCCACCGCTGAGAGGTTCAGAGAAGGAAGTTTCCACTGGTCCAGTTCACAGAGGCCTGGCCTTGTGCAAGACTGGAGATAACGTGATCTTGGCTCAAACTGACAAGGATCAAAACTCTTCCTTACTATTTATTGGTTTGTTGACTTCGAACATACCTTTCCTTTCTTAATTTCAGTTCCCTCTTCCGGAAAATGGGGACATTACCTATCTAATGAAACTATGGCGAGAATGAAGAATAATAGATGTAAGTTACCTAGCCCCCTCGTTGCCATGGAAGAGTATGATTCATTTAGCGGTAGTGATGAACCTAAAGGGATGCCAGGGGCTGGTTGTCTGCTCAGGCAGGTAAAATTACACCCTAGATAGGTGTTTGCATCCATAAATTCAGAATAGAGGTTTCTGGATGCCTTTCAGGGAGAAGGTTGGTTGGTTGGTTTGATTTTAGTCTAAGACATAGTTAGTTTTCCCTTGACCACTTTGGAAAGATGCAAATCATGATACTCCTGGCTTCCTCTGATTACTGCAGAATTAAAGAGGGTGGCATGCAGAAGACACTTAGCAGAGTCCTTGGACCTTTGTAGAACACGTGTGGTAATTGATAAATGAACAAATATTGGTCTTTTCCTCTTCCTTCAGTTTCAAGGGTGGGCTTTGATGATGCCTGCTCCAGACTCCGAGGACTCCCCGCTGCC
This sequence comes from Ursus maritimus, assembly GCF_017311325.1. Classification (NCBI taxonomy): domain Eukaryota; kingdom Metazoa; phylum Chordata; class Mammalia; order Carnivora; family Ursidae; genus Ursus; species Ursus maritimus. The sequence goes on along the minus strand of NW_024426885.1, from coordinate 43,027,490 downwards.
GTTCCCGCAGGTGTGGAGGCCAGACTCTCTCTCCCAAGTGACTGGGCCCTTGTCCAGGCCCAGACCTGCCCATTTGCCCTTATTAGTATTTTCAGGGAAGAGAAGTAAGACTGAAGGTAGAGGCTGGGATGTTTTCTCACCCAATCAGCATTATTAATTGATGATAACTTCTTTGACTTGGATTTGGTAAGAGTCTAACGAATTTATTTTTTTAACCAACGAAAACATTCTACATCTTTAAAGGTAAGGCATGGAGAAGGTAGGAGAAGAAAATCTAATGTAAGTTGTAAATGTAAAAAGTGAATTTCTTGAATTCAACATTAACTCTGCTGACATTCAGTCTGTGATTCTGTCACACTGCAACACCCCCTTCCCCGGCTTTCCCTTTTGGGTTAGTTTTCCGCTGCTGTAACACACTGCCCCCAGTTCAGCTGCTTATACAGCACAGTTAGCGTCTCACTGTTCTGCACGTTGGAAGCCTCATACAGTTCTCACTGGGCTTGAGTAAAGGTGTTGACAGGAAGGAGTTTGTTTCTGGTGGTGCTGGGGAAGGATCCATTTTCTTTCTTATTCAGGTTGTTGGCGGAATTCAGTATGTGTCTTGCTGTCGTAGGATCCAGGCCCTGTTTTCTTGCTAGCTGTAAATGGTGGACCATTTTCAGCTCCTGGAGGCCACTGCACTCTTGAGCTTGTGGCCCAATTCCTCCTCCTCAGAATTCATCACATCTTTCTCACATTGCCACTGTCTGACTGCCCCTCCTCTCTCCTTTCTCTGCCACTTTTAAGGATTCATGACATTAGAGTTGGCCCGCCCAGATAATCCAGGATAATCTTCCCATCTCAAGGTCCTTACCTTCATCTCAACTACAAAGTCCCTTTGCCATTTAAGGTGACATATTCACAGGTTCCAGGGATTAGGATGGGGGTAGCTTCAGGGGGTCTTGATTCTGCCAACCACATCTCTGGACAGACATGGACAGGTAGGGAGAGCAAACTGAAAATAAATCTGAGATTTATTGGTTTCCTTGTCAGTGACTTGAATGCTCCTGAGGGGGGAAAAACACTGCAAGGGAAACTGTGGCATTAAACAGATGAAGTTATTTAAAAGACAAAAAAAACAGACTTTCTAGTATGTAGTTGTAGGTCCTGTTAACTACAGTTTAAATTGTTCTTTAAGGAATTTGTGACAGATTGGTAAATTACAACCTGCACATTCCTAATTAATTTTGTCATATCTCCAATTTTCTCAGATTGCCCAAGTTTCTTTACTTCCACATTTTACTAGTAGCTCTTGGTTTGGTTGCTCTCCTAAGAAAACTGAGGCAAAATAGAGTGAATGGCTACGGTGTGTGTGTGTGTGTGTGTGTGTGTGTGTGTGTGTGTGTGTGTTTCATTCAAGCTCCACTTTTTGGCTAAATTCATAATGGCATAGAATGATAGAATGGATTCCTGTTACCTAGAAAAATAACATAGAACAATCATGTGGGTGTGGGACAATACCAGGAAGCAACAGTGAGAGAGAGTAATATGGGACCGCAGATTAACTAGTGCTTAGAACCCCAAATGCAAAAGCTTCCTCTTAGGAACATTTTGCTAGAGAAAAGTGCCTTAAGAACGGTTTGTATGCTAAGCAAAATAAGTCAAGCAGAGAAAGACGATTATCATATGGTTTCACTCATTTATGGAACATAAGAAGTAGGAAGATCGGTAGGAGAAGGAAGGGAAGAAGAAAGGGGGGGTAAACAGAAGGGGGAATGAACCATGAGAGACTATGGACTCTGAGAAACAAACTGAGGGCTTCAGAGGGGGGGGGGGTGGGGGAATGGGATAGACTGGTGATGGGGATTAAGGAGGGCACATATTGCATGGAGCACTGGGTGTTATACGCAAACAATGAATCATGGAACTTTACATCAAAAACTTGGGATGTACTGTATGGTGACTAACATAATAAAAAATTGTTATTAAAAAAACAAATTACAAGAATGAAAATTAAAAATTCAAATCAGAATTAAAAAAAAAAAAAAACAGTTGTATGGCACAGGCTAGAAGACCAGAGGAGGCGGAGTTGGAGAGGTTAGCTCCAGGACAGTGTTTCTCAAAGCTAGCTATGCATACAGAACTTTATATGAAAGTATGGATACCTGGGTCCCTACCACAGAGATTCTGATTCAGCTGGTGTGGGGATTTTTTTTTTTTAACCAGCTCTGCAGGTTAACATTTAATCAGAGTTGAAAACCATTGCATCAGATTAACCTCCATGATATTGGTGACAGTTATAAAAATCCCTGTGACCAGGCATTAAAACAGAGGGCTCTCAAGCATGGGGGTATGGCTGCAGAGGTGACCGAGGCTGGAGGTTTGCCCAACAATCTGCCTCTCATAGCTGGAGCAGGTCAGAGACAAATTCCACACATTTCGCTATGCCAGGAATAAGGAGAGGGTCTGCCCAAGGTGCATTCATGCTGGGAGGGGTGTATAGCACAAGTCCTAAGTAGTACATTGCCAGAAGCAGAGTCTGCAAGAGAGAGGTGAGAGCGAATCCTGAGAATCACAACACTTCCATTTAATTCACTATCTACTGAGTATCTTTCACATGGCGTTCATGGTGGCAAGCTTTGTAGAACAGAGGTGTCAGACTGGCCGGCCAAGTGGATTGCACTTGGTTGTTGAGTGGGGCCCTAAATCCCCATCTTACATCTACGGCTAGAATGAGGTTGAGGTGCTTATGTCAATATTTTTACGTGATATTTCTTTTTTTCTACTGAAGGGATTCCTTTCTCAAACCCCCAGTACCATGCACGATGAGGCAATGAGGACGAGGATTTCAGCAGGCTTTGATTACAGTGTCTTTTGCATCCCAGTTTTTATTTACAACACTTCACTTGTGGGTACCATATTTCCCAGAATGCACTGGCAACATCAGTTTCCTGTTGCTACAGTTTTGCTTCAATATTTTCTTGGAATCTGTTTTTTTTTTTTTTTTTACCTCTGTGTTAAAAATACCTGTCGGGGTGAAGGGAAATTGGATCAGTACTCAGCCTACTTTACAGAGCACCATTTTCTGTGGAAAGACTTGGTTCGTTTCCCAGTTTTCTGGGTGTACTCAGGTCTCTGAATCAGACAACAAACAGGAGAGAAGGCGCTCATTTTCTTCCTACAGTTTTGAAGGTGGTCTTTCTTTTATAACATAAAAGTGGGGTTTTCCTTTGATGCACACCTTAGTAGGGTTTTCCCAGGTCTGCTTTATCTCTCCAGCAACATTCGAGTCCGTTCTCTTCAATCTCGCACTGGCACAGCTTCGCTTACCGTGTTGTGTTTTCATGTTTTCCCCATGTTCTGATCTGTATTTTAGCGAGAGGTTGGAAGAGGCTGTGCTGGGAGCTGCTCCCAGCCCTCATTGTCAGCCAGACGTCTTCAAGGCTGTTTATCATTTCTCCTTATTTCAAGCCACCTGGCTCAAATTTTTCTCACAGTCTCCCTTTCACTTCTGACTTTTGCTTGGTGGAAATAGAATTTTTCTGCTTTATGTGAACTGTGATTATTGATGTTTGGAATGCTTCTCTGCTTAGGAAGAGAGTAAAGGCACAGGGTGAGTGTTTCTCTTCAAAATAAGACAAAAACAAAGGATCCTCAGGCTTGTTCTCCAGCAACATGGATCATCTAGTTCATTCTTCATCATCCAGGGCTGTTCGGGGGCCTGTAATGATCCCGAAGGATGACATATGCATCCTTCTCTGGCTCCCGAATGTCCCAGGAGTCAGCTGGAAAGATGGGCCTTGGAGGGCAGGAATCATTCAGGCTTTCCCCTAGCCCCAGACATACGGATGCTCCTTGTTTCCTGCATGGTCCTCTGATGAAAGGGTAGGAATCAGTCTCCAAGTTTGAAACATTTAGGTGGAGAAAACTCTGGGTGGAGCAGAAGTGTAGAGGATGTGTTTCTATTTAGACAGAGAGGGAGTATAATCACTCCAGGTTCAGTGATAGGGTGAAGTCTGGGTGGGGGGTGAGCTTTCCATATAAAGCCGATGTGAGGATGAAGAAGGGGAGTATAAGGATGGGGAGTGGAGGGGGGTAAGAGACTGTGAGGTGGGGAAGTGAGGATAGGGCAGAAGAGGAGAGGATGGGGAAGTAGAGGCAGGAGCGCTGGCTGTGAATGCGGAGGAGCTGTGTTGATGGTGGGGAGGCGGTGGACATGAGGCCTGGAAAGGGCCTCAGATAGAGAAGGGCCTGAGTGAGCCAGGAGAGAATGGAACTGACCAGACCAGAAACTCCATAAATTAAGGACCTAATCAACATGCAAGCAACATGGGGAGAAACAAAAGATATTGATAGCTCGAAAAATCAAAGGACATTTTAATTACACTGCTATTGATAAACTGGTGAAAAATAGTCCATTTTCTCCCTGCTCCTTGGCACAGCTCCCTGTCTGGAAGTTCTGAGGGTAAAACAGGCTGCTAGGGGTGGGGGTGGGGTTCCACTCGTGGTCACCAGAGGTAGTTCAGGCAGAGGTAAGCAGCTGCTGGTCAGGATGTTCTAGGAATCCTGAGTGATTATCCCTCTGAAGTCCCTCTGCGACATGTTATAAAATCAAGTTACAGGACCTCAGGGGTCAGTCCCAGACAGTGGGGCGTTTGTTCTCAGGGGCATTTTTCTGCCCTCTGCAATCCAACTGGACCAAAGTGGAGCCCCTTCAGATACCCACACTCTGGACCAGACTACCTTCTTTTCCCAGGATGCTACCCAGAAAAGATCAGATTGCCCTTGCCCTCACGGGACACTCTCTCTGAAACCTGAAGATAACCCAGCTGAAGACTTCCGCCCATGGCTTGAGGCTTGACGTGAGTTCCCTGCTCCTTCCCAGGGCCTACGTGGCTGCCCAAATGGATGACTTCGTCCTTCGGAACTGAGGAACCACTCACCCTTGTGCAGGAGAGATGGGTAACCTAAACCCCAGATGCTGTCTTCGATGAGGCCATTCTTTTCTTATGCTACCATCCATGCCTTTCCCCCCCACCCAGCCCACCCTACCAATCCACCATGTTTAAAACATAGCAGGCCAAAGAAGAATTCACACAGACTCCAATTCTGCCTCTGCTTTTTAAAACAAAAATAGGTCTGGAGAAAGGCTCCGAGTCATATTTCACTAAAGTCTTTTGCTAAATTAATTATAGGCAGCCATAATTTATCATACTTTCAATTAACAATTAATTACGTACAAGAGAGACAAATGTTTTATTGAGACCAAGAAACAACATGTATCATTTGTAGTGTGGTGTTTTCTCCTTACACCATAGGGAGGGGATTTATGGGCTACGGATTCCTTGAACTGGTTTTGCTCTGAAAAATGCAAATCCACCCGGACCCGCTAGGAGAATGGCTTCTGGAGATGGAAAGACCTGAAGTCTGGCACTTGGAGAATTTAGGACTTAGACATGCTCCTTTCACACCCCAAGGGGAAGGTCCTACACAGGGGATGTGTGTGGTCCCAGCAGAAACCTCAGAAGGCAGGGTCTTGTCCCACAGTCTACATGGATGTGGGAAAGTTCGGGGGTGGGGAGAAGGAGTCAGTGAGAGGAAAGCAGAGTGACAGGCGCCCCTGCTGCTCCATCCATGTCCCATCTCTGCTAAGAGCACAGTCTACACACAATGAGATGCTCAGAAGAGTCTCTTGTGCCAAATCAGATGGATTCAGCTCAACCTTTTCATGAATGGCCTTTGCGGGAAGATGGCAAGGCATTCCTAAGGTGGGCTCAGCAATATGGCAGTGAGGCCTGGGTACTGAGAGTTTCCCTTACTAGGGGATGTCTGTGGCCTCTTGGGAAACCATCACCCCCTTTGCCCTTCCTGGCAGAGCTCTTCTTTCCCAGCCTTGTAGGACTCATCTCATCCTGGCTTCACGCCTTGAGTCAATCCGTGTATCCCACCTGTGGCACCTCTAATGCATTCAGGAAACCCAAAGGGAGCCAAGGAAGCTCACAGAATGCTAGGGCGTGGATTCTCTTTTCTCCGCTGTGCTTGAATAGTAGGAGAGAATATGGCTGCTTCTGTATCACTAATCCTACCTACCACCACCACCACCACCATTAACACTTGCAAGGGCCTCACTCAATGGTGGACATGGTTTTAAGTACTCTATGTATATCCTATGGGATAGCTGCCATTATTAAAGCCAGGGTTTCTTTTATCTTGCTGAAGGCTGCACAGGTAGTAAATGGGAGGGCCAGAATTTAAGTCTTGGTGTAACATTTGTTATTATGTGACACTTGTAACTGCTGGAGACATGAGGGTAAGGCTGAAGCCCCGGAGAGCCCAGTCTGGAGATTAAAGAGGAAATGGATCCAGAGGAAGCAGAGGGTCTGTCTTGTGAGTCTAGTATCAGATTCTTCCTGGAGCCAGAAATATCCGAGTCTGCTCCTTTTAAAGTGATGTGAACCAGTAAGTTTCTCTATTGCATAAGCCGTTTTGTAATGAGTCTTCTCTTCCTCTCAAGTGGAAGGACCAAATGTAGAGTTTGGTACCAAGATATAGGACTTGGAAGTGTTCACGGTGATACGGAGTTGGCCGACTTGCTGGATTAAGAGGGGTCGTGAGGGGGAAGCCCTCTATTTCAGGAAGTGGTAGGAGCACACCTGTTGTGCAGTCCTGAATTAACGGGTTGAGTTGTCATGTGTTTGTTGTTGTGATTCAGAACCTTTGTCAAGGTTGTTGCACTAGGGAGCTTGATTTGAATTTGGCCACTTCTTGTGGCCTTTAATAAGGTTTGTTCTGGTTGTCTACTGTATGTCACAAACCCCTCCAAAGCCCAGTGGCTTAAAACACATATTTATTATGCTCTGTCATGGTTCTGTGGCTTGTCTGGACTCAGCCTAGTGGTTCTTGCTTAGGCTCTGTCACGTTGCAGTCTGAGGGTCTGCAGTCATCTGAAGGTTCAGTGGGTCAGACACGCAGGGCTGAAGACTGATGGCTCGTTGCTTTCTGTGAGCTCAGCGGGGCTGTTGACCAGAGTGCCTTCACCTGATTTCTTCATGTGGCTTGAGCTTCTCAAAGCATGACTGTTGGCTTTCAAGAGGTAATGTTGTGAGCAAAGAGGCCCAGGTGTAACGTGAGAGACTGCTTATAATGAAGACTTGGAAGTCACTAAGGGTCACTTGCACCATAGACTATAGGTTAAGAGAGAACCAAATGGACAACCCAGGTTCTAGGGGACAGGACCACATACGGGCGACAAGACGTAGTGATAGGGATTATTTGACAGGCCTAGTTGGAGACCAGCTACCACAAGACCCTCCAATAAAATGAGGTGCCTGCTTTGATTCTGGCCTGAGGAGAAAGAGAGAGACCTCAGGTAGAAAGAACTGAGAGAGACTCTGAAGCCTGCAGTCCAAATTGGCTGGGAGGAAAATAATCTGCAGGCTTTGAGGTTGGAAAAGCTTGTCCCCAAGCTAATACAGCTCTAGGAGCTAGGATGTGGGAAAGAGGATAATATTGGGGTGTGGATGACCCTGACTCCGTTCTCCACACTTCACAAAAATGCAACTCTAGCCACCTCTTTTCCAAGTGGCTGCAGTGCACACTCTGCCCAGAGCGGTGAAGGTGGCCCGCAGCTCACTGCCTTACCAGAGTCAGGTGTGAGGGGCCGCCCCTTCCTAGCCGGCGCTGCAGAAACGGTGAGGCCGCGTGTGAGGTGCGCCTGAATACCGTGCTGGGGAGGATGGGCAAAGCACCTACATCCAGTGCCCGGAGACCAGTTAAAAGTTTAGACTTGACCCGATCTTTGATTAAGGCAGGGAGCAAATAGACCAGAAGTCCAGAGCCTTTAAAAGAGCTCTCCTGATAAAGAAACCCAAGTTCTTCCGCACTTGGCCTGTGATCGCTCAAGCCCGGATGAACATGGGGAGAGACTGTTACGTTAACTCGTCTTTCCTTTATCCCTAGAGCAGTCGTATATCCTAACGTGGTTACTGATTGTTTACATTTCCTCTACTGCGAATTTCTTCATGTCTTTTTTTTTTAAAGATTTATTTATTTATTTTAGAGAGAGAGAGTGCATGAGCAGGGAAGGGGGCAGACGGAGAGAGAGAGGGGAAGACGACTCACCACTGAGCAGGGAGCCCGATGCGGGACTTGATCCCAGGACCCATAAGATCATGGCCTGAGCCCAAACCAAAAGTTGCCGGCTTAACCGACTGAGCCACCCAGGCATCCCTCCTTGTGTTTATGTTTCCACTGGATATTTGTTTTTCTATTGTGAATTTCAGATAACTTTTATCGTATTATAGGTATTAACTGTTTACCACATATCTGTGTTAAAATTTGTTTCCTAATCTGTCCTTCATCTATTGACTATAATAATCATAATTTTCTATTAAACTTATGGTAATTAAATATATCAATGTTTTAAAATAACTTTGGGGTTCTCACCTTTGTTTTAAAGTTATCCCTAGTACCTCCTGGCCACCCTCGTGTTGCTCAGACTGGGAGCCCCCAACGGGTTTTTGCATCAGTTTGGAATCCCCCAGGCCCCAGTGCCACATCAAGTCCAAGTTGCTGCTCACTAAATGCTAGTGGAAATTATTTAAAAAAAAAAAAAAGAAAAAAAAGGGAAAACTTAAAGATGCTGGTTTGAGCCAGTTACTGTCATAACTGGGATACAATTATTTTTTGCGTATGCCTAGGCTTTTGGTGGCAGCTGGAATCGAAGAGAGAATCCCAAAGGGCAGGCATGAGTCAGAGGGAGATGGCAGGCATCATTGTGTGCCATCTTTTTTCTTTCTTTCTTTTTTTTTGTGCCATTGATACATTTTTATTTATTTATTATTTTTTAAATTTTTTAATAATTATTTTCAATTAGCCAACATATAGTACATCATTCGTTTTTGATGTAGTGTTCAATGATTCATTAGTTGTGGATAACACCCAGTGCTCATCACAACCACAACTTAACTTGGCAGACTACAGAGAGCCAGTCCTTCGGCTAATGCAGAGGTCTGAGCTGAGAGGATCCCAGGGTTTGACTCCACTTCCTTCCTGGCCCAATCATTGCCCTCATTCTGTCATTCCATTCACCCTTGCTCCCTTTCCTTCTCCTCCTTGTCTCATCTCCTATTCTTCCTGCTGCATCTTTTTCTTTCCTTGAGCTGAAGCCTCATAGGCCCGGATTCAGGGATGATCTGAGATCAGGCCAGCCTGGGGACTGCCCTAGAATGGAGCCCAGCTCCTGCTTTGTCTCTCAAAGACCCTGGCCCCTTCTTCTGCAGGCAGCATGCCCTCTTCCTGTTGCAAAGTTTGGGGACAATAAGATATTGGATGCCCCTTACACCCTTTTCCTCTGAGGAAGGCATTTCTTCTATGAAGAGTTGGAGCCTCCCTCAGAGCACAAAATTTTGATTCCATCCATCTCCCTAACCCTTCCTCCCATGGAGTCCCCCCCCCCATCCCCTCAATTGCAGTATGACTTTCATCTCAGACAACTAGAAGAAAGGATCGTGTTCAGAGCAGTGGCCTAGAGAGGAAATGAATTATATTTATTATAATTGCTAAGCATATTTTCCCAAGATGGGTAAAATAGTCATTACCTAACCATACCATCAGTGTCGTTTACTTTACCATTAAGCTACTGTTTATATTAAGACCTGTGCTAGGTGCTAAAGAACTTAATCTGTCTTTAGGCAAAGACAAGGCTTAAAGTCTAGTGTGAGAGGAAGACAATTTCAAAAAGCAAAATAGCTTTAGGCAGAATATAATTAGTGTGCAAATAGAAGCACTAAGTATTATGGGAACAGAAGTATGGAGAGATTAACCATAAGTAAGGAAATAATACTGCTATGAGTAATAGTAGCAGTAATATGACAAGCAGTCAGTGTTTGTTGAGTACTTAGGTGCCATGCATTGTGCAAAGCACTTTGAGTGTATTCTCTTAATTAATTTTTGCAACCGGTGTGTATGATGAAGGTGCTTTTGTGTTTCCTATTTCATGAAGGTAAAATAAAAACAAAGCAAAAACAAATAAACCAAAAAAAAAAAAAAAAGGTAAAGTGAGTTGCTTAATTTACTCCGGAAGCAAGGATTAAACCCAGGTGTATCTTACACTGACCCTGGCTCTGAAACTGTTTTCTCAGGAAGGCAGCATTCGATTTGCACATTAAAGATGGAGAGGTTTTGGACATACAGGTTTTAACAGCATAGGGAAATGGAAAAGCAGAAGCAAATGCCCGGAAGATGTTAAATACAGAATGTGTTCGGCTGTTGTCCAAATTATAATGACCCCTAAAGCTGCAAGACATAAACAGTACTGGCCTCGGAACAGAAAGATAAACTGACAAAATAGAAGAGACTCTTAGATATATGAGACACTGGTTTTGTAAAATCATGGCATTTTAATTAGTGAACAATGATGGACTATTCTAAAATAAATGAGATTAGGCCATGTTTGAAGGCCAAATAAAGTTTTATCTCAACCTCAGAGGTTATTTAATTATATGTATAAAGAATAAAAGGACTACATAAAAATCTACACAGAAAAAACAAAATCTATAAAATATTTTAATAATTTGGTGGTAGGCAAGGCTTTATTGATCTAAACCCAGAACTTATAAAAGCTGCTAGGATAAACATCTACATAGCTGACTACATCTAATTTAAACTATTTGAACAACAAATTACTGAAATTTTAAATTACTGAAAACTACGTTAATTATTTTAAAGAAAACATTTGCCACACAAATATTATGCACAGGATTAATGCCTGATACACATTTGAAAAAAGCCAACTTTACTAGTAATCGGGAAAATGCAAACTAAAACAACAGTGTGGTACCATGGATTTCTTATTGCATGGATGGCATTAAGAACAAACCCAAAAAGGTCTGACTGAACACAGTGATGAGGAGAGTATGAGTAAAAGGGTACTAGTAAAAGGGAAGAGAAGTGTTGTATTGTCTATCCTGCATTCCCTTTGTTTAGGAAATTGCCTCCCTCTGCATTCAAGCCCCTGGAATCATCATGTTTTCATAGGGCCTTCTCAATCCTAGAAAGCAGGCAAATTCATAGGGGAATACCATAAGATCATATAGACTTTTAAGTTGGTTTTAAAAAAAATATTTATTTATTTGAGAGAGAGAGAGAGAGAGTGCATGAGTGGGAGGGGCAGAGGGAGAGGGAGAGAGAATCTCAAGCAGACGCCATGCTGAGCGTGGAGCAGGAGGCTGGACTCACTCTCAGGACCCTGAGATCATGACCTGAGCCGAAACCAAGAGTCAGATGCTCAACCAGCTGGGCCACCCAGGTGCCCTACTGTGGTTCTTTTATAGGCACACCCACCTCCCTCTCAATCCAACTGCCTCTTTAACCCATGGCCATCCACGAGTCTGTTCTCCCTTTGTATAACTGTGTTATTTCGAGATGGTTACATAGATGGAATCATACGGTATAGATCCTTTGGGGATTGTTTTTTAATTCAGCATAATTCCCTGGAGACTCATCCAGGTTCTTACGTGATAATAGTTCATTGAGTTTTGTGGCTGTGTAGTGTTGGTGGTGTGGGTGTACCACAGTTTAACAATTCACCCTTTGAGGGAATAGACGGGTTTCCAGTTTGGAGCTCTAACGAAGAAAGCTGCCATAAACCTCCATGTACAGGCTTTTGTTTGCTTTGGGTTTTCATGTTCTTTGGGATAAATGCCCAGCAGCATGATTGTGAAGTTGTATAGTAGCCACGTCTTTGTTTATTTTTTAAACTGTCAAACTGTATTCCAGACTGTGCGTACCATTTTATACATTCCCACCATGAGTGGACCAGTTTTTCCATAAGCTAGCCAGCATTTGGTGTTGTCAACTGTTTTTTATTTTAGTCCTTCTGATAGTGTCTAATGACATACTGTGAGTTTATTTTGCATTTCTCTAATGGCTAACAATGTTGGACAACCTTTCATGTGTGTGACTTCTTGTGGATTTCATTAGCAGATTTTAGCATTCAATTTTCATTTATAGAAATATCGAGTTTACATCTTTGTATATCTCCTTCTGTGGTCAGTCTAGGTCTATCTATCTATCTATCTATCCATCTATCCATCCATCACACTGAACTTGTTCCATCGTTTTACTGATTGGAATAAAATCAGAACATCTTACATTTTTTATGACTTTTTATTCTTTGCTTCTTTATAATATAATTGTCTTAAACATTTCTTCTATTGACATTTAGAGCCACTTCAGAGAGTGTAATGATTTTTGCTTCATTGGGCAAACGTCATGCATTTACCTGTATTTTTTGCTTACCATGTTCTTTTGTTTCTTGATCTTCAATATTCCTTATTGTATCATTTCCTTTCTGTTCAGAGTATTCCTTTAGCCATCCTCTTGTGTAGGTCTGCTGGTGACAGATTCTTCATTGGTGAATATCATGATTTTCTCTTTGTTCCAGAAAGATATTTTCAGTGGGTATAGGAATTTGTGACTGTACCTTTCTTTCTGCACTTGAAAAAGTGTGCCACTTTCTGTAGCCTCCTTAGTTTCTGGTGATAAATCCACTGTCACTGGAGTCGATTTTCCTCTCTGGGTAAGGTGTCCTATCTCCTGCTGCGTTCAAGTTGTTTTCTTCATCTTTAGTTTTCAGAAGTTTGACTATGAGGCGTCTTGCTATGGATTTTTCAGTTTATTCTATTTGGGGTTTTCTTGGCCTCCAGAATCTGTAGTTCTATGTCTTTTACCAAATTTAGGAGTTTTTCAGCCATTATTTTTTCTAGTATTTTTTCAGGGCTGCCCTCCTCTCTCCTTCAGGGATTATGATAACAGGAATGTTAGATCGTTTGTTATAGTCCCACAGGTCCCTGCGATTCTGCTTGTTTTTTAATTTCGTTCAAATCTTTCTCTGTTGTTCAGACAGGGTAAGCTTTCCTGTTGTATCTTCCATTGCAGTTCACCAGTTGTTGGCCCTGATCCCTCTATTCTGTTGAGCCCATCCATTGAGTTTTTAAATTCAGTTACCATATTTTTCTGTTCCAAATTTCTACTTGGTAATTTTTTTTATCTTCTATTTCTTCTCTCAGACTGTTTGTTTCCTTCATTTTCTCTGAAGCTTGTTCATAATTGCTCACTGAAGCATTTTATTTTATTTTTTAAAAAATATTTATTTGTTTATCTGAGAGAGAGAGAGAGCATGAGTGGGGAAAGAGGCAGAGGGAGAGAAAGAATCCTCAAGCAGATTCTGCACTGAGTGTGGAGCCCAGCACGGGGCTCAGTCCTGGGTCCCTGAGATCATCACCTGAGCCGAAATCAAGAGCAAGATGCTCAACTGACCGAGCCACCCAGGTGTCCCTCTCTGAAGCATTTTATGATGGCTGTTTTACAATCTTTCTGTATAATTTTAGTACCTCTGCCATCTTGGTGTTGATTGCCTTTTTTCCATTCACTTTGAGATGTTCCTGGGTCTTGATATGACAAGTGATTTTCAGTTGAAACCTAGACATTTGGGGTATTATGTTGAGACCCTTCATCTTAGTTAAACTTCCCATTTTGAGTTGTGTTTGTCTGACATTTCTCCAGCAGGGGAAGGGAGTGCATTGTGTAGTTGCTGCCAGGTTGGGGTGGAAGTCCAAATTTTCCACTCAGCCTTTGTTAGCACCCACGGGGGGGGGGGGGGGGTGGTGGGATGTGGCATGACTGCATGTGTGGCTGGGGTTCTGGCTTCTCACTAGGCCTTGGATCATTTCATCCTGGCTGAGAGGGTAGGAATTCTCCTGAATGCTCCATACATATCCTCCACTGACAACACAGACAAAAGTGGTAAATGTCCTGACCCTCCACTTGGCCTCCCAGTGGGAAGTGGGAGCAATGTTTCTTTATGGCCAGTTGAGGTGTGCAAGTCCAGGCTTCCTACAAGATCTCCACTGACACCACAGGTGGGATTGGGGTGGTCACTGCTAGCTTCCTACTTAGCCTTTTCTTATAACTGTGGTGACAGTGGTCATGGGGGGTTAGGGGCATCTCCTGTATACCCTAGCAAGTGTGGAAATCTAGACTTTCTACTGTCCTTGGCGAGGGTTGAATTCTTTTCTGTAGTGCTTGGTGGGAGTAGAGCAGTAGTTGTCTAATACCTTCTTCCTCTGCCAGTCTTCCCCTTTCCTGCTCCTTTGGCTAGAAAATACAGGCTTGGTGGGGGTTGTCTGTACTTGTTGGGACTTCTGCGGAATTTTGGGGGTTGCTGGCCCCTTCAACTTTAAATCTGGAGTATGTGAAGCAAGAAAAGAATGCAGAGAACTCCACTGCATTATTCTTTGGATCCTGAGGTCCCTAATCCACCTGGCTTCTCCCCAACTTTCAGAGTCTTCTTATGTTTGTTTTGTATATAACGTCCCCAATTTTTAGCTGTGCTTAGCAAGAGGATTAGGGAACATATCTCAGTGTCTTGCTTTGTGTACATCAACTTTATGCCTTCTGACATCTTTGAAGCAGGGTCCCTCTCATTAGTCCTTTTTATACATTTCTTAAATACCATTAGCCTTTTCCCCCATGTTATCTCAAATATCATTTTATCATGTTTCAAAAGAACAACAACAAAAATTGGAATTTTAATTGGATTGAATTAAATATAGTTATTATGTATTTTATGTTAATTATGGGAGAAACCATGTTTTTATCACATTAAGTCTTACATTCAAAAATATACAGTTTCACTTATTCTTATAATACTTCATGTCCTTTATGATCTAATAGTTTTTGTATTATAGATATAATACATTTATTGTTAATTTTTTCTTAAGAAACTTATTTCATCTAGTTGCTACTTTGAATTGATTACTTTTCCTCCATGTATGCTCAACATAGAAAGACACTATGGACTGTGTACCAGACTTGTACTTAGTCACCTGATCAACTACCCTTATTAATTTCATTAGTTTTTTTGCTAAAATCTTCTGGATTTTCCAGGCATACAATCATACTATCAGCAGACACAATTTTTGTCCTTTTCCTCTAACATTAAAATGATTTTATAAATGATGAAAAATAATTTTACCCTTTTCTCTTAATTTTCAAAACGATGTATATTGCTTCATTAATCTAGTGACCAAACAGAAACTACAAAAAAAAAAAAAAGTGCCTATCAGTATGGGAATGGTTGAATAAATGTTGGCTTGTTCACAAAATTGAATGCTCACTGACTGTGGAAATAACTTAACTTGGAGAGATTTCAACTCTGAAGGGTGAAGTGAGAAAAGCAGAATACAGTAATGTGATCCTATTTTCTAAAACAACAGAAAAATGATCTGTATGCAGTGGTATATATAATACATGTATGTACGTGATTTTCTAAATAGAGGGAAAGCTATGAAAGATACCAACTGGGTTATATTGGCAGTGGTAGATGAGAGGCAAAGGAGAGAGAAGCAAAAACAAACAGAAAGACTGCATTCAGATGTTATTCTCCATAGAAACAGCACATACGACATGATCCCATTCACGGTAAATTTCACAGAGCTGCATAAAGAGACACGTGAAGAGGTGGCCAAAGCACTGTTAGTGGTGCTCATGATGTCAGGTGGGATTTCAAAAGATTTCATTTTTATTTTTACCTCTTATGAATTATTCAAAATGTTTATGAGAAGAATATATTATATGATCATAAAAACACAGGATACATTTTTTTTTTCATGATAGAAAAATAAAAGCAAAATGCCATAGGGTAATTCCAGCTCAAGTATCAGCCTGGGCCTTTGGCAAATTTGTGCTATGTTGGTTAAATGTCTTGGATGGAAAAAGACCAGAAACTGGAAAACTAATGAGGGAAACTAGAGAATTAGAATATTCTGAGTCAAAGGGAGAAAGCTTTACATTAGTCATTTGGAAGGCTGAGGGAGTACTCAGCTCCCAAAGTCTAGGAAATGGGAATTAATGAACAATGTCCCAGTACCTCAAGATGAATCATCTCTGAGAGTTTTCTTTCTTGGGGTCACTGTGGGCAAGATTCAAAGTCTTAAGAGGGCATGTCTAACTGTCCAGGTTGGGATCACAGGCACAACATTTGGTCAGAGGAGGCTGGACTTTGATGGTTCAGTCCTGCCAAGATTAAATGCAACAGGGAAGGAGGATTATTTCCTAAAAGAGATTGGGGTGCGTTAACCAAAAAAAAAAAAAAAAAAAAAAAACATGGGTAGGGAGTCTGGAAAGTTTAAAACAAGAAAACACCAAATGTCCATGCACAGGCTGAGACTCTGCCAGAGCCTGGACCCTCTGAAGGGACACCCACCTCTAAGGCTGTGTCCATTGGACTTTCTCTTCCTTCCCATGGGCACTAGGGGCTCAGCCTGCTTTCATCTCCGCCATGTCCATTCACGAGACTCCTTTTCCTTCAGGGCTCACAGACTCTGCGAGGACTTTTCCTTCACACCAGTCTTGCCTGTTGGAATTCAGGTGCACTTTTTTAAGTGGACACATGAGACAGTTATAAATCAAAGCAGAGTAAACAGCTGAAGATGCATTATAAACTGTCTCAGTAGAAGGGATAAATGACCCGAGGAAAGTGAGATTAAAAGAAGTTACCACTATGAAGGATTAAACTTTCTTAGACCACCATGGTACCCCAGGGAAAACAGGAATAGGACTGGTGGAAGAAAATAGCCCTTAGTCCACTCTGGCAAGGGGCGTGTTGTCTATTGAGATAAGTACCACCCATTCAAGAAAGGTCAAGGTGACTTTAAGAGAAGAACATTTTCTTCCTGACAGGAAGT
Organism: Ursus maritimus; assembly: GCF_017311325.1. Lineage (NCBI taxonomy): Eukaryota > Metazoa > Chordata > Mammalia > Carnivora > Ursidae > Ursus > Ursus maritimus. The sequence goes on along the minus strand of NW_024426885.1, from coordinate 43,010,763 downwards.
TGCCCACCAGTAGGGACACTGGTTAGGATCTGTAACAGGCTCTCTGCCTTGATGTGCCTTTCTGTGTGTGGTCCCTGAATACCAGTGCTCAGTGGCTTCAAGCAACCATCATTGACTCTTGCTCTCAGGTGTGTTTCTGCTGGGGGAACTCTGCTTCTCTGTGCCCTGTGGCTGAGGACCAGCCTATCCACAGGAAGCACCTTTTGAGTTTTTGTTTGTATCACATCTGCTAACACCTCATTGGTCAAAGCCAGTCATGTGCTGAGCTGCCCATCAGGGGCTGGAAGTTCTCACTCCTCTAGGGGTTGTGGTTGGGGTGGGCAAGGAAATGTTTTTGAACACGTGATATCACCTCAGTTCCTAAAGATCTTGCCTGGATGTGCAGGGCGATAACCAGAGTCGTCAGACATGGGCAGATGTTTCAGGTACTGACTTCCTTTTCAGCAGGCCAACAACTGAGTAAAAACCAAAACCAATGGGGCGTCTGGGTAGCACGGTCGTTAAGTGTCTGCCTTCGGCTCAGAGAGTGATCCCGGCATTCTGGGATCGAATCCCACATCGGGCTCCTCCACTGGGAGCCTACTTCTTCCTCTCCCACTCCCTTGCTGTGTTCCCTCTCTCGCTGGCTGTCTCTCTGTCACATATATAAATAAAATCTTAAAAAAACAAAACAAAACAAAACAAAAACCAAGCGCAAAAACAAAGTGTTGAAAGAGAAGAGAAAAGGGGGAAGAGAGAAAGGAGAAATCTGGAACTATATTGTGTTGGGGTGACAATACAAAATACATGACTAGGATTTTCTGTACCGTTTTCAGCATTTTCCAGGTTTTCTACAACGGATATCTGACATTTTCATAATCAGAAATAACGCACACGTGCACACACACACACATGAAAGGAAGAAAATGTCCTCCAAGGAGTCTTTTTCTTCTCATCTCATGGAAGCAAGAACAACACAGCATTGACAGAGGGGCTGGGAGAGCATTTTGGGAAAGTGAATGCTGCAGAACACCCATTTCTTCTGAGCTAGTTAAATTTTGCACTCAGGGCAGAGGCTAAGGATTACATTTTTGTAAGGCATTGATTTTTTTCAGAGGGCGAGAGATAGAGAACCTTTTAAGGAGTTAATGTCCATTCTTAATTTTGTTAAGAGGGTGATTTATTGGGATAAGGATGCTGACTTTCTTCTAAACTTCCCTCTGTTTCCTCATCTGCACAACGAAGGGGCTGAATGCAGTGGTCTCTAAGGTTCCTTTAGGATCTCACTTAAGGTCATTCTGATATTATTCCTGCAGTTCAGTTATTTACCATTTGAAAATGCATGCTCCGAAGTGAAAGGTCGCATTCTTTACTTTGCCTCACACTGACATTTCTATAGTGGCTAGCACAGAAGTAATGTGGGCAGTTCTTTTGTTATTGTCTTCCAGTTATACAAATATTAATGTGTATTGTAGAAATTTAAAAATATAGTGGAAAGAAAATAAAAATCACCTATCATCCCACTATTATTAACTTTTCAAGTATGTTTTCAGTATTTTTCACTGCGTGTATGTTGCAATTTATTTTTACAAAATACTGATCTAATTTTTGATTTTATTTATTATGACATATCCCTATGCCATTAAATTATCTTCCAAGCAGGTATCTGTAATGGCTAGGTGAGATTTAATAATCTAAAAAAAAATTTATTAATTGTATTTCCAGTAATCTATATTTTGACTTTTATGTTCTTTCAGTATGGGTTAGGGGTTAAATTCATGGGCTTTGCATGGCCTCTGTGTGGCTTAGTCGGTTGAGCGACCCACTCTTGATTTTGGCTTGGGTGGTGATCTCCAGGTTGTGAGATTGAACCTAGCCTCCGCCTGGAGCTCAGCCCTCGGAGTTCTCTTGGGGTTCTCTCTCTCCCTCTCCCTCTGCCTCTGCCCCTCCCCCTGCTTGTGTGCATGCCCTCTAAATGAATAAACAAACAAACAAACAAATAAATAAAATATTTTTGAAAAATCATGGGCTTTGAGATTTGACAGCTTGAGTTTGAAATCTTGGGTCTATTACTTACTGAGTGTGACTCCAGACAAGGGTCTTGACTTCCTTAAGCTTCATTTTCCTGGTCTACAAAACAGAAAAGAAGTCTGGACCGTCTATATATGGTTTATAAGAAAAGAAAACTATCTACTTTCTAGCTAGGGTTTTTGTAAAGATAAAATGGTGGTTGTGCATCAGGGTAATATTTCAAGTCATAACCATATGCCTACCCTCCATGCCGCCTTCCACCCTCATTGAGTGTCTTGGCTGTCATTCCACAGTGGCCCTTCCCACATCAGAGTGATTGACACCCCTCCCTCACTAAGGAACCAGAAAACAAAGATAGTAAATACTTGAAAAATAAAAATGCCAGTATTCCCAGCCTCAGTAAAAGAAAGACAAATCTGTGTATATACTTGTAAAGTAATTGCCCCTGCCTGCAAAGTGGGTGACTATAACAAGGGGGCGGGGCCATCTGAGTCCTTCCATTTCCAGCACACCACTCTGCTTTCTCAGAGTAGCCTCAGGCACCACCTGTCTTCTGCATTGTTGTAAAGGGAGGATAAGCAATAGATGGTGCACAGCAAAGCACACATAGGCCATCCTTCTAGAAGGGACTCATTGAGCCTGAGACTGCCCCTTTGCTAGCACCCCTGCCCTGTAATCCATCCAGCGTGAACAAGAGTCTGTTTGGCAGACAAGAAGACTCATGATCCCCCAGGCCCTGTACTCCTAGAGCGCTGGTGGTGACATAAAGGGCAGGCTTGGAACTGCACACAAACAGTCCAGCTCTCACTCTCCGCAGGCCGCTGTACCCTGCCTAGCCGTACCTGGCACAGCGCCTCCTAGGGGTAAGAGGTCAGTGCACGTGAGCTAGTCTCAGGATTTCCAATTTTTCACTCAGTAACTAACTACTGAACATCTCTGATGTGCATTTTTAAATAACTCATTGCTTTCTTAAGAAAATTTCTTAGAGGTGCAATTATCCTTTTAAATGTGGACGTTTTTAAGACTTTTAATAAATATAGACGAAGCTGCCCTCAGAGCGATTTAAAGTATTTACCCTTTAATGAAATGATATGCTTTATGTTTTTGCCAAAATTAGTAAAAATAATGGCTAAGTTCTGGTTTTCTGATTCTACAAGTAATATATACGTGCTTATTGCAAATCATCTGGACATTCTGAAAAAGCAAGTTTTTTTTTGTTTTGTTTTGTTTTGTTTTGTTTTTTACAAATTAGCTCTGCGCCATTATTTTTAAGGCATGCTAGCATTAATGGTGTGACTGTGTTTTATTTAGCCCGTCCTAAATTAACAGGCTTTTAGGGTGGATATCTTATTTTGCTACTTGCTAAATATTACAAGAGTCTCTTGAACGTATATCTTTGTGAATATTTCTAAATATTACATTAAATATCCTTATCCATTCTAATACCTCTCAATCTGGTATTTTTAGTTTCTTCTAGGTAAGCAATCATATTGAAAACCATTTTACTAGTACATTTTTTTTCTTTGTGGCATTAACTAGAAGTTCTAGAAAAATACAAAATAAGTACAGTGATGCTAGGTTTCCTCTCCCCCCCGCCCCCGATTTTAATGAAAATGCTTCTAGGTATGGGCAATATTTTCTCTTGACTTTAGGTAGTTATTTTTAAATTGTGCTGAATAAGTAGCTTTCTATTCTGAATTTTTTTAGATTTTTCAAGTTTAGAAGTGAATGTTGAAATTTGTCGAATGCTTTCTAGCATTTATTGAGATGTTCATGCACTTTTTTCTGCTTTTACCTATAATGTGGTAAATTAAATACATATATTTCTAATGTTGAACTCTTTTTTACATTCCCAGAATAAACTACGTATGACTTCTTTGAATTTATTTTATAATGCATGCCAGTATTCAGTTTCCTGTATTTTATTTTTGATGTCTTAGCAGCTCCACCACCACCAAAACTATCATTATCATCACCATGCATTAGCAGGTATTAGCAACCATAAACTGAATGCATATGATATTTTCCAACTTATTTACATCACTTCTTAATCCTAATGGTTATTCCTTTCTTCAATCTTTTTTAGCTTTATTGGGGGTATAATGGGTAAATAAAATTATAAAATATTTAAAGTGTGCAACCCTCACAGTTATTCTTAAGGTAGGTATTATAATCCCACTTTACAGAAAGAATACAGAATAGTTTAATGTCCAAGTCACAAAATATTTCTTTAAAATACAGGAAGTATTTAGCTATACATCTATTAATCCCCAAGCCTACAATTTTAATCATTTTACATGTCTCTAAATTTAGTGGAAAGATTGGTCTGTAGATTATTTCTTAGTGCTCTGTTTGACAAATTTTGCTATCAGGGTTATGCTAGTTTAATAAATTGAAATGTTTTCCAAATTTTTTAAATGTTATTTAATATTTTAAATAGCATGGAATTAATTTTTTCTCCATATCTGAGAATATACCTTTTTCCTCCCCAAAAATACATATTTGTGTTTCCTTTTATTTTTCCTTGATCAGACTTGTTTGACTTTATACATTTTGTTGGTCTTGAAAAAATTAAAAACCAGTATTATATATCAACTGTAATGTTTCCTCCCATGTCCTCTGTTTCACTTTGAGGGCTTTTCATTTTTTGGCTTCTTGGATTGAATGTTCATTTCATTGATTCCCTAAGATGATGGTCAATACTATGACCACAGTTCACACCTCTTCCACTTCCAATGTCCTGCTGAAATGACTCTATCAGTGTCATAAGGAAAAATCTAAACAGTCAATAAGATGCAAAAAGTGTAATACTTAGTACACCCAAAATATGTAAGAGATTCAGGAATAAATGGGGTATATTACAGTAGAGGGATTCTTTGGGGGTGGGGAGTAGGTGGGAAGAAAAGCCTACTAAGGAGTAAGGAGAAGGATTCTACTTTGTCCCACCTCACCTCCACTCATACAGGTCATAGAGCGGATCAATTAAACCATGACATAAATGTTTTCTGAATGAGTCTATTTATTTATTTTTTTTAAAGATCTTATTTATTTATTTGACAGAGAGAGACATCCAGTGAGAAAGGGAACACAGTCAGGGGGAGTGGGAGAGGAAGAAGCAGGCTCTCAGCAGAGGAGCCCGATATGGGGCTTGATCCCAGGACTCTGGGATCATGCCCTGAGCCGAAGGCAGATGTTTAACGACTGAGCCACCCAAGCGCCCCTGAATGAGTCTATTTAAGTTGTCAATAGATCACAGTGACTATAAGTTTGTACAATGAGTAACCCCTGAGAAAATAGAAATTTTAAAAAATGGCATTATTAGAAATTTTAAAGATCAGAGCACCATAAAAAAATCTGAGACCAAGAGAAGAATATTCTATATATTAAAAAAAAATCATTTAATTAAAATCTTAGCAGAGGTAGTGATATTGCATAACAAAACAAAACAAACAAAAACATTAATCAGATAGCTACTAGTCCAATATGATATATTACTACTCTTCTACCAAAAAAAAAAAAAAACCCCTTCCCCCCTCTGTGGATCCCATGAGGATGATATTGCCCTCAAACTAGATTATACTTAACCCTTCTGTCATCAGGCTTGGACATCTGATTTGCTTTGGGTAGTGAAATGTGAGTGGAATTGCCACTTTCGAACCAGAGCTTTCAGAGAGTAATGTGGTTCACCATCTCAAGATAGAGATGTCCTTGATGGGGCTGCTCCTTCAGCCCTGGTCCCTTCCTAAAGATAATATGGAGTTATGGAGTCTCAGCCTAACAGCAATGCCCAAGTAGCGTGAGAAAAAATAACCCTTTCTTGTTATAAGCCCTGAAATGTTGGCATTGTTATCTGGTTATAAGGGAACCTAAGCGCTCTTATTCGGCCAGCTGGATAATTATCCTAGAATTCAGAACAAGAGAGAAAGGTGGAAGTTTAAAGATAAAGGGTGCAAGATGTGGGACAGATCTAGGAAACTCAACGTGCATACAAAAGGAATTCAAAGTATATTGTGATTGGACTAGAAATACATTAAAGGTGCAGATTAATCAGGGCAGAATTGCATTTTTTACAATATGGAATGTGTCACATGTATTTGTCCTCTTACTGTCCTTTCAGTGTGGTTGTGCAGGTTTGTTCTTTTAGTTCCTGAACATTTTTCCTTTCCCAAAACCGAAAGGGATGTTAATTTTAAACATTTCTGTTTTTAAGGTTCACCAAAATCAATCTGCAAATTGCAAGTTTAGATTTAACTTTTTAGTGGAATGCCTTCCAAGTTTTACATTTGAAAATTCTCAGACATGGGCCTGATGTTATGCTCATTGACGAACTCCTTAAGAATGGAAATTCCTGGCCTCTCCTCCCTGAGATTCGAGTTTAGTTGACCCGGGACCTAGCAATCTACAGTTTTAATAAAATGTAAGAAAATTTGGATTTTAATTAAATGATCGTCCACACTTAGAAAAAATTTACTTTTAAATGGCTTCCAAATAGTTTAGCTGTGGCTTTGTGTGTGTGTGTTTCCTGTTGTTTTTTTCTTTTAAATGGAAAAAAAAACAAACAAACCCAAAAACCCTTAGCAACATTAAAATCAGAATTCCCCTCACCTTCTCATCCTTCAAAAAGTCAAATGGCTTTTAAATCACTAAAAAATTAAGCTTTACAAGGTCAGGGACGCTAATTTCTTGTTTACCTCTGGTTTTCCCCATTTAAAATAATGTGTGGTACAACTCAGTCTTGCTGAATGAATATCTATATGTTTTAATAAATGAAAATTGTCATTTTCCAAGATAATTTTAGAAAGTTGTGGCTTGACACAATTTATCTCCCTACTCTCATAATGTTCCCCTGCTTCCAACCATTCAGAAAATATAAACCCTTCTTTTCTAAATTTGAAAAATATAAGCCATTGACAACTTCAGAGCCTTGATCTTCCCCATATAAATAAGTGGGAATTTTTACTCCTTGCTTCTAAGTAAGAAAAGATAAAATTCATATAATTTATCATGATTGAAAAATCAGCTCTTTTACTTTCTGTAGGTGTAATATAATAAATGTTTAAAAATCAGTTATTTAAAAATACAATCCAAGTCATAGTACAATTTGTGAGGACAGTATCTCTGAAGCTCTTATTTCTATTATTTGAAAATGTATTGCACACCATCATCTTTGAGCTGAGAAGGAAAAAATATAACACTTGCTTAAGAAAAAATAAAAACACAATGTTCCCAACTAACTAACGTAGTGCAGAGAAAGACATTAAAACTCAACCTCAAATACTCATTCAAAATTAATATCCGTCATGGACACATACCTCTTTTCTCCCCATCATAATCCTTATCGTAACTTCATAGTTTTATCCCTGGTTCAATTTCCTAAATGAATTCTGGATTCTTTTCCTCAAGAACAAAAATTGTTAATATGTATTTCAGCTATATCACAAACATGACACAGAATAATGTGTAGCAACTGTATAAGTTCTACGGTGTAAGTCATATTTGGTGAATAACAGAGCACTCAGATAATAAATAAACTTTACCCCAAATAATTCACTATTATTTTTTCTATGGATTTTTTTACATAATTGAGATCATGCTGTATGTATAATTTCACATCCTGCTGTGTACTTGATAGCTTAACTTAAGAATAACTCATATTAATAAAAAAATAAACACAATTTGAAGAATAATAACTATGCTGATTGTAATGAAAGTGAATGTTTTGATGTTATTATTTCTTATCCATATATTAATTAAAAATCAGATATCAGGGTCAGTTGCTTTTTTTAAAGAATATTTTATTTATTTATTCGTCAGAGAGAGAGAGGGAAAGAAAGCACAAGCAGGGGAAAGCCACAGGCAGAGGGAGAAGCAGGCTCCCGCTGAGCAGGGAGCCTGATGTGGGACTCGATCCCAGGGTGCTGGGATCATGACATGACCTGAAGGCAGAAGCTTAACCGGCTGAGCCACCCAGGCATCCCTGGGTCAATTGCTTTTTGAAGCTACACTTGGTTTATAGTGCTTCAAACAAACAGTGGCCATGTTTGCCTACTACCGCTATAAAATGCTATGCGGCCACATACTCAGGAGTTTGCAACAAGCATTTAAAGGCTTAAACTCATAACTGATACACTGTCATTTCTGTCCATATCCTTACTGAAAACAGGCAACATGGTTACGTTCAACATCAATGGGTAGAAAGCAGTCTTTTCCCACAGAGGCTGGGATGGGGAGAGTAAGCAAGAATATTTTCTGAACAATAGTCTTATCTCTATAAGTGGCAAATGTGGCACATTTATCCTTGTATTCATTTTGACAGGAGCAAGCTCCGAGTTCATATAAAAAGTAGATTAAAATTATTAAGGAGTAAATTTAAAAGAAGAGGTACTAAACATCCCTAATTTATAATATTGAAGTTATTTGATTTGCCAAGAAGATTCTGCTGCATTCTTAGCATCCTGCAGAAAACTTGTAGTGCAGATTTCATAAAAATGATAATGCATGAGAAATTACAGTGTGTCTGCAGAATTGCAGGTTAGTAACAGTCACAAATATTCTTACAGTTCAGATCTCTCCATGCTCTGATCGTGGGGCGTCACTGTGCTGGAAATCAGACTCTTGCTTTGATAAGATGTTGAATAGAGGAAACTGCATCTGAGAAGAAAACTGAGAGCGTGAGGAAATTTCTAGGAAAACTAGTGTTCTTTTATGGGAAAGGTTTACGGTTGTGAAAATGAGGTGGGCTGGGATGAGTTGCTCTAGGACGGGTGGTGTGGTAAGCTGAAGAATATTCCCCAACTATATTTAGATCCTTATCCCTGGAACCCGTGGATGTTATCTTATTTGGCAAAAGGACTTCAGAGATATGATTAAATTAAGGCTTTTAAGATGGGAAGATTGTCCTCGATTATCTGGGTGTGCCCTAAATGTAATTCCAAATGTCCTTATGAGAGGGAGGCAGAAGTGGGTATATAATTACTTACTACAGAAGAGGAGGCAATGTGATGATGGGAGTGGGGTTTGGAGCAAAGCAATTTGCAGATGGAGGTAGGTTAGCCAAGGAATACAGGCGGCCACCAGAAACTGTGAAAGACAAGGAGACAGATTCTCCCCTAGATGCTTTAGAGGGTACGTGGCCCTGCCAATACTCTGATTTCAGCCCAGTGAAACCCATTTCACACGTCTGGTCTTCAGAACGGAAGAGAATACGTTTATGTTGTTTTAAGCCACCAAGTTCACAGTAATTAGTTACAGCGGCCATAGGAAACTAGTACAGATGGTAGCAGAGAAGGTCTGTAAGTTTCTAAATTGACCTACTCTGTTCTGCAAAAAATATCACCACACAATTTTGTTCAATGTGCAATACTCCATTAAATGCCTGACCTAAACAAGATAAAACTAAAGGAACTCAAGTTCTACTCACTTGAGGAAGTTGTTTGTGTTGCAAGGTAGGAATGGAGGCCTGCAGCTTTTTCTGGGTTGAATTGGGTCCACTGAAAAGATGTTGAAGCCTCAGGACCTGTGAATGGGACCATATTTGGAAATAGGGTCATTGCAGATAATCAGGCTAAGATGAGGTCATGGAGGTGGGTTCTAATCAAAAATGACTGGCATCCTCATAAGATGGGGAAATTTGGACACAGAGATGGACGTGCACATGGGGGAGAATGCACGTGACGGGTGAGGCAGAGATCATGGTGATGCCACAGAAGCCAAGGAACACCAAAGCTTGCCAACAAAGCCCCAGAAGCAAGGAGAGAGGCGGGCAATAGCCCTTCGAAAGAATCCACTCCTTTGACACTTCGATCTGGGATCTCCAGCCTTCAGAACTTTGAGACGATGCACTTCTGTTGATGAAGCCACCCAGTTCGTGGCGTGGTTTCGGCAGCCCCAGGAAAGGGATACACAGATAGCAGCGAGGACTTGGCCATCACAGCTTTCTTCCAAACCACATCATGGGCTGCTACACTCTCAGGTCCTCCTAATTACCAGTCGTAGAGACTAATGCCAAGACTTCCCTCTGGAATTCGTTTTCATCAAGTTTTGTTCTGTTTGGATTTTGTTTATATTTAAATTTTAAATGCATGAATTCCAAAGTAGCTAATTCTGTGTTTAATTTGGCAAGCTGCCTTGCTAACACATCTGATTAAGTCTCTCTTTCTCTTTCTCTATGTGTCTCTGTCTGTCTTTGTTTTTCTCCCTGTCATTTTTTCTCTCTCTCCCACTCTCTCTCTCTCTCTCAGAGAACTAGAACAGGAAAGTCATGGCAGAACACGGCAGAGAAAGGATTGCTTTTAATGCCACTCGGTTGGTATGGGCCTAAGTGAAGCCTCAGAGCACAGCCCATCGGATAATCAGGTCACAAAAGGTAAGTTACAGAGTTAGAAAGCTTTTCATTCCATCTCTCCATTTCCCATCCAATTATATGTTTCCTCAAAGCCAGAACTGAAGTATTTGTATCCTCTGTGAGGGGCTGAGTGGGCTCCTTTGGTTTGTATTATAACTGCTGGCCTGCTAAGCCTTATTTCTGAGCCAGGATAGAGCCAGGTGCATAGGGGCTAAAGGTTATGCATCCTCAAGGAGTGAGATGAGGGAGTTCTGGGGCTTGGGCCTCCTTCCTTGCACCTGTTCATCCAAAGCTCTCTTCTTTTGCAGAGACCCGCCCTCTCAGCCCAAGGTTTGGAGGTTGGAGGCTGCCCTCTGAGGACCTTCTGACGCCAAGGGGTGAGTCTGAGAGGGTGGCGCTCGGAGCAGCTTTCTCCCAGTGCTACGGGCATGAGGGTGGGGGCCTGTCAGACCCACAAGGGACAACAGAGGAGGCTGCCACCAGGGCTGGCTTTTCTCGTAGTCTTACTCTGGGAGACTTTGTTTCTGAGCCAGGAACTGGCAAGGCGGTGCTGGTCATGCAGGGGAGGAGAGATGCTTATTAGTTTGGTTTCTCTGAAACGTGTAAAGTTGTCACCAGTCTTACTCACACCTACTTCTGAGAACTGACATTTTTGGGAAAGTGTAAAGAATTTGATGGGATTTAGAGTGGACAAAGGTTCCTGTCATCTCGTTCTCGCTACCATTGTTCAGGAGTCGGATAAACTCAGTAGCTAAGGGTTTTAAGAGTTTACCATGCGCCACATACTGTTCTCTGTATTTTTCCTGAAATAATTCACTTAACCCTCTTACAAGAACCTCTTAAGGCGCGGGTATTATAATTACTTTTATAGGTGAGAAACTGAGATCCATCACTGAGCCAGCAAATCAGAGGCGAATGGGGGCTTAACAAGTTAGCAAATAGGAAAATGGTTTTAATATGGGTTTTAAGTGCTGGAAACTTGTTTACAGCTGTGGAGAATCAGCTGAAAAAGGATGAAGAGCAACCTTTTTCACACTGAAAACATAATGCCTAGACCTTCCTTAAGAATCTGGAACGTTGCTATGTGTTCCCTGCACCAGGAACACATGTGCATGTTGTTTATTTAAATCTATAACAGTAAACATTATAACAACAGTTTGTTTCGCCATTATAAATGTATATTTTCTTTTTGTATTGAAACTCCTTCCTGGGACATATGTATTTGCTTGCTCAATTATTCTGCACTTAGTGATTAAATGCCTACTGTGCGCCGACCTTGTGCGAGGCACCCAGGACACATTAGAAAACAGGACGCACATTCTTTGCCATCACTGTCTTTATGATTTAGCTTTATTTTGACTGTACGTGCTACAACATTAGGAGAAATTCAGCATTTACACCAGGGAAAGCGTAAGAGAAAAGGCAAGGATGAAGGAGAAATGTGATTCAGTAGGGAGCTCCCTCCAGGGCCCCAGAAATCAGGACAAGGGCTGTGCTGAGTCCATTGCTTGTCTAAGCTGTCTTTCTCCTGTTTCTTTCTCTTTCTTAGACTGGATGAACAGATGCAAGTAGCCCCCAATTAGGCCAGCCAAAGGGATTCCCTAAAAGCTCCATGCTTGGGGAGCAGAGGTTGGGCATCTGCTGGGCTGGAAAGGTCGCTGGCTTATCTAGGCAGCTGGTCGAGCCCTGTCCCTGTCATGATCATAGACTCTGTCCTAAGCTGTAACTATTTGCTTGTATGAATGCAGATGTGAGGCTTTTAATTTATTTTTTCTCTCCATCTACCAGCTGAAATACAATTAAAAGGTCAACCAAGGATCCCAAACAAATTGTGCCCGGGGTTGAGGGGAGAGGAACCAGAGGGAGTGCTTTGTTTGAGGATTAGCTTGTTTACAACAGAGTTAAAAAACATTTTGTTTCAAGCAGAGTTTTAGGCATTTGTCAATAAAACCAGGCCTGGAAAGGGCAGAAATCAGCTTGTTTGTCACAGAGTCCCCACAGGCTTAAGGAGCCAGCCCCAGCTGAGGCGCTTGCAAATGTCGGTACTCATCCTAATAACACTCTGGCCACTCAGTGAAGGGGGGTGAGTGATGCTTGGGACAAGGACTTGAGTGTGAGTATTTGTGCCAGGATACAATGGTCAGGGAGTGAAAAAATGAGGTAAGGAAGGGCAGGAAGTCAGTGGACAGTGTGTTAGTAAGTAGGTTACTACTGTTGGCAGCTGGGGCTCAGTCTGGCTGGGACCGCTGGGGCTGGTGTAGAACGTGCCCCCAAGCTGTCCTACCCCAAAAGCAATGAAGCTGGCATATATATGCACCAACTCCCTTTGTCGTGGGCACAGGGCTCTTCCCAAGGGTTCAGATTTCCCAGACTTCTAGCCATGTACTCTTGCATGCAGAGAGAGCCTAGCAACAGAAAAGAATAGTGCTTGCCGGACGAAATAATGTGTGCAGAGGGTCTGTAGGAAGACTACCAACCTTATTGCCAGGAACGCTAATCATGATGGGAAGAGAAGAGAAAGATCTGCTGATGTCACCGGACCTGGGACCATATCACCTTGTCAAAGTTACAAGGAATAGGCCAAATAGTTTATCCTCGGAGGGGAACTAATGGAAAGGGAAAGGTAAGGACAAGCAGGAGGCCCCGAGGGGCCTGGCGGCAGGACTGGAAGCTTGAATCAGAGCTCCCGGAAAGCAGGGACTGTAGGATTATCTGTGTCAGGGGTTGGAACTAGTAGCCCATGGGCTGTTTCTTCCTTGAGTTGCATTGTGTTTTGCCCACAGTATCTGTGTTTGTTTTTGCATAAATTGCTCGCCAAGTTAAACAAATCTAAGTTCACATAAAAATTCAAATAGCTGGCTTTCATTAAAAAAATACTAGAGGATTCGACAATGCTGAAGCTGCTTTTATATGTGGTCTCAATAGCGACTTTTCTCCAAGGATGGGGCATGGACTTCCTTTGGTTACAATCTCCGTCACCACCTGATCTGTTGCTCCCGACCATGGAGACTGACAGTCAGTTGAACTTACCAGAGAGCTTATGCTTTTGCTTAATTATATCCTGCATTACTCATTTGTATTTCCTACCTGGATGCTGTAAGCATTTGAATGGGTAGGCCCAGATTTGTATAATCTGCTCCCTCTACCACCACACCCTAAGGTCCCCTAGTGGACAACTGGTTTCCAAAGATTTTAATGACCTTCTACGACCCCATTCCTAGAGTCAGAAAAGTGCTCAAACTCTTGACTTTATTATTTAAGACCTTTGCAAGCTTATCTTGACCCAAACTTGCTCAACTTACCTACCCCCACTTTCAGTCCTATGACACATTTTCCAAGCACATTGACCAAATTGTGATACCCAGACCACTTCACAGGAGATGTTTTCCTGTCCTGAACCAAACTCCTTATCTTTTCATCCAAACCAGATTGTCCTTTCTTATAAATGGCAAATTAAGAAATGATAGACCCATTCTCACTCCTCTGTTTACGTCAAAGAGCACATCCATTGTATCAGCAAATTCTTTCAGCATTACCTTAAAAATTTACTTTTGTTTCTCATGCTATATTCTGTATCATGTCTAAAGCTACCATTGTGGCATAGGCCACCATCACTTCTGTTTTCGATTATGCTAACAATCTTCTGATGGGGTTCTGAGCCCCCACCATTGGCTCCCCAACAGTCTGTGCTCAACACAGCAGCCCATGTGATTATTCTGAGCCCTAGCTCATATCACGCCATCCTTTGCTCAAAGCCCTCTTCCCATTTCCTCTCCGACCTTACTTTCTACTGCCTTCCACCCTGCTACCCCTGATCAGCCTCTTTCAGCTGCACTCACTTCCTTATTTTCCCCTGAAAACCCCAGATGTGCTCATCCCTCAGGACCTGTGCGCTTGCTCTTTCCTCTGGCTGGGATGCTATTTCCTGTATATCTGCAGAACTTACAATCTCGTCTCCTTTAGGACATAAATCAAATGTCATCTGAGTGGGGCCTTCTCTAACGACCCTATTTAAATTTGTGACCCCCTCTCCAAACCCTAGAAATCCTCTTTTTATTTTTCTCCAGCTCTTATCACCATCCGACAGTTTCTTTACTTATTTACTCCCTCCCTGTCCCCCTGTAGGACTTTTGTCTGTTTTGTTCACTGATTTATTTATATTCCTTAGAATAGGACTTGACCCTGAGTAGCTGCTCAATCATGTTGGGTGAATCAATCAATGCCTTTCCTTGCCCGATTCTTCCTTCCCTGGACAGGAAATTTCCTTTCAATATCTAACTAAGTCTAACCCATTTTCAGAACTTAGGTACTTTTCCACATCCTCCAAGTAGCCTTTCTGATTATTCTTGTCCAGCCTGACTATTATATTTCCTGAAGCTAAAATTATAGATGAAAAAAAAACCATTATAAATGATCACATTTATTCAGAAATTGAGAAGGAGATTGTGTGGTATTCATGACAACCTTAACAAGTATTTGGAGGCAGACAGAGTGACCAAAAAACAAAAACAAATCTGTGGTATAATACCATCTGTGCTGCAAAGCTGTTCTCTCTGAACTTTCTGGGCCACTCTCCTAGACTCCACCAGGCTGGAGTTAACGTACTCACGAATTCTCCCATTAACTGATGCGGACAAAGATACAGGAGAGGAGAGGAGATGACCCCAGATTTTAGTGTATTGGTTACCTGTTACTGCATAACAAACCCCTGCAGCACTTAGTGGCTTAAAACTGTGTGTTTATTATTGATCACAGATCTATGAATGAGAGCTTCTGTTGATCTGCATTGGGCTTTGCAGATGTTTGTTCGGTTTGCTTAGGTGGCAGAAGATTGGCTGGTCTAGGATGCCTTCATGCTCATTTCTGGTGGTTAGCTGTCTGTTAGGGGGAGCGTGGGGTCTGTTGGGTCACATATCTGTTGTTTTCCAGCATGCTGGTCTGGGACTGTCCACTTGAAGGTGTCAGGGTTCCCAGACTGCTCATGGAAACACACAGTTTGTTGGGGGACTGGAAGCATACAGTTATGTGGTGTTCTCATATAGACTGCTCTAAGAGTTTGCATTTTAATATTTCAATTCTCATAGAAAAGTTGGGGACAAAAGATTAACTGTAAGATCAGCCTCTTTGCCTCTATATAGATATATTAACTGAAACCTTCAAACATAGAACAAAAGAACTTTAAAGGACAATATCCTGCTTTGCTTAGGAAGAGCGTGGAATGCATTGAGCCCCATGTAGCACCAGCAAGGCCCTTCAAGCTCCAGGAAAGGAAACATGACCATCAAAAGCAGTGTGCTCCCTCCAGCCGTCAGAACCCTCAGGGGTCCTCAGATTCTCTAAGCTCTAGGCTTGGGTAAAGAAAAGGCTATGCCTTGTACCTTGTGCAATGAGGCAAA
>NW_024426885.1:42941231-42995003 GCF_017311325.1 Ursus maritimus | reverse complement strand
AAAGGAAAAGACTGGAATAAGCATAGGAGAAGAAACATAGGAGAAGAAACAGGACTGCTGATGAGTTTGAGGACTTTTTTGGAATGAAGAAGTTCAGTGCAGGTCAGCTGGCGAGGGAGAAATTCCTGCTGAGACTCAGTGTGTTCAGAACCTTTGTTTTTAGAGTTACTTGGTCTTGCTATATGAAGATGTTGATGAAACACTGTTTATTCTACAGGGTACAACCTAGCACCCCAGATTGTCAAATGGAACCAAATCCTAGGGAAGTAGAGTAGGATCCTTTCAGGACAAGTTTGGGAATCTAATTTCCCTCTCTTCTTACATGTTAGAATTTTATCAAATTGCTTGATGTCAGCCATGTTGTGATTTAATTTTCTCCCAAATTAGCATGTTTCACTTTGTTTTCTTTACTTACTATTTTGGAGACAGCCTGGTTAAAACCTTCCCACTCATGGAATTGCTAGTCAAAATATTTTAGGAGGAAGCTCAAACATTCATTGTTTGCCTTATTAAAAATTAATTCAGGCAGATGGAGAAGAATACGACGTGTGCCGTCCTCTTAGTACTCCTTGTCATCTGTCCCTGTCTTCATCTGCAGGGCAGGCCTCATGCAGTTTCACCCCCCAAGGGCCATAGGGCCGTGCACAGGAGTGCTCTTAGTTGCATTTCACAGGAATGAGGCTGAGGTTAAACTATTTTGCTAAGTCTCACATGGAGCAGAGGGATGGAGTCAGAGGGAGAGCTGAGGTTATTTGGGCAAGACCAGTGTTGCTCCCAAGGTACTGTGGAAGGGCAAGAATAAGGCCTTGTGGAAAACACTGAGAGAAACGTGTTTGCTCTAAACCCTAACCAGCTCTCTGGAAACTCGGAGGTAAGATATCAGGAGCTATAGAGTGCCTTTGTAGTTATTCTGCCTTCCATCTTTTTTGAGTCTCCTGCCTGTGGAGTCCCTTGGACCCTTTCCTTTAAATCGTCATGCATTCATTTCTACAAGGGATCAGTGAGCCCTACTATGTGCCAGGTTTTCTCCCACGTGGTGTGGCAGGGAAAACAACACGCACCCTGCCTGCATGGAGATCACAGTGTTGCAGGGACGCAGATCATAAGAATCTATTGCAGCAATGAAAATCCCATGATGAAGTAAGTGCAGGGCATTATGGGAGCAGATAGAAAGGGCATGTGACACAGCCTAAATTATAAAGATACCTGTGTTTGGGAGCACAGTTCCTATCCTTCCATTTGGCAGTTTTTCACTCCAGAAATAGGTAGCATCAGGAAGGGTGAAAGGCAGATGGAAAAGAGACCATCACCCTCCATCCAGAGTTGGGTGAGCTCCAAAGCTGGCTTGGGCCACCTTGGCCTATACAGTCTCTCAAGTGGGTCACAACCCAGAGTCTTGAAGCTAAGTATTTTGCAGGGAGATCAATCCTGAAAAGAAAAAAAAAAAAAAAGAACTATTTCTCAGCATTTGCTGCAACATGGATGGGACTGGAGGAGATAATGCTAAGTGAAATAAGTCAAGCAGAGAAATACAGTTATCATATGGTGTCACTCATTTATGGAACATAAGAAGTAGGAAGATCAGTAGGAGAAGAAAGGGAAGAAGAAAGGGGGGTAAACAGAAGGGGGAATGAACCATGAGAGACTATGGACTCTGGGAAACAAACTGAGGGCTTCAGAGGGGAGGGGGGTGGGGGAATGGGATAGGCCGGTGATGGGTATTAGGGAGGGCATGTATTGCATGGTGCACTGGGTATTATACGCAAGTAATGAATCATGGAACTTTACATCAAAAACTAGGGATGTACTGTATGGTGACTAACATAATATAATAAAAAATATTATTAAAAAAGTGATAAAAAAAGAAAAAAGTAGCCCCCATATTTTCTACTCTCATCCACACATTTGATCCCCTCCCTCAGAAGTGCCATTCTCCAAGCTACCCCCCATTATCTGAGGATGGCCAGTGTTAGATCAGCCATTGTGTCCAACAGTTTTATAGACTTGATATTATTATCCTGACAGTGCTCTGACGGAGTTATCATTTATCCACACTTACAGATAGGAAACTGGGACAGAGAGAAGTTTGTTAACTTACCCAAGATCACACTGCCTCCAAATGACTAGGGGTGGGATGATGTAAAGTCTGGTGGGGTCAAGAGTAGGATGAAATCCTAACGTAGATCAAGACCCAGTAGGAAAGACTATAGCTTAACACACATTATTTTTCAAAGCTTAGGATCCACTGGGCTGGCATGGGTTGGTAGTGGTGAGCAAGGAGTCTAACCTGGTAGGTATGGCAAAATAGCAGGATCCTTGGAGTATGGGGGTAATCGGTAAGAAGGTGTAGAGACATGGCTCCACCAAATCTGCTTCTGTCAGGGCGAATAGACCCAGACCTGCCCTTCATGTGGGGTGGAGGGAGGCCAAGAACAGTGAACGCCAACAGGACAAGGGGACTTGGACAAATGTTCATGGCAGGAGTCCGGACTCAGCCAATACGTAGGCAGAAACCAGGCTGGGATACACTTGGGGTGTCTGATTTGAAGACTGCCTGTCTGCTGGGGTCCAAAGAGGACCCATTCCTGACCCATCTCCTAGTGGGAAGGAGCCTCTGAACAGACAACCAGGCCTGCCTGGGAACTAACTAGATTTAGTTAGATCTGAAACTCAAAATTGTCATCCTGGCACTGGAACAGGCTGCAGTAGACTGTGAGTGCCAGTACCTGAACCATGTGAGGCAGATCTTGGAGCCTCTTTTGGGTTATGTCCCCAGCTGGCCGCTGTCCCAATGGTTGGGTTTCCTTTCTGCAAAATGAATTCTATGATCAGGACTCTTTAGATTCTGAGGGAGGGGAGAATCATCCCCCCTCTGCTTTGCTATAGCCATTGTCTTAGGAGCTCTCTGTTGACTCCTCACCGTGACTTGGAATACATAGAGATTCCGTTGCGCAACTCTATATTTTAAATTCTGACACATTCCCTGGTAATCCTGCCCTAAATATTTAATCTGGATGTTTAGCAAAATCGCTACCTCCCAGCTGTGGACCATTGCCTGTAAAAGGCATACACTGGGGCTTTTGGGCCTGTGTCTCACAAAGTGGCAGAAAAACAAATATCAGAGCAAGATAACGAGCCGCAGACCCACCATTCTCACCCTCACATAAGTGAACACTTCTTCCTGAACTCCCAGGCTCTGATTCCCCACCTGTGCTGTTCACTCTTTATGTGGATACTGGAGAGGTTCCTAAAGCTCCTTTTCCAGGGATTTTCTGGGTCTCCCTATTATGCAAATAATATAGTCCTAAGCAAGAAATACACTCCAAGACCACTTGGAATGGAAGCTTCTCTATTATCAGCTAATATTGATTTCACATTCAGTGATATTTTTTCCTCAGCTCCACTCTGCTGCAGCCCCCGCCCCCAAAGCTTGCTTATTCCTGAATGTGTCCTTCATTGTTCATATTATTCTCACTGCTTGAAAGGTCCTGCACAGTGCCATTTCCTGAAAATGCCCTTCCTTCAGAGACTAGCTTTCACAGTAAAACATGCTTTTATGCTTCCCAGGAGAATATAAACCTAATGTCTTTCATGCTCAGACATCTCTGTAGTAGCCTTTGTTATACCCTTTTTCATGGTTTGGTTTTTACTCTAGTGAGTCTTTCCCACTAGATCAGGAGCTGTTGGAGGGCAGGGACAAGACTTAATTTTGTATCCTGCCATGGAACATAATGACTCAGTTCATGTCCTAGAGTAGTCATGATAACCTATTGCCAGACCCTTCTCAAAATGGAGGGCGTGGCAAAAAGCATAATGGACCTTAGAGTCAGACTGGGTGCAGTGCTGGTGCAATCACTTACTGGTTTCATGGGATTTATCTCTAAGAACCCTCAATTTCCTCCCATATAAAGCAAGATTATAAATCCATGGTGAGAGAATGCCAGATGTCCAAATCCTTGATCACTGTCCTGACACTTCCCCCACCATGGGGGCAGGATGTATGTACAGGGAAATGCCAGTGACAGTCTTGATTTCCAGCAGGAGCTCTAATTCCCAAGGCCCATGGCTCCTACATTCATGACCTGATTGGCCCTCATGTGGATAAACAGGGGGTAGCTGTTGTCTCAGTCCAAGATCTACATTTGTAGGCATGCTTTAGAGTCTTGCTGCATAGACATTCTTTCTCTGAAGCTCCTTCATGCCTCCCCCTTGGTTATACCAAGACAAAGGCCGGAGGTAGTCATGAGTCTCATCTTATTAACCAGATACAGAAGACAAGACCCACCCTTTATTTAAAAAAAAAGGAGGATTTTCTTCAGTCTGTTCTGTTTTAGATCATTTCCCTTTTTCCACAAAAATTACTACTTCACTGGACCAGCCTGTTTGACTAACTTTATGTTCCTGAGTGTGCCATTTTGTCTTCCCCCAATTTCAAAGTTCACCCGTGGTAGTGAGGTAATGGGCATGTATGTGTTTGGGGAAGTCTCCTCTTTATAAACCATTTATGAACAATAACATTGACCTAGATTAGGCAGATGTAGAGTGGGGAAGAGGGAAGAATATACTGATGTTGGTGTCAGGTTTTGCCTCTTACCAACTGCAAAGCATTGGGAAGTTTTCTTAATGCCTTGGACCTTCAATTATAAAATAGAGATGATTGGGGGCGCCTAGGTGGTTTAGTCAGTTAAGCATCTGACTCTTGATCTCAGCTCAGGTCTTGATCTCAGGGTTGTGGGTTCAAGCCCTGTGTTGGGCTCCATGCTGGGCATGGAGCCTACTTTAAAAAAATTAAAATAGAGATGATCATATCTATCACCTAGGTCTGTTATGAGCATTAAGTAAAGTAACATGTGTGGAGATGGTATCATAGTAATTGGCATGATACAGGTGTTTGATACATGCTGGCACCTTTCTTTCTCCCTTGAAAGTCAACTCAATAATGCATTTCCCCCATTTGGCTACAAGTTGTGAGTTTCATATGAAGGAAGACTGGGAACTCAGGACCACAGATTCATGCTAATTTTATTATCTCATCACTTTCTCTTTTAAAAACTTTTAAAATTTTATTTTAAGTAAACTCTACACCCCCATGTGGGGCTTGAACTCATGACCCTGAGATCAAGAGTCACACGCTTTACCAACTGAGCCAGCCAGGCACCCTTCATCACCTTTTGCAATCAAAGGAAGAGGGCAATCAAGGGCCAATTCAAAACGTTCTACAGACGTGAATTTTTAATAATCCCATGATGTTCTTGGAGGCTTCATAGCCTACCTACCCATATATTTGAAAAGGTAAAAATTCTCAGATAAACATGCTAGTATTTGTGCCAAGTTCCTCAGATCATAGCAGCTGATTTTTGCCCCATTAAAAGTCATGGACAGTGTTGATCCAGAAGGAATATTTCTGGGATTTTTTGGTTAAAATGGAGTCATTGTCATTGTCATAACTACTGTTTTAGCTACCAGAGGACACAAGACACTGTTGCTTGGGGTCATGGAACCTAGTGACCTGTTCCCAGTTGCTCTTTCCCAGACCTATCTAGTCATTGTTCTGGAGCAAGACGTATCCTCCTTCTCTGGTAGATGGGCTTGAAACAGAGTTCAGGGAACCATTCAAGCCAGGAAGACTACTGCTCCTTACTTCCAGGTGTGTGTATTAGGAGCCCACAGTTTTGTTTTGCTCAAAATGCCCTTGGGGAATAAGAATGATGGAAGGAAGCCAGAAGATTTTTCATTAGGCCCAAGGAACCAAACTAAAGTTCTTCCATGCCCATGTTCTGACCCCAAGGGTCAGAGATGACAGGTAAAGAGCTTGAGTAATTTTCCCTTTAAAAGAACCAATATGGTGCAGTTATCATAAGCATGGGTTTTGGGGTCAATCCACTATAGCTGTGAGTTGAAATCTGCTCAGATATGTGGCCATGGGCCAGCTTCTGAACTTCTCCATACCCTACTTGCCCCCTCTGTGTAGTGGGCATAATAATACTACCAATTCACCTGTTATGAAGATTAAATAAGACAATGCATGTAAAATGTGAATGGAGGGTTTGACACTACTCAATAAATGCCACAAACTACTTAAGAGTGAGAGCCTCCGTGCCACACTATAAATTCCAGAGTTTAGAAATTACTGAATGATGGGAACCCAAATGTGTTTGGATTGGGTTGATTTATCAAAACAACAACAACAACAACAACAACCCATAAATGAGTAGTAATTTGCCTGGGGCAAATATCAAGTAGGGAGAAAATTGAGGAATTTTTCTTTACCATTTAAGCTATTAAAAAAAAAGCTTTATTTATAGTTCTTAACTTTCTATCTCAAAGAAGATATTGGACCAGTCAGAGCCAAGAGATGAATGAATTTGCTGATCTGATTCCTGGTGTGTGTTTCCTTATTGGTCCATTTCTATTTGCTGTCTCTATGATCTTCCTTACTGGCTAAGACAGGGAACCAGTTCGCTTGCCCCCAGACAAAGGCAGAGCTTCCCCTCAGTGAAGTCACTTAAGCAGTGTACTGACCTCAACAAATCGCTGTGCCATGCTGGCCCCCTTCCCTTCCCTCTGGTTTATTCCTGTCACCTTGTATTATGTCCTCCAGGTGCACAGAGAATGACGGATCATTATCAGTCACATCCTGCCCAGCCATGTGTGTGCATGCACGCTTGCCTGCACAGATACGACTGTGTGAATACACAAGAAAATACATAGACATCCACACAAATACACATAGACTAAGTCAGGAACACTCTGATCAACATAAATATACACAGAGAGGCCGCATTTAATCAGTATGAAAGATGATCCTTTCAGACACACTCACCCATACCTGCTGTCACACATACTCGCACACAAGCATCATATGCACACACTTTGATCATGTGACTAGTCTGTGAGCATATGGAGTATAGAGTACAGTTTGTCTTGTTCTAATCACATTCTTTTTATGAAGGGCTTTCTATAGATCCCTAGATCAGCAGGACAATTTCATATCCTATTACAATCTGCCAAGAAGAAATAGATAAATCTATTAGCCTGTTCTTTGCTTGTTTCATCATTGTGACAGTCTCTTGTGGGTCTACATTCATCAGGCTCCCACACCACCTGACAGCCGAGTCTCCACCACCAAGCTGCAGGTTAATAGCTCTTTAATCTCTATTTAATTGCTCATTAATAATTCTGATACTGCTTTCTTCCATTAATTGATTAAAAAATGGTTTCAGTGGAAGTGAATAATGAAATTTGGTAGCAACCAACTAGAGAATGAGTTTTCTTGTCATCAAGATAATCAAGAAGAAATAGTGACCAAAACACTCCTTGCTTCATTTGCAGATTTTTCGAATGCTAGAGCTGGCAGGGCCTTTGGAATTCAACTACATCAGCGTTTCTCAAACTGATTCACAAGTGATTAAACAGTTTTCTAGGAAAAACAATATTCTGTGATTAAAGAAGTCTGGCAGACACGGCATACAAATCTCTCTCACAATTTCGTGTTTTAAATCAATGTTAGCATATTCAAAGTTCTGACATTCCAGTTTGAGAAACCTATTTACATTGTTAAGTTGATCTTCACCCAAACTTATTTGATAGTAGAAATCACATTTCTATAGAATACCATTTCAGCTACCTATTGCTCAATGATGAGTCCCCCCAAAATGTAGTGGCTTCATTAAAATGATGGGTTATTTTTCACAGTGCTGTGAATTTCTGTGTTGGCAGGTACAAGATGGCCTGGCCCTCCGCATGGTTTTTCATCCCCCTAAAGGCTTCCCTACAATGTGGGCTCAGGGCAGTGTTTTAATAGAGCAAACAACAGAAACTACAAAGCTTCTAAAGGCCTAGACTTTAAGTCCAACAATATCACATCTGCTCTATAATATTAAACAAAGCAAGTCTCAAGGCCAGGCAATATTCAAGGGACACATAAATTAATGTCCACACTCGATGGAAGAGCCGACACTCACACTGCAAAAGGGCACATGGAATGGAAGAAGGAATTGTTGTGGCCATCTTTGAGTGTAATCTCTCACAAGCCACTGAACAAATGGCTTTTGGAAGACTGTTTACAAAATGCTAACGGAGAACAAACTCCACATTTCCTAGATTCAGATATTGAGGCATATATGTGGAATAATTTGTCCAAGAGCACACATCTGATAATCACGGAAATGAGACTAGAATCTAGACTTCAGACTCAGAGTCCTTTGTCTTCACCATTGTGCTTCTAAAAGATTCTGAACTGGCCATGAATGACTTGAATGATACACAAATGCTGACTCCCTGGATTTGGAGAGTCCTAGATTCTGATCCTGGTCTTCTAAACAAGTCCAGCTAGGCTTGTCAGAACACCAATAACTCAGTAAAACAAAGACTAAGTTTCCCGTGCCTTCATTCCATGAAGGGTAGTCTCTGGACATAGCCGGACTTAAGCATACCGAATGGCATGAACTAGATGAGCTATGCCTCCAAAGCTGCTTGGGACATAAAGTAACCTGTTTGTTTGTTTTCCAGAATTTTTAACCATACTGTCTGGATAGCCACTGAGTCGTGTACCTTTATGAGCCATAGTTTGATCTTCACCTAATTCTGCATGTCTCTTAAACCACAACTCAGCCTAACCCTTTTGACATTTCATAAATGAATTTATGTCATGTTCCTCTGACTTGGTAACTTATCCCAAACACATCCTCCATGCTATTACAATGCTTGTAAGCAGATCCTGAAATAATAACTCTTCCATGGATTCTTGCTGAACTGATCAAGATAAGCATGAAAACTCACCTGTTTTTAGGTCTGCAAACTTAGCTCAAGCCTTTATTACTTATTGATCACTATGGCCCTGTATTTTGCATACTCTGCAAGATTTTATTGAACCTGCTGATGATATATTTGTTCTTGAATATATTCGACCTAAGTTCAGTCTGTCTATCTATCTATCTATCTATCTATCTATCTATCTATCTATCTATCATCTATCATCCTTCTTCCTCTTTTATTCATATGTAACATGTTTACATTTACTCTAGTTTATTTTATTCTAATGCCAGTACTGTAACTCTTGGACTTTAACCTATCAGGTGAAAGGGGTCACATCCAAAAACGCTTCTTGTAAGTGCTCAAAGTCAAATCTGCTGCTTCAGTGCCAGAGGAATACTTGGTGGTAACGACTCAATCAATATCCTCAGGACACTGGCTCCTAGCAACATGGCTTAAACATTCTGCATTAACTTGGCTTTAAGTGTTCCAGCTTTCTTTGCCCAGGAGAGCTAATGAAAAGAAACATTAAAATGAAGGCTAATAGTTATAGAGAAAATTTATGTAGTATACTTCACAGACAATGCATGAGACTGTAGCTTCATCTTCCTTCTGTAACACATTTATTATGATCAGAACACAACCTTTTTCTGGATGTCATTTTCAGCTGAAGCGTCACAGCATGAAAGAGTCTGAAAATTGCATCTGTTTCCCATTCTTAGCTCGTTAGAAGGCAGGAGGAACAGAAGGGTGAGGGATCTTGTGGCTGCAATTTATACATGAAGCGCAGAGGTGCTGTTAAGTCCCTAGACCAACATTTAAATCTAAGATTACCTGGAAACTAAACAGGAGAAGGAAAAAAAAAAAAAACAGGCTATACTATAAACACAGCCAGTATCAAATAAACTGAAAGATTTCTCTGGAAATGCTGTTGAAATTTGACTCAGACCTTTATTTATTTATTGGTTTGATTTTCACTGAGGTTGAGGCTGGAAGAAGCAGGAAGGCAAATACCCCACGTGGTACCTGTATTTGACAACTACAGAGAGGCAGGCTACCTAATGAAGTTCATGTGTCCAGGAGAAAATCCCCTTTGAGCCACTTCAGATCTTGGGAGGTGCCAATCTTCCTAGGCCCTGATATTAAAGTCCTCCGAGTATGAAACTAGCTCTAGTTGGCAGGATAGAGCAGCAAATGACATTTTGGATACTGGCCTAATCTGACAAACAATTAAATCACATTCCTCTGAAATTTGCCTTTCCAAATATTGTCTACGCTCAAGTCAAGATGAATAGTCAAATTGTGAAAATGTATCGGTTTAGAAATGAAATGACCTTTAACATGATTTGAAACAATCCCTCTGTTAACCAAGTCACTTTTCTAGAATTCTCCATATATCACCTAAAACCTCTTTCCCCTCTAAGCCACCAGCTCTCACATTCTCCCACTCTACTTCCTACCTGGCTTTCCATTTATTGACTCACCAGAATTAGTCATGCATTTTGGTTCTATTTCTGCTTCAGGGTTACCCAAGTTAATATGTATGCAATTGTGGCTTACTTATAGTTCTTTGGAGTTTGGTAAGTCAGAGGCAAATGCAGAAGCAAAGAGGTGAGGGGACTCCTAAGGAGACAGCAAGTTTACCATAACCTCAATATCAGGATACTTTCATTTCACTGGAGAGTGGGACTGGTTCCTATGAAAATGTCATATTTGATGGAATCAGATTCATTAACGAACTAAGATTAAAATGTTTCAAATTGTACTTTTAAAGAAGTGGAACATCAAGGAGAGAGATGTGTGCAATCCTGGGTGAAGAAGAGTTGTTCAACAGTGTATGTGGCAGAGTGGGTGGGAGGACTATCACAGCCTAGGTATAAACTCCAATGACAAGATCCATTGAGCCAACACATCAGAAGGCAACCCAGGAAGGAGACTGAACAGTTAGAACTTGGGTTCAATAGCCACTGATCCAAATATATATATAAACACACACATATATATGTAATAGAGTAATATTAGTAATACTAGTATTATGTAGAATATCACTAAAAGAAACTGAACAAGATATATACTCAAACACCCTAAAGACAAATCAAAATAGAATTCTAAAGATGTTCAATTGACCACAGAAGAAAACAGAAATAAAAATTAGAGAGAACAAACATAAAATAAAAATAAAATGGTAGACTTAAGTCCCAACAAATCAATAATTACATGAAATGCAAATTATTTGAATATACCAATTAAAACATAATTTTGCACAGTGGATTAAAAACCATACTCAACCATATGCTGTCTACAAGAAGCTCACTTCAAATACAGTGATATAGGCAGGTTGAAAATAGGAGGATGCTAAAGGATACATCATACAAACATAAATCAAAAGAAAGCAAGAGTGACTATATTATATCAGATAAAATAGAGTTCTAAAGCAAAGAAAATTGCCAGGGACTGTGAAGGGCATTATGAAATGACGTACCCTCTTCCTTTTCACCCGGGGCCTGGTAGAATGGCTTCCATAAAGAAGCATGGTGAGAAGAAGGGCCATTCTGCCATCAATGAGGTAGTAATCAGAGAATACATCATCAATATTCACAAGCACATGCATGGAGTGAGTTTCAAGAAGTGTGCCCCTTGGGCTCTCAAAGAGATCTGGAAATTTGCCATGAAGGAGATGGGAACTCCAGATGTGCGCATTGATACCAGGTTGAACAAAGCTGCCTGGGCCAAAGTATAAGTAATGTTCCATACCGTATCTGTGTGCAATTGTCCAGAAAACATACCAAGGATGAAAATTCACCAAACAAGCTCTATACATTGGTTACCTATGCACCACCTTAAAAGATCTACAGATAGTTACTGTGGATGAGAACTAATTGCTGATTGTCAGATAAAGTATAAAACTGAAAAAAATTTAAAAAAACGATGAGTCAATATACCAAGAGAAGTAATAGTCTTAAATATTAGGCACCAAGCTATAGAACTACAAATTCTGTGAAGCAAAGTAGAACTGGAAGGAGAACTAACAAATCCACAATTACAGTTGGAGACTTTAATACCCTTCTCTCAACAATTGATAAAACAGAATATCAGCAAGGGCTTAGAGGAACTCAACGACATTGGTAACAATAGGAACTAACTGACATTCATTGAATACTACACCCAACAACAATTGATTGTACATTTTTCCAAGTGTTCCTGGAATACATACAAGGTAGAACGTATCATTGGCCATCAAACCAACTTCAGCAAATTGAAAAGAATTGAAATTATACAGAGCAAGCTCCTTAACTACAATAAAATCAAACTAGAAATCAATATCAGAAAGATAAAGGGAATATTTCCAAGTACTTGGAAACTAAACAACATACTTTTAAATACTCAATGGATCAAAGAGGATATCTCAAAGAATATTAAAAAGTATATTGAACTATGAAAACAAAAGTACAAAACTTGTAAAACACAGATAAAGCAATAATGAGAGTGAAATTTATAACACTGGATACACATATAAGAAAATAGGAAATCTCTAATTAATAATTCAAACTCCTATCTCAAGAACCTAGAAAAAAGAGTAGAAAAGTAAACGTAAAGCAAGTAATAAGAAGGAAAAACAGTGTAAAGGAATAAATCAATGAAATTGAAAATAGTAGATAAAACAAAGAGCTGGTTCTTTGAAAAACTGAATGTAATTGACAAACATCTATAAGACTGACAGAGAGATTGAGAGATTGAGAGAGAGAAGACACAAATTACCAATATCGAGGATGAAACAAGGGACCATAAAGACCATTCAAGCATCAAAAGGATAATAAGGTATGGTAGGCTGAATGGTAGCCTCAAAGATATCATGTCCTCATCCCTGGACCCTGTAAATATTACCTTATTTGGAAGAAGTTCTTTGTAGATGTGATTAAATTAATGATCAAGAAGGAGACATTTTCTTGGATTATTCAGATGGGCCCTAAATGCCATTACATGTATTTTTATAACAGAGAAGCAGAGGGAGATTGGATACACACAGAAGAGGAGTAGGCAATGTGACCACAGAGGCAGAGAGGGAGTGATGTGGCCTTATGTCAGGTAATGTCATCAGAAGCTAGAAGACAAGGAATGGCTTGTTCCCTAGAACTGTCAGAGCATGGCTCAGGTGACAATTTATTTTGGTCATGTGAAACTGATGTTGAACTGATTTTCTCCAGAAGAATGAAAAAATAAATCTCTGCTGTTTCAAGCAAACGAGTTTGTGGTAATTTGCCACAGAGTCATAGAAAACTAATGTATACAGGTATACCATGAACAACTCAACACACATAAATGTGATAACTTAAATGAAATGGACTAATTCTTAGAAAAACACAAGCGTCCATACTTCACTCAATATGAAATAGATAATTTGAATAGCCCTATGACTATTAAAGGAATTGAATTTTTAAAAAAGATTTTATTTATTTATTTGAGCAAGAGAGAGAGTGCACAAGCGAGCAGGGATGGGGGAAGAGCAGAGGAGGAGGGAGAAAGAATCTGAAGCAGACTCTGCAATCAGCGTAGAGCCTGACACCCAATGCAGGGCTTGATCCCATCACCACAAGATCATGACCTGGGCTGAAACCAAGAGTTCAATGCTTAACTGACTAAGCCACCAGATGCCCCAAGGGAATTGAATTTTTAAGTTCTCCCCAAAGAAATCTGTAGTGCTAGATGTCTTTGCTGTAAAATTTTAGTAAATATTTAAAAGATAGTTAAACCAATACTACATACTCTATCCCATAAAATAGCAAAAAAGAGAATACTTCCCCATATATTTTATGAGGCTAATATTACCCTGATACCAATACCAGATAAAGGCAGTACAAAAGAAGAGAACCCCAAACCAGTATCAGTTAAAGAAGAAATCATAAAGTCAAACTTTTCCCTTAGCTGTAATCCAGTATTTTGCAAAGTGTGGTCCACAGAGTACCTCCCTCAGAAACTCCTGATATACCCATATTTGGGGGACCACCAAGGCTCAGAGATTCTGAGAGTAGAGACTCATCATTTGTAACAAAATCCCCAGATTTTTTTTTTTTTCTTAGAAAGAATCCTAAGCAGGTTCCAAGCCAGCTCGGAGTCTGATGCAGGGCTTGATCTCATGACCCTGAGATCATGACCTGAGCTGAAATCAAGAATTGGACACTCAACCAACTGAGCTACCCCAGTGGCCCTCCCCAGATAATTCTTATGCAAGCTAAAAGCTAGAGAAGCGTTGCCATAAATCAGTGCTGCCAAATGGCTTTGGTCCTCACCAACACGTGGGGAATGAGCATAAAATGGAGGTTTAAAGTAATCATTTCTTTCATAAACACCCTCTCTTGGTCAATATTATGGCCATGAAGAACATCAGACTGGCATGATGAGGTCATAGAATCAAGGAGTTTGAGAATTCACGTCATTACTGGTTCCCAGGAAAGACTGGCACACCTTGTATGTGCTGTTGATGTCACTGTAGGCCTGGAGAAAGGAAGGAAGCTGACAGATCTGGGAGTGGTGGGGTGCTAGTGGGAGGGCTGGATGGGTGAGGGGTGATGTGCAGTGCTTAACCATGGGAAGAAGTTAATAACTGCAAATCATGATCAAGCAAGAACTCTGCAAATTCAGACTATTTCTCGATAGATTTTTTTAAAAACATGTGAAATCTTGTCAGGAAAACAGGGGCATATGTTTTGGAAGTACGGAGCAGGGTCACAGGAGTATTGGACAGAACAAGATAATATGTAAGTAATTCTACCTTGGCTTCACTTGCCCTCAGAAGTTGAGATGGACCCCTCTAGCCAAACCAGCTGTGATGGCCCAGCAGGTGGGCCTGTTACCAAAAATACTGCTCACAGACCTCCTGCCCTACATGGAGCATTCCAAAGCAATCTGAATTGTCTTAGTTTTAAATTCTAATTATCTCCTGGGGAGAAAGGATCATTAGTCTATTATTCTGATCCTTTGCAAGAGTGTGAGGCTGAGGTGACATACAGGAAGATAGATAATATTAGTAGGAAATTTTAAGGGGAAACTTAAAATACCATCACTTCCAACCTTCACTCTTTTTTTAAAAAATTGAGATATAGCTAACATATAATATTGTATTGGTTTTCAGCATACAACATAGTAATTTGATATATGTATATATATGTATATATTGCAAAATGATTACCTCAGTAAGTTTAGTTAACATCCATCACCACACATGGTTAGAAACATTTTTTCTTGTGATGAGAACTTTGATGATCTACTCTTTTAGCAACTTTCCAATATACAGTGAAGTATTGTTAACTATAGTCATTACACTGTACATAATATCCCTAGGACTTATTTATCTTCTAACTGGAAGTCCGTACATTTGACCACCTTCACCCATTTTGCCCTTCATTCTTCACTTTATTTCATCTTTTCTTTGTCCTTCATTCT
This sequence comes from Ursus maritimus, assembly GCF_017311325.1. NCBI lineage: Eukaryota > Metazoa > Chordata > Mammalia > Carnivora > Ursidae > Ursus > Ursus maritimus. The sequence continues at coordinate 42,979,808 of NW_024426885.1, read as the reverse complement.
TAAGAGAGTTCTAACACGGTCTCAGGAACAAGATGGAGTTCTTGAGCCCACAGAGGGGCTTTGGTGAAAGAAGGCTGGGGAATTGGGCTGGAGAGACTCCACGATTCCTCTCTTAATTTTTGGATCAACTCATTCTGCAAATGTTTTTGACTTATTCTTTATCAAGGATATTTGTGGGTCCTAAGAAATGGGCCTGGGAATGCCTCCCTCTCATGAGGAACCCACAACCAACATCAGATATAACCAGAGTGGAGTTCAGGGAAAATGGAGCATTAAGCAAGCTCCTTGGACAGCTTTTTGGCCAGCACATGAATTAGAGGGGCAACGAAGGTCACATCGTTCTAGAACCATAATGGAAGAACAGACTGGGTGCTTGGAAACAGAGCCCTGGTCGGTGGCTACAGAGGGCATTTCATGGTGTGTGTTCTTGGTAATTATCGAGAGTAGATTCCCTCATGGTAGCCATTTGAGGATTGGAGAATTATTGGAGTTCTAGGCATCCCATTTCCACCTTGAGACACTACTAATGGGATCTATGAAGGAATGTGAGGCAACCTGTATGGAGTATACTGAGTAAGCGCTGTGGTTACTTTATCTGAAGTTCCTGCAATTTTCATATAAATGGAGTCCGAAGCCTCAAAGAGACAATAACAATATATTGGAGGCTAATGCAGAGAGGCTAATGCAGTGAAGCATCAGCATATTCAACTTTTCTTAGTGACTCTAAATAGAAACTGATGGGATGGTTTTAGAGATTTCTACTGATTGACAGTGCCTTCTTCTGGATGCTTCAGGCACATTTCTTAATGTCTCAGTATCACCTGAGCATAATGCTTATAATTATGCTCTAGAGAACTGACTGCTTCCATTACTTTGCCTAGTGTCCAGTTGACTTTTGTGTTTGGTTCATGAGTATGGCGATGTGGAGATGACACTTATGTGTTAGCTGAATGCCGTGAGGACCTGCCTTTCTGCTACAGTGAGTAGATGGGTGTGTACATAGGAAAATGTCCTCCTAAGAGTCCATTCCCCCCCATATGTATATATAGATATAGATACAGATATAGATATATACATACACAATACATATATAAAAATATTTTTCTAAATTCTTCCAATTATGCCATTCTCCATGAATTTCTATCAATAAATTAAGACCTAGATGATTACTATGTAGATTATATTATATAAATTATTACACAGAGATATTACAAAACAAATAACCATTATGTAGATGAGAAGATTAGAAGCCAGGAACCTCACAAAGTTAAGCAATTTTTATTAGGTTGCACAGCTCAGTAAAGTGGAAACATGGAGCAGATCCCAGACCTTCTGGCTCCAAGGGATTGTGTCCAACAGACATGACAATTCTATTTGCACAGTGTCTGGCACATTGTAGGGGCTCAAAATATATTGTTGGGTAAATGAATGAATGTCTAAAAGTCTTTGGGTCATGACCTGATTACTTCATTCCTTTTTTCTTTGTTCTGATCTGCTGTGTCAGCCTAGACAGGTACTCAATTTTTCTCGTGACAAAGTCCCTCAGTCACCTTTTGCCTCCTTGGGGACTCTGTATAGTTTCTTCATCAAGCTCTTTACTAGCCATGACAAGGAGCAAATGTTTTTATTGGAATAGCATGAAATGTGACATTACTCATAGATTCTGTCAGAAAATTGGTAGTGAAAACGAGCTCAACACAGCTGGGCAAGATTGCACCTCCTCCCTGGAAGCAGTAAGCTGAGGGACTATGGGGAGTCATAATGGTCTAATGATGGCTAATGGTGAGGAAATGATGGACCTGAGGCCCATAAATCAATCTGAACACAGGGATGGTTAACAGAATGCTCAGGAGATGCTTGAGCTCATCTGAGCATTGTTCACGTATATGTGTCTCTTACTGGACCATTATTATTATTATTTTTTTGTTACATAAGGGGAAAGTATGACAATTTGTATGTAGAAAGTCCCAGAAGTTTAAGATATTTGCAGGTTGGCGAAAAGGTGGAGAAACACGAGGATCATCTTTGGGTTCCAGAGCACCAAGCCCATGGTTCTTTCAGGACCTAGAATTTATTCCTTCTTTTAGGTATTTGCCAAAATCAGGATGGCTCCAGTTTTTAGTGCTGGTCTAATTTTTCTTTGTATGTGATGAACAATGAGATGGACTTAAGAGAACAAGAGCTTAGAGATTAGTTAAGAGCTCATATGATTACCTTTGCATTTTCCAATGATTGCCTTTGCATTGTCCAATCCAACCAATATTCCTACCATTTCTGATAACCCCCTATCAGTTTCAGTTCTCCCTGTACTTTGCAAGGTTCTTTTGTTTCAAGTATTTATTTTCTAGGAAGAGTCAGAATGGAAAGTTTGACTATAACCGTGGAAAGCTTCAACAGTGGGATTTTTCCAACTCCTTTAATAGTTTCCTCTGGAACAGAAATGATTGGCAGCAATGATGTAAAATCAAAACTCCCAAGATCCACTTGAGGTAGATTCAAGGTGCAGCTCTTTCTTTCTGTTCTTTTATAGAAATATTAAACAAGGTGTTGGCACACATTTAAGCAGACATTTCAAATGTGAATTTTGCCAGCATGACATGTTATGTTTGTAGAAATAATATGAAACATCTTCTGGAAAAAAGGAAGCACACGTATCTTGAGGTGATTTACTTGAGAATGATAGTTAACAGTCATAACTTATTATTTCTATTTTTTCCCAAACATAAGTTTTCCTTTTCTTAACTGGAACGATATGGGGAGAATCAGAGGTTTCAGAACTGATGCGGCATGTACCCAGGAAACTTCTAGAAGATACCCACATATGGAATTTTGACAATTACCTTTTTATGATCAAAGACAATAGCAATGGATGTGTGAGAGACTCCGCTAAAGCCTTCCTTGTGATCTCTGCATTGGAAGAAGCCTTTTCTGAGGGGTGGCTCCCTGTGTTCCTGGAGGAAGGTGCCAAGCAGATGGGCTGTCACAGAGATTGGAATGGGAAATTGGAACATCCTAGGACAATTATTCCAGGTGCTAGAGTAATATACTGTTTTTTTTTTTTTTTCAGAAAGAGGCATATTTAACATTATTTTTCTGTCCCCAACACAACAAAACCACCAACTCTCTGTGACAGTTTACTTCACGGGAGTGTGGAAATAGATTGTGGCTGCGGATATTAAGACTAGAGGGAGAACAGGGTGGTGACCAAGAAAAGGGGCCATGGCTTACCCTAGAAACAAAGCAGAGAAGAACAAAACTATCAGAAGGAAAATAAGGCAGCAGTTTCTACAAAATCCCATTCCCGCAGCAATAACAATTAGGGGAACAGTCCCTGATGCTTTTAGTGCAAGTTGCTCCAGAGATGGCCTTTTCATTTTTATCAGCCCTGACTTCTGTACTTCAACTCGGAATCATTTTGTTCTGTCAACTGATTTTATCTTGACCCCTTTTCATGCCCAACCATTTAGCCTAAACCCTACCAAGAATATTACACCAGTCTAAGTGACCACGTGTTTCCTTTAAGCTAGATGGAGTGATGGCTTGCCCTCGTCCCAGGCTTTTCTGATTTCTGTCATTATTTACAAATCCATTCCATTATTACCAGAGATAAAAGTAGAAGAAAATTCAAAGAGAAGGTAGCTGAGATTTTCACTTCTAAGGCTCTAACTTTTGGCTGCACATTGCCCCAGGAAGAGAGCCTCTGATGGTGCTCTTCTGAAAACATACTGCGAATGCTTTTCCTCAGATGTGGGCAGAGGACTTCCGAGGGAAAATGACATCCATGGTGGTGAGGGCTAAAATGAGTGCTTTCAGTCTCCTTCTCCAATCAGTGTCTACTTGAAAGTTCAATGGATATTTGGCCTCCTTGCTTGTCATTCACTCATTGTGAGCGGTTGGATCAGTGTTAGGAAAAATATTATGACCTGCACCATGACTTAAAGGAGGGTGCTGGTTACTTATTTGAGTATAACTCATATGTAGAATGACTGACCTGCTATTCTGAGACTGCAAATGGAGAGGGAATCTCAGAGGAACTTCCTGGATCTAATGATGCATATACCTCCCCTCACAGAAGGATGGGGTTTTACTAGAAAGGACAATTAGCCAAGGCCTACCCTGAAATTTGGATGAAATGAAAGAGTGGGAATTGAGTAAGCAAATTTTCAAATAAAAAAGTCTTACATTAGGTAAACAAGGGTTTCTGGTTATTTACCCATTATTCAAATGACCAGATAGAAGGTATCAAGAATAATGTTTCCTCTTCTTCTAGCTGATAAACAAATGCCTCCTTTGTGTTATTTACTTAGAAAGAAATTACTACCTAATATTTCTATCAAAGTGAGGTTGCCATGTTCTAACAAATACCAGGATCATAAGCCAAATATAGCAGAATCTTTTATCCTGCTCTAGAGTCCTACTCCTGGGTGACCTGGGCCATGTTCTGAGAAATGGCTGGCAAGCCTAACTAATCACTGGAGGTCATAAATAAAGACATTGCCACTTGCTAAGACACGTAGCTCCTTCCTGGAGTAGCTGGGAATTGGTGATAACAAACCACAATAACTCAGCTTAAAAATGGATTTGAATTTTGTTATTATACATTTTGCAATTTTGGCAGTTTTGAAGGTAAAAATGTGTCAAAGGGTAATATATCTCAAGGACAGTCAGTGTTAAATCAATATTAATTAAATAGGCTTATTCTTATTTAACAAAGCACTGAAGTGTGGAGGAAGGGATCTGCTGTGACTATTTTCTTTAATTTTCTTTTACCATCTGTCAGGTAAGGTAAGACCTCCAAATCCCATACATCAGCATTTTTAAAATATAGCTAATTTTCAGCTCAAGTTGCTTACCTAATGGTGTATTTACCATTTCTCAGTTATGATTTACCAGAAATAAAGCTGTATTATGAAGCAGAAAGGAGCCAGGAGGAGTATCTATAAAGACAGTAGAAGTTTTGAAGTGAAAAAAAAATGGGGTTATTTCCTTTAATCATTTTAGAAACCCCAAAGGGTGTGACAACATATAGGATTAAAATGACAAGTACTATCTTTGCTGTGAAACATACAGAAGGGATCATTCATGGGCTAACTGCATTATGGAAATTCAGCCAAATAGTCTTTGTCTATTCATTTCATATCCATTAACGACCGAGGTCCCTACTCCTAAATTAGCAACATCTAAGCTCATAAAGAGGGGGGAAAAGATTCTGTGAAAGGTAAAAGACCATCCTGTCAACTAGTCGTATCTTTTCAAGGGTGTGGATCCTAATGGAGTGGTCAGTGAGACCTGAACTTTATTTCTGATGAAGATATTACTAAAAACTGGTAATGTAGGATGGTAGAGAGAGTGGTGAGGACAAACCCAAAGAACCATAAGAACTAAGCTCATTATAAACATCTGCTTGCCAACTACAGAGCTTCAGAAGATCATTTATTGTGGGCTTTTTACAGATAAAACTTATCTCAAATATTATTAGAACCACCCTGTGGCACTATCCAGGGTGCTGAATTAGCCAGCTTTGAACCTTGTCTCAATTGAGAAATCACTCCCTTGCATCTCTATCTCCTTTGACCTTGTGCTCATGACATCAAATGCATGCCAATTTTGAACTCCACTATATAACTTCAAAAATCAGATATGTTGGGATTAATCCAGGAACTATCTCAATATCCTGACTCCTATCACCATAGCAAAGAACAATAAGATACAGTCCTTATCATCAAAGACATTATTATCTGGCAGGAGGTGTCAGGCAGTTAAATAAATAAATAGAAGCACTTTGGTGGGGGCATGCATAGAATATTTTGCGATCTCAGAGGTAAGATTGTTCTGGTGAGGAAAAGGAAAAAACACAGCCAAACATTCTTTACAAATATAGGGTTTACGTCACTTTTGAGTTAGACTTGGAACTGAATTATGACAGGATGAAATTGTCCTTGTCAAGGCATTAGTTTCCCCACCTGAAAAAAAAAGTTTCTATAGGAATGTCAACACTTTGGATATAGATTCCATCTATGACTTTCTGAGAGTAGATTGTTTAGCAGCATAAATAAATAAATAATACATTTCTTTGAGAAAGACCCAAGTATGTAACTCTATACCACTACCACCCTATCCTTACCCTATGTAGAGTTCCTACCACATAACTTAAATTATTTAGATTCTGATGAATAAATTATTTCAATTATGGTAGTAATTTTCTCTTATTTCTACTTTAAATAACCACTTTAGTAATCAAAAGTTGTTGCCTATATTGGAGATTCATAAGATTCCATACTGGAATTGGTCAGTTCTTGATGTGGGCCTAACATTTACAAATGTTATTAAATCCAACATAAGTGATAAGAGAATGTGAAATTTCTACTACATGCATGCACACCTATAATACTGGTTTTGAAAAAATAATTTCTATTGTTTTAGCTACCTTGTCTATAGTATTTTGTTATAGCAGCCTGAGCTGACTAACACATCTTATCTTAGGAAACACAAATCCCTTCTGAGGAAACACACTCATACCTGGATTTTGATTATTTGAGCAACTGCTAATCCAATTTATGGTGTAAATTAGTCTTCTTAAAGCAATACACCCCTGTAACCCTACAGTAGCTCTGGAAGAATTTTACTCATCCTTCAAGTGTCTTGAACTTAAGACTTTTGCCACTGACTACTCCCTGTTCATGAAAAATCATTGAGAGATCAATAAAGGCTTCAGAGGGTCTTACATACTCTTTACAAAGATCAGGTAATTGATAAATGGTGTAAAAGTGAGCAATAGCAAAATATCTTTGTTTGATAGTTTGCAGCTTCTCATGTGCAAAATTGTATGTAGAAATACCATTTTCTAAAAAAAAAAAAAATCATTGAGAACATATCCCACAACTTGACAGCTATGTGGTTTGAGAGAGTAGAAGGCTCCCTTTGGAAAAAATATATACCTTTGATTCTTTTTACAATGCAGCATATATTAAAAGTAAGTAAAATTAAATACTTTTGCAAGGATTAGAGCAATTTAAATCATGAAAGACTTTAAAATGGCAGTGGAAGTTAACTTCTTTTCAGATATATGATTTACAAATATTTTCTCCCATTCTGGAGACTGCCTTTTCATTTTGTTGATGGTTTCCTTTGTTACCCAGAAACTTTTTAGTTTGATATAGTCTCACTTGTTTATTTTTGCTTTTGTTGCCTTTGCTTTTGGTGTCAAATTCAAAATATCATTGCCAAGACCAATGTTAAGGAGCTTACTTCCTAATGTTTTCTTCAAGGAGTTTCCGGTTTCAGGTCTTACATTCAAGTCTTTAATCCATTTTGAGTTCATTTTTTGTGTATGGTATAAGATAGTGATCCAGTTTTATTCTTTTGCATATCTGAATGTCCAGTTTTCCCAACATCATTTGTTGAAAAGATTATCATTTCCCCAATGTATATTCTTGGCTCTTTTGTTGTAAATTAATCGAGCATACATGTATGAACTTATTTCTGTGCTCTCTATCCTGTTCTATTGGTCTGTGTCTGTTTTTAAGCCAAAACCATGCTATTTTTATATAAATGTTAAGGAGTTAATAACCAAATTATATAAAGGACTTGTGTAACTCAATAGCAAAAACAAAAACAAAAAACAGAAACCAACCAAACAAACAAACAAACAAACAAAAGACAAACCCAAATCCCCCAATCCGATTAAAAAATGGGCAAGGGAACTGAATAGACATTTTTCCAAAAAAGACATACAAATGGCCAGCAGGTACATGAAAAGGTGCTCAACATCACTGATCATCAGGAAAATACAAATAAAAGCCACAGTGAGATATCACCTTATACCAGTTAGAATGACTATACTAGGAAACAAAACAAAACAATAGACAACAAGTATTGGTGGAGAAAAGGGAACACTTGTGTAATACTGGTGCGAGTGTAAATTGGTTGAGCCTCTATGGACAACAAGAGTATGGAGGTTCCTCAAAAATGAAAAATAGAACTATCCACTTCTGGGGATATATCCAAAGAAAATGAAAACAGGATATCAAAGAGATATCTGCACTCCATGTTCATTGCAACATTATTCACAATAACCAAGCTATGGAAGCAACTTAAGTACTTATATGAATTCATATATATATATTATTCAGTCATGAGAAAGAAGACCTAATGCCATTTGCAACAATATGGATGGAACTTGAGGGCATTTTGCTAAGTGAAATAAGCTAGGCAGAGAAAGATGAATACCACATGGTATCGCTTATATGTGAAATCAAGATAAGATGAGACAAGATAAGATAAAAAGGCAAATTCATAGACATAGTATAGAAAAGTGGTTGTCAGGGACTGGAGGTGGGGATAATAGGGAGAGGCTGGTAAAAGGGTACAAACTTTCAACTATAAGACAAAGTCTAAGGTTCTAATGTAAGACATGGTAACTAAGGTTGATAACACTGTGTTGCATAATTGAAATTTGCTAAGATAGTAGAACTTATTCTCAACAAAAACCAAAAAGATAAATATGTAAGGTGATAGATGGGTAAATTAACTAGATGGAAGGAATCTTTTTGTAATGTGTACATACATCAAATCACCACAGGGTACACTTTATCTTACAGTTCTGCTTGTTAATTATACCTCAATAAAGCTGAAATATAAATTAATAAATAAACAAACAAACGGCAGTGAGGGAAGAATAGGATCCAAAGGTTTATTTGATTTACAGTGTTTGACCTGAGATTTATTTTTGAGGAGGTTACTAGTTTAAAGGTGGAAGGTGCTTTTTTTTTTCCTGGGCAACTCTGACCTAAATACACCTCTCTAGTACTTCTAAGAATCTTGAACTTAAGCTGTACTAATTATCTCTAAATCTACATTTTTAGTTTTAATTATATCCAGGAAATAACCTGGAATTTGAAAAGGAGTCAATTAAGGAGCTGCCAACTGAGAGGATTCAGATGGTGGTGAACAGTCCCAAAGGTCTACCAGATGAGATGAGTGGGATGTCTAGATAATGAGATCAACATTAATCTGTGGTTAACCAGCATGAAAGTTCACAACGAACAGATGATTTTCTTCCTGGTACTGAAGTACCTTCCTCTAAATGAATTATCTACCTAATTGTTCATCTAGTTTATCTGGTGATTCAAACAGGAAACTCATCAGTCTTTAAGTCTCAATCCTCACAGATACCAGTTCCCAATCTTTGTGATTCTATACCTCAAACAGTTTTCAGTGCACTCTCTGCTTGTCATCTGTCCTTTACAACCTGCCTCCCAGCTACCATCGTCTCTCGTCCTGCATTAAGTGTCCTCACCACAGTTTTCATGCCTGCTCCTGCCCCTTCCACTCCAGGCTCTCAATCCCAGCCAGCATGGTCCGGTGTTACTGATTAGGTGAGCCCCACGCTTGTGGCCTTTTAGTGTCTTCCTGGTATTCTCGGGTTGCAATGCAAGATTATTAACATAAGTGACTGAGCCCAGAGTATCTGATTCATTTATCTCCCTAGCATTATTTAAGTCCTTTTTATTTATTTATTTATTTATTTATTTATTTATTTATTTATTTATTTGCTGTGATCCAGTCTAATTGGCTTTAACAGTCAAGTATTTGAGAGGGCTACAGTTCTTTGTGACTTTGTGTATTGGGCCCTGTGTTTCTACACGTGCCTTCACGACCCCCATAACTTTTGCTAAAAATGCCTTAATTATTCTTTAGCTTTCAAATCAATACAGTCGAAGGAGAAGCATTCACTGAATTCCCAGACTAATACCAAGCAGTTAATTTTTAGTATCCTGAATCTATTGTAGCAGTATATATAATTGTGATAATATAATTTTATTATTTAGTAGTGACAAATAGCATTCAAATATATAGTGTAATACCTTGCACGTAGTAGAAGCGAATTAAACAAATATTGATCAGAGGAGATTTTGTTTGTTTTATTTTTTTGCTGTCACACTTGTTTTAAAGGGCTCCAGTGTGACCCAAATGGGATCAAATTCTCCCTTTGGAATGTGGGCATTTAAATGGAACCCAAGAATCTGTCATTAAAAATCTGTCATTCTTGTAAACAGGTAGTGCTTAGTGTGACCTTGAGACCCAGAGTCAGGGATGATGTTGGCATCTAATTCCTGGGGTTATATGGTATTCTAAGCAAGCAGTTTTTGCCTAAGGAGAGTTCCACTTTTGTCAATGAGAATGATCTTAGGAAGTGTCACTATCATCACTCTCAAAGTCCTTTGTGAGATGACCCTAGTACTAGGTAGTTCTTCTTGGCTCTTACAACTAAACAGAGGAATTGAGGAGACACAGACATTGAAGACCCTTCTGGGAAATTATGCTAACACTCTAGTAGTTGATTTAACCTATGACATGTGATTGTCCAGGGGAAAAAACTTTACTCCTCCAGTTATGTTTTGCCTCCCAGGATGATCACATCATTTATTGTCACATATTGTTGGAACAGAGCAATGCTTTAATAGCCAGAAAAACTGCCTAACTTTTCCAAGAGCATGGAACATTCCTATACCTATCCACATTCTGCTAACTCTTTTAAGGTGCTAACTGGCTAAGAAAGACAAGTGGAAAAGAAAACTTTCTCTAAAAAATAATAATTTTTAAAGAAAGAAATCAAGGGGTGCCTGGGTGGTTCAGTCTATTTAGCATCTGACTTTTGATTTCAGTTCAGGTCATGATCTCAGGGTCCTGGGATCGAGCCCTGAGCTGGGCTCTGTGCTTGGCAGGAAGTCGCTTGGATTTTCTCTCTTCCTCTCCCTCTGCCCCACCCCCTTGCTCATGTCCTCTCCCTCTCTAAAATAAATAAATCTTTAAAAAAATAAAGAAATCAAGACAAAAGCTTGGGTTCTGATGAATTATTAGATGAATCAAAATGAAGGGACAGAGGAACTGTGGCAGAAAAAACATCGAGGGCATTGATTCGAAGACAAAGAAGTCCAGAGCCAGCTGTCTGTGGAAGTGTTACCCGAGAGTAGAAAGAAGAGAGACGATCTTGAATAGTCTCACCACACACACAAAGCTAACTTTGAGGTGATGGAAATTTTCGTTATTTTGTTTGTGATGATATTTCACAATGTGTATGTATATCAAAGCATCACATTGTATACCTTAAATATATACAATTTTTATTTGAGTTATATCTCAATGAAGTGGGAACTAAAAGGGGAAGTGTTATAATTACAAAATAAGATTAATAATCTAATGCATGGAACTTGGGAGGATCTTGGGGGAAAGTATAGGGGACCTAATTTCCTTATCTTTTGTGGTAGGGACATAAACACTACTGTCTCAAACTTAAACATGATATTAAGAAATGAGCAATGACTTCAGCTTCTTTTTTTTCCCCATAATATTATTTCTTAAACTAAAAAGGAAGCTTTTATAAAGTAATATTCTTTTAGTGAAGAAATTGGCAAGCTTTTTGATTTCACATTAGCATATTTTTTCCTATTAAATTCAAGTAAGAGAAATTCTCTTTGTCTTTATAGCTACATTTGTGCAAATAAACATCTGGAGTGATAGAAACCTACTATTAATAACAATTTTAAGGGATACAAGTGTGATGAGCTCTTGCAAAAGGGATATAAATGGACAGGAGGTAGCTTTACTTTTTATTCTCTAGTTTTCTAAACTTTGAATGTTCTAATATTCATACTGCATGAATATTTGTCAATGGGGGTTATATGAGCAGAGAGCTCTAGCTCACTTTTTATTCTCTGTACAATTTGACCTATTTGCACATACCAATAGCTCATATTTGGACTTGGGTACTCTTAAAAAGAAGCATGTGTAAATATAGAATGTGATGAAAATAAAGTGATAAAACTTCAATTAAATAATACAAGTATTCATAGGTTTAAAATAAAAAGTAGACACAGTGACATAGATCTAAAATGGTTAGAGAGAATGAATGGAGAACTAATATTTTTGAGCATTCAATATTTTATGTATGTAGGAATATTAAATCCTTTTTAAGTTACTGCTCTACAAATAGATAAAATGGCCTAACTGCAGAAACATACGGTGTGAAAATAACAGGTAAAGGCAGATGTATAATTAAAATATATTAAAATTCAAAAGAGGATAAGAGCAAATAAGACAAAACAAGGCAGAAACTCTAAGGATTATGAGGTTTAAAAGATTAAAGAGTTGAGATAAGCTAAAACAAATAAAAGGAAAATATTTACCCAGAGAATACAGTATGTATTTACACAAGAGAAAATTCAGTTTAAATAGAAAAGTTTTTAAATATGAAAAATTATTGGTAAATTTAGAGAAAAGGCTAGATCAGTATAGGCTATGCTAAGGAAAAATATGAAAAATACTAATAATATGAGATGGCATAAAAGGGAATGATTAGATAAAAATTTAAAAGGAAAATATAAAAGAAAAATAGTCCAAGATCACATTTTTTAAAATTGATTGTTAAAGTTAAGTGAAAGGGAGCAGGCTCCCCAGATGCCCAGGTCTGGATGATACATGTGCTAGCTGTTTGCTTCTCATACTGATAATAAAGGGAGAGAGAGAGAGAGAGAGAGAGCATGACCAGGTGGGGAGGGGCAGAAGGACAAGCAGACTCCCCACTGAGTGGGGAGCCTGACACGGGGCTTGAGCCCAGGACCCTGAGATCACGACGTGAGCCGCAGGCAGACCCTTAACCAACTGAGCCACCCAGGTGCCCCAGAGAACACTTTTCAAATAAAAACTGAACCAAGAGCAAAAATCAATGCCTGTTTCTCTGCTAATTCTGGAAGTCCTGATTCAGGTTATAATCAAGACTCTCACCAAAGGAGAAAAAAAGGAAACATGCATTAGAAAAATAAAACAGTATTTTAAAAATCGATAGCATGGTGAAGTATGTGAGAGGTAAAAATATTAAATCACAAAGGAAATGAGATAATGACGGTAACACGCAAAACAAGCTAATTTACAAAAAATCAGATAATGGTAAACAGTAAGTGCTTAAAAATAAATAGGCGACAGGTGGTTGAAAGCAAAACATTAAATGAGGCAGCTGGGCAACGTCCAAATTCTAACAGCTTCCTAGTAGGAAAATAACAAGACAAAGAATGTGTTACTTTCATTTCCCTTCACTTCTGTGGAGGTTAATAGAAGCCATGGGTGTGGACTCTCGGGACTTGGGGACTAGGACAGAATTTAGTTTCTCACTCTAAGAAAGGGTTGAGGAGGGTTGGTGAAGACCATAACGTGAGGCCCAAGCTGCATGAGAATTAGGTGTGCAAGGTTGGGACTTCCAGTAACTGGAGTTCCAAACCCTAGCAGCCAAAGAAGGATTTGAGGGGAAACAGATATATCTGCTGTTAGGTATTGTTAAATTACTTGTTTTGTGGTGTGAGATGGTACCCACTTATCTTCACCTTGAACACTCATGTACAGATCACTGACGATTTTCATGGGTTTGCTTGGAGACACTTGGTTCAGTCCTAAGGAGGTAGGGATCATTAATTTCCCCATTTCACCGATGAGGAAACTTATTCATATGAAGATTATGTGTCCAGGATTATAGAATTGGAACATGGTAGAACCATGGTGCAAACCTATGCAGTTTGTGCCAAATTCTCTTATGTGTCAAAGTCATCTTTGACTGGGGAGGTTCAAAGCCAGAGGCTTTCCATGGGAAACCAGTCCTACCAAGCGTAGAGTAAAGAATTTGAAGATTTCTCTATCTTTCCTCAGCATGCAAATGACTGGGAGCCCTATTCCTATTTTGAACCAAAATGATATGAGAAGGTATTCAGTGTCTCCTTGAGAATATTTATACTAGGACTTTGGATAACTATTTAGAAGACTCCGTTTTTGTGTCGTCTTCTCCTCTTGGATTTCTCTTGGGAAGGAAGTGTTCCACCTCTCTAGTATATTGTGGCATGGTTTCATGCAGCAGGGATCAACTCTCAACAGCTGGAAGGGGCTTGCTTCTTTCAAAGCATCACAAAACAGAAGACTACTTCACCTCTTCACTTGGCATCTTGCAAAGCCTTTACAGAGTTTAGCCAATTAGTCAGGATCATAAAAGCCCCAATGATTTGGTGGCTCATTTCATTTCAGATCAACAACCGCCTGTGGTTGGAAGTCATTTGTGCAAAGCTTACCCAACTCATTGGCTGAAGAGTTGGATGTTTTCCTCTGTAGGGAAGTGACTTTGCTTTCCACCCTGATGGCTGGTTCCTTGACCTGCTCACTGGGTGTTAAGTAACTGCTGTCCCTGCAGAGTCCTAGGCCCTGCTCACTTGTTCCATGCTGATGTTTAATGAGGTGTGTTAAGCAAAGTAAGGAAAATGAATTGGATAGGAAAATACAGCAAAAGATAAAGCATAGGGAGATCTGGCTCCTTTTTTATTTTTTAAATTGACGTAGTGCCTTTTTTATTTTTTAAATTGACGTACAGTGCTGGGGCGCCTGGGTGGCGCAGTTGTTGGGCGTCTGCCTTCGGCTCAGGGCGTGATCCTGCCGTTCTGGGATCGAGCCCCACATCAGGCTCCTCCACTGGGAGCCTGCTTCTTCCTCTCCCACTCCCCCTGCTTGTGTTCCCTCTCTCGCTGGCTGTCTCTCTCTGTGTCAGATAAATAAATAAAATCTTTTAAAAAAATAAAAATAAAAAATAAAAATAAATTGACGTACAGTGTTACATTCATTTCAGGTGTACAACATACCGACTCAACAATTCTATACATTACTCAACGCTCACCATGATAAGTGTAGTCACCATACAATGTTATTACCAAATTATTGACTCTATTCCCTATGCTGTGCTTTTCATCCCCATGACTTATTTATTTTGTAATTGGCAGTTTGTACCTCTTAATCTCCTTTATTTCACCCATCCCCCTATCCACTTCCTCTCTGACAAGCATCAGTTTGTTCTCTGTATTTGGGAGTCTGTTTTTGTTTGTTCATTTGTTTTGTTTTTATGCTAAATAGGAAAAAACATATGCACCCCTATGTTAACTGCAGCATTATCCACAATAGCCAAGGTATGGAAGAAGCAACCCAAGTGTACTCCTTGATAGGGAATGGATAAAGAAGATGTCACACACACCCCTGCCCCCCTACACACACAGAGGAATATTACTCAGCCATAAAAGAAGTGAGATCTTGCCATTTGCAACAACATGGATCGACCTAGGGGGTATTATACTAAGTGACAGAGAAAGGCAAATACCATATGATTTCATCATAGTGCCTTTTAATCACAGCTCAGTACCCCATACCTGCCCCTGTCCATAAGTCAAACCTTGGCTTCCTTGTCTTATCCTCCGACCATCTGTTGCCATCCTCTCCACTTGTACCATTTGATGATCACTTTTCTCTACAAGTGTTTCACTAGCCAGATGGGTATCTTTTACTTCATGGGTTCCCCAACCTTCCCCCCCGCCCCACCTTCACCCTCTTCCCTTGGCACGATCCCCTGTGCATTTCCTTCATCTAGCTTTTGCTTGGATTATAGCCCTAGTAGCTCATTTCCAGATGAGGACCTCACACTTGGCAGAAGAACGGCTTGTTTAAAACAAGAGACTCCTGTCCTGGGCCCACATGTACCTGGGTTTCAGGGCCACTAAGGCCCCAGAAATGCAATTTGCAATTCTCTTTACCAAGGGGAGGGGTGAAGAAATAAGCACTGCTAAGTTGTTGACTTGGAAACTAGTATCACAGCCCTTCCTACTCTGTGGTCGCCTAACATGGAGAGTAGGACCCATTAACCAAGAGGATCCAGCTGTGCTTTCTACGTGTGGCCTCCCTTGTGGCCGCCTAAGTGGTGCATTAAAACCAAACATCTGCACAGCAAACTAGTTTCCATGCCAGAATGAATTTCCTTTTAACAGGAAGTGAACTAAGCTTTCAGAGATGGTGTTAAACCTCACTCATAGCGTGCTGTCTTCTTTTCCTTTTCCACTCATGACCTTCTCATTTTAAGAAGAGCTGCTGACCTTCTCTTTGGCAGACCAATGGAACACATCCATCTTAACAACCTTTCACCTGGCTCCCTCTGGCAGTGACCACTCCAACCTCCCTCCCATCAATGGCAGGGGCACCATCCTAAGTTCCAGAACCCAACTAAGTGATAGGAGTCAAGCTGTGGTTAATGTGTAAGGCCCAACATACAGTCAAAGCACTGACATTTTTTTAAAAAGATTTTTTTTATTTATTTGACAGAGAGAGACAGCCAGCAAGAGAGGGAACACAGGCAGGGGGAGTGGGAGAGGAAGAAGCAGGCTCCTAGCCGAGAAGCCTGAAGTGGGGCTCGATCCCAGAATGCTGGAATCACGCCCTGAGCTGAAGGCAGACACTTAAGGACTGCGCCACCCAGGCGCCCCAAAGCATTGAGATTTTTTAAGTCATGAGAAACTTTATACATATAAAACTCTAAGGGAAAATAGAATAAACGCCTATGCACAATGCATCCAAGAAGTAGAAAATTAGTTGAGGGCCCTGTATACGCCTCATCAATTGCAATATTTGGAGGTCCTCCCTCCAAAATGTGCCCAGTATACATTTGCTATTATCACACCCATACATTGTTATGCTGTTACTACACATAAAGAATATATGCTCTTAATTTGCACATTTTCCAACTTTATGTGAACTGTATTATGCTGAAAATATTCTTTTATGAATTGCCTTTTCTTCCTCAACACCCTGTTTTTAAGACTTATTTATTTATTCATGTTGATTTTTTCTAGCTCTGTCCACTGACTTTCAGTACTATGTGGTATTTCATTATGTGACTATGTTACAATTTAATTATCTATTCTGGTGTGAACATTTTTATATACAGCTCCTTATGACACCGTTTTAAGATGGTCTATAGAATATATGCTGGTTGGGTTGCTAGGTGGTGGAGTGTCTAACTTTTCAACTTTATTTGGTATTTCCCAATAGTTTCTAAAGTGATGGCACCCGTTCAAGTTCCCATCCACCGAGTAATTTTTGTCTCCGTGTCTCTACACCTTCATCATTACTTGGAATTGTCATATTTTTAAATTTTTGCTGATTTTCTTGTGTGGAATAATATGCCATGTGGCTCAAATTGTAATTTCTCTAATTACCAGTGAGATTGGGCATCTTTTGTACGTTTCTTGGTCATTTCAATTTTCTTTTCTGAAAATTGCTAAGAATAGTAACTCTTTGTCCCTCTCTGTGCCCTCAAGTTCCCTCTCCATCTGCATTTGCACAGAAGCCTAAAGCCCATCAATACCCAGAAATTTGCTTCATTCCTGTCTCTCTGACAGGGCAGCAGAGTCATGGCCCTGGCAGTTGAAGTTTCTGTTATACTCATTAGCAGAGGAATTGGGAAGGTGAGAAAGACTAGGGAACTGAGGTCCTAGGGGTGCTGAGGACTAACCAGTGTTGCTATTTGTATTAGAATAGAGAAGGGACAAGGGACCATGAAACATGAAATGATTAACCATGAAATGACTTTAGTTTCAATAAACAGTTCTTTCCTATTCCAATCTAAATAGCATTGTCTGAATCAGATCATTTCATAAAATATGTAAGAGAACACTGAGGACTCTTTGGAGTGAAGAAGAGGGAGAAGTGGAATGCTTTAATTAGCATGCAAATATATGTTTTTTCTTGTTTTAGTGTCCCTGTGATGTACCTGTATCTGCTGGATAATTGCACAGGCCACCAGAAAGAACGCACAATTTTCTTCTTTATTTTTCTCACTCCTTTTACTTCTGTGTTGCCTTTGGGTTGATATTTAGGAGAGAAGTCAGAAGTATTTAGCCAGAAAGTCTATGTCAGTTAACACAACAAGAAATGAGAAGGCAGGTGTTTAAAGGAGGGAAGTAAAGATGGATAAATAGCTATGCCTTGAGTTCAAGGAGGGATGTTAGGAGCCTGACGCAGGTGCTGCTCTGGAGTAGCTGTGGATTCTGGGATTTCTGGGACAGAGGCCCCGATTGTCATCAGAGGAACTGCTGTGAAATATTACCTGGATCCTTCTTTGTGTTCTTTTGAGAGATACAAATGAGAATATAGATTCACTTTTGTAACTACTTTGATTACTCATGACTTCAAGAAAGGACAGATCTTATAGGAATCTGTTTGTTAAGATTATATAACTATCCTAAAGTTATACCATCCAAGACCCCTAGAAAATTTTGCTTTCTTATATTTGAAACCTACAGACTAAATTGAGACTTCTTGTCAATGTGTTACTGTAGGTCCATTCATGTTGAATTTATATACTCTTAAATTTGACGCACAATGTCATATTATGGAAAAATCACTGGAATTTTATTTAAGAAAATCCTGCAGGGTCTGATCTTTCTTAGCTATTAGCATATGAGGTAACTTTTACCTCTTTGTAAATGTCTTTGCCTACATAATATAATACTAACTTCCCATTCCCCGCCAGTCTGATAGGGTTGTTGTGAAGATCAACAACAACTGAAAATATTTATGCAAATCTAAAAACTATACAGCAATACCACAGTGTTGGGCTAGTTATTTTTTACATAATCAACCATTTTACATAATTAATCACTTGTGGGTTTTGCTGCACTAATAGGGAAAGGTCTATACTGGTAGCCCAGAGCTACTCTATCCTCCAATAGACCCTGCACAAAAAATTAGACTACAGAAAAAATTGAAAAACGAAAACCACCTACAGTTACTACTGTTTTGTGCCCTGGATTGGGAAGCTTATTACAGGAGAGTATTCTGTGCACATTCGTGAGGAGATTTGGTAAAAGCTTTGCCTTCCCATTTCAACACTTCTTCTGCTCAGAGAACTACTGTAAATTACTAAGGGTGACAAAGGGACCAGTGTGAAGTATGGACTCAAGTGGCTGGCCCTGCTGTGGGCATCTTCTCCTGGCTGCAAGTGTCTTCTAGAGGATGAGGGGCATACAAGCTTGGGAAGATAAACTATTCTGTCAGGGAAGAATATGACAAGTGTGAGGTTGCTTTATTTAAAAAGAAAACTTGCCTTGTTGGAGGCGTGTCATGCTCTTGGGACACAGACAAGATAAGCATACAGACTCTATTGCCATTAATGCTCCCAGAATGAGAGATGAAATGTTTCTTTTGTGCAATAATTTGGGCCAGCAGCTGTGTTTGTACATAGATAAATGGAAAGCCTAGAGAGGACATAGAAAATGGGAAAAGAAAAATTCAAGTGTAGTAAAAGAAAGATAAAAAAAAAATAGTTGGGGCTTCCTAACTTCTGAGGACAAAATTAACTGGTGAACCCTATAAACTGTCCAAGAGTGATGAGATATCAAGTCCAAATGTGCTTATGAAAGGTGAACTGCCTTTAGATTTCCAGTTGTTAAAGATTTGCTAGGACATCCATAGGATTGATGATGCCTGAGATCCACCCATGTCCCTCTCCCAGGACTGCATGCTGCCTTCTTCCTCATCTGTATATGACGTGACATGACATGACAATAAGGAAACCTTGATTTGGTTAAAGACATAGTTCTTTTTTTTTTTTTTTTTAAGATTTTATTTATTTATTCGACAGAGATAGAGACAGCCAGCGAGAGAGGGAACACAAGCAGGGGGAGTAGGAGAGGAAGAAGCAGGCTCATAGCGGAGGAGCCTGATGTGGGGCTTGATCCCATAACGCCGGGGTCACACCCTGAGCCGAAGGCAGACGCTTAACCGCTGTGCCACCCAGGCGCCCCTAAAGACATAGTTCTAAAGTACATGGGTACAGGGAGGTGAGGGCCCTTCTCAGGGAAACCTTGCTCTGGGAGAGTTGTCTTTACTGAGTCTTGGTTCCTGATTCTTATTCATAATTAAGGGAGGATATATTTCAGAAGGAGCAAGAACATCTTTGGCTCTGTGGTGTCCAAATATCAGGCATCGCTAGAGGCCCTGGGACCCAAACATGGAACTGCTATGGCTGCCCTGCGGATAGTGAGGGATGCCATTCATATGAGTTTTAGTGTGAATGGTGGCTTCTTGGCTAGTTTAGGAGGGCGGCTGTGCGAATAGCTCCTCCAAGAGGACTTTCTCACCATTACAGGCAGACAGCCAGGCTACAAAGAGCTAGGAATAACCACAGAGGTCTTTTGTCTAGTCTGTCAGGCATAGGCAAGAGCAGGTCAGCACATCATTACACAGAGAAGTCCAAACCAGAGGGTGGGTTCTCCTGCAAAGCAAGGGCCACAGACAGATCTTTGGAGTGCTCACAAGGATGGAAAATCCCTCTGAGCTGGAGCCAGTGGAATGGCCAGAGTGAAAGTGCACATGGTTTGGGGGCTTCGCGTTCGATAGCTATGGGTCATTGGATGAAGGAAAAAACAACAACAACAACAAAAAACAAAACCAACATCTGGAACACTTGGCACAATACAAGCTGTGGTAGAAACAATGCTAGCTCCTCTCCCTTCCTCATGATCTAGTTGGAGGGCAGTCAGGATGCATATGGGCCCTGGGCAGGACTTCTGAGGGAGACAGAGACCCCAATGGCTGGTATCAGTGTCCATCAGAACCTCCCAGAAAGCAGTTCTTTGGGGATTCTTGTCTTTCTGATGAGGGTTTGCTTCCATCTATGGAAGTGCTCATGGTGAAACGAGCCGGAAATCATAAAGTGAACGACATTGACTTCCCTTTCTTTTAATAATTGGATTACTTACTCTGGAGTGAAAATACTCCTCTTCAGAGAGTACACTGGAGATTTCGGGAACTCCTAAGATGCCATCAACTGCTTTTTGCTCACTCAGGTAACTGCATTGAAACCTGTTAGGACAGCATGGTTTGGGTTCTACTCTCCAGAAACTCTTGGGGACAAGAGAAGAGTAATGAGCACTTATTGGCCACCTGCTCCATACAGTTTGCACCACCTAATTCTTTTTCCCAGAGTTGTTAGAAGGTCATTAGTCTAAAGGGTTATTCTCCATCATTTCTTCTTAAATTAAACGCTTTAAGTCTTACTGGCGTTTCTCCATTTAGGACCATTTATTGGAATTCAAGCCTACATGTCCTTAATTGTGGAGAACAATATAGCATAGCAAGTAAGTTTCAGAGAGAAGTGGGCAGTTTGGGTGTTTCTGACACTGACATAGCTGTGTAAAATGTCAGATTTATGTCATGGGTCTGAAGTACCAGACCCTCAAGGTACCTATTGCTGTTTGCTGTTCCACAAAATGGATTTTATGTCCGTTTTCCATTGCTACCCAGAGAATAATAACAGAGAGCTAGAAGTTCCCTTAGCAACAGTCAGGTCACCAAATGCAAGCCTTCCTCTGAGAGAATTCAAAAGCTCTGGACTCTGGGATGTGGTTTCACATACACAATACTATACTTTCTGTGGAGTTACCAATGGTGCTTTTCATCCATTCCCTCAGGCAGTGAGAGGGTATTTACTGAGGACCAGCACCCCAAGATTTGGAGACAAATATGATAAGTACCCTGTCCTCTAGTAGCTCTTTGTCATGAGCATGGACATAAATAATTACCCAGCAAAGTGACGAAAATGCAGTGAAAGAATACAATCTGAGTGTACCGTGTGTGGCTACCCTGGGGGATTAGGGAGAGCTTCCTGGGGAGGTCATGTGTGAGCTGTCACAATGGCAGAGGAAAAAATGAGGCAAGGGATCTCAGCTGGCAGGAGCATCATGAGAAGAGGTGCTCTCAGGGCAGCTGGAAGTCAGGATTTGTATGTAGGGAGAGCAATAGGTATTGCCTGAAGTGTGTGTGTGGGGGGGGGCAGGGGGATGATGGCCTATCAGAAAGCCTTCTGTGTTTCATTCATCAGCTTTGGTTACTTTGTCCCTACTCCTTGGATCAAAACACACATCTTACCATGAAGCAAAGGTAGACAGTTATGGGAGCTAGAGAGGAGTGTGTCCCCAGAGAGCCTGGTGCAGCTAAAGAGTCTGCTGCTGGAGTGAGGAGCCTTGCCTTGTTCGAGAGAAGGTGGGTCTGCAGTACAGTTTTCAGAACAATAGCATTAAGTGGATCAACGTACATTTTGAGGTAGACAGCAGAAAGAACTTCTAAATAGAAGGAGTATACCATCTGGATTATTATAAGGCAAGGAGAGGGTTTTTCTATGAAGACTAAAAAGGGAAAATGGAATTTTACCTTTCTGGATTATGTTAAAATGAGAACTATATTAAGGCGTAATTCCAACAGAACCTGTTCAGCTTCTTCAATTTTGATTAATATGATCACATTTATCTAAAATTGGTCAGGTATGAATATTGACTTCACTGGGCTATTGTAGGGAATAAGTAAATTACATATGAGAAAGTGCCCATCACAGGATCTGGTACATAATATGGAACCAGAAAATTGCTTCCTTTCCCCCCACTTTCGTCCTTACTTTCTTCCTTTTTGAGTCTTCTTTCCTTGATTATTTTGATGGGGAAGGGAGATATCCATCTAGATAGGGGTTTTCACAAGCAAGCTGTTGTATTTGTATTTACCAAAACTCATGCATTGAAATAACAGTGACAGGCTCTTTCAAATTTTTTTCAGCTCATTTTCACCCTTGTGATTGTTGATGGGAAACCCTTGGAACTGCAATATGTTTCCTGACCACATTTCCCCTCCTTGTCACACATGGAGGCCGTTACTTGCTGTGAGAGCCTATTTCTAAGTCTATTACTGGGAGGACTGATGCCAATATAAGAAAACAGGGGCAGGCTCTTTCCTTTGGAAATAAAAGGAGGCATGTGGTAGGGAAGTCTCCAGAAGCCTGGGAACTTGGTAGGTAGTCACAGAGTCTTGACTTGCGCTTCTATTTTCCTTGGGATCTTTGTGTGGCCCCATGGCGTAGGACTCTGTGATTTTCCCAGGCCTACAAAGGGGCAACTAATAAAACCAGATGCTATCCAGAAAACTAAAATTACTGACCAGAGAGCTTGTACTTTCAAAGGGGCACTTAATTAAACACCGGGATGTGAGAAACTCAGCAAATATGGGTGTTTCAAGAGAATGAACCTTAACCATTTGGCATTCTCTCAAGAAAGCCACTGCCAGAGCTGTTTCTGGAGCACAGGTCTGATTATGTCATGCTCATGTGCACAAACCTTCTTTAACTACTCATTGACTTCGATATAAAGTTTTAAATCTCTTTTTATGTTAGTGAAACTCATGGTTCAGAGTTAATTCTGAGTGCCCTAGACATAGGAGTTAAGAACCATTGTTGAATTCCCCTTAACCTTCTCTGGGTCTTTAAGTTCTCCATGTAGAGCTGAAGCTAGAAAGGGAAGCATGGTGACTTCAAGAGAGAGCTCTGAAGAGGAGTGTCATTTATCTGCTATGGTGTCCTTGTGCTTGGCTCATCAGAGTGGCCTGTGAGGAGCTGCAGATACTCTGTGGCAGTTAGTGTAAAGGTCTGAGGGCCCCAGGGAACCTGGAATCAGTCATGTACATTTGCTCACTCAGGCCCCGCTCTGAGAACAGGCTGGCCATCCATCTTGTGTTCAGTCTCTGTTTCCTAACTGCTGGTCAGCTGACCCCAAAGACACATTTTTATCTTCTCTTTCTCATACCCTGCTGAGATGCATAGCAATGAACTCTGAGTACGGAAGTCAAAACAGTCCTTCGGGTTCTGGTTTTTCTAAAATACTACCTAGGAGAAAAGACAAATTTTCTGGATGGAATGCTGGCTCATAGGTGCATTATAAACATATTTTTCTGCCCCAAACACATTTCACAATGGATACCATGGAAGAATGAAGGAAGCACGCCCATTGTTTAAAAGCTAGAAGGGGGCAGTGGGCCAAGTCAGGAATTGGTGGAAGACAAAACAATATTGTCCTCTTGGTCCAGGAACCACCTGATAAGAAGCAGTATTCTTGACCAGTGGTTTCTAAAATGGGTTATACACACTCTGGGACATGCAAGATCGAGATCATCAATTATACTATGGATAGAAAACATTAGGACTTCTATATTTCATCAAAAAAGAACAAAACTGAAGTTTTGATAATATTTAATATACGGACCGACGCGGATGTCTTTCCTAGGTCCACATGTCAGATGAGCCCACCTCAAGTTTAGCTAATGAGCTATCAGGCTTCCAGAATAGGAAAGAGTCGACAGTGGTGCCTTACGCTTTATTCACTTTGGGTATA
The DNA here is from genome assembly GCF_017311325.1 of Ursus maritimus. Lineage (NCBI taxonomy): Eukaryota > Metazoa > Chordata > Mammalia > Carnivora > Ursidae > Ursus > Ursus maritimus. The sequence continues at coordinate 42,955,746 of NW_024426885.1, read as the reverse complement.
TGGTGATGTTTTGCAGTTTCTGTGTGCCCCATTGAGTAGATTTGCTACCTATCTGGTTTCAACCAAGCTAGCTTTCTATAAAGGACAAATGACTTTAAAAATTCCTGGAAAGAAACTTCAGATTGAGTAAAGATGAAGGTGCTACTTAGAAAGCAAGCAAAAGAGAATGGTGATAAAATGACAGTGTGGCTATTGCCACTCATAGAATGAGCTCTTGGTTATCAACATTAAGAGGTAGAAGCACTGGGGCGCCTGGGTGTTTCCGTTGGTTAAGAGTCCAACTCTTGATTTCGGCTCAGGTCATGATCTCAGGTCATGAGATCGAGCCCCGCATCAGGCTCCACACTCAGCCCAGAGTCTGCTTGAGATTCTCTTTCCCTCTGCCCCTCCCCCTGCTCACACCTGCTTGCTCTCTAAATAAATAAATACAATCTTTTAAAAATTAGGTGAAATTGGGATGCCTGGGTGGCTCAGTCAGTTAAGCGTCTGCCTTCAGCACAGGTCATGTTCCCAAGGTCCCGGGATCAAGTCCCGTATCCGGCTCCTTGCTCAGTGGGGAGCCTGCTTCTTCCTCTGCATGCCGCTCCTCCTGCTTGTGCTTCCTCTCTCTTCTCTTTCTCTCTCTGGCAAATAAATAAATAACATCTTTAAAAAAATGAGGTAAAAACAGTGGTGATACAATAAGATCTGAAAAAGAATCAGCCACAAATAAAAAATAATTCAGGAGGTTATTTTAAATATTTTTATTTTTTTATTATAATAATATTTTTTATTATGTTAGTCACCATACAGTACATCCCTGGTTTTTGATGTAAAGTTTGATGAATCATTAGTTGCGTATAACACCCAGTGCACCATGCAATACGTGCCCTCCTTACTACCCATCACCGGTCTATCCCATTCCCCACCCCCTCCCCTCTTAAGCCCTCAGTTTGTTTCCCAGAGTCCATAGTCTCTCATGCTTCATTCCCCCTTCTGATTACCCCCCCTTTCTTTATCCCTTTCTTCTCCTACCAATCTTCCTAGTTCTTATGTTCCATAGATGAGAGAAACCATATAATTGTCTTTCTCTGCTTGACTTATTTCACTTAGCATTATCTCCTCCAGTGCTGTCCATGTTGCAGCAAATGTTGAGAAATTGTTCTTTTTGATAGCTGAGTAATATTCCATTGTATATATGGACCACATTTTCTTAATCCAGTCATCTGTAGAAGGTCATCTCAGCTCCTTCCACGATTTAGCTATTGTGGACAATGCTGCTATGAACATTGGGGTGCATATGGCCCTTCTCTTCACTACGTCTGTATCTTTGAGGATGTGGAGAAAGGGGATCCTTCCACATTGTTGGTGGAAATGCAAGTTGGTACAGCCACTCTGGAAAACAGTGTGGAGGTCCCTTAAAAAGTTAAAAATTGAGCTACCCTATGATCCAGCAATTGCACTACTGGGTATTTACCCCAAAGATATTTTAAATATTTTTAAAAACAATACAATCTAGAGAAGCTTTTCTCTAAGTCTCTATTTTGACTATATATTAACTAATGACAGCACCAAGCCCACATGATAAGCAAACTATTTAAAAATAGGGTTTATTTCATCTTAACCTTTAAAATTTACATTTCATGTATATTTGATAATAGTCATACCATAGTAGTAGAGAAATGCATTATATATATATATATATATATATATATATATATATATATATATGCACACACACACACATATAGATGTTGGAAAAATGTTCAAAGAATTGTACTGATGGAGAATATTATGAACACATTGCTCTAGGAAATTATGACAATGAGAAGACAAACGTTCCAATGTCAATGAACCATGATTCTTACTTGTCCACCACTCTGTCATTGTATCATGAAATGAGGTGAGAGAGATTAATCACTTCCTTCATAAAATATCACCACAGTGAAGTTTCATAGTAGAGTAAACTCATATTCTCCAAATGGAAAAAATGACCTCATTATGATGTCCTGGGACATTGGATTATGTTTGGCATAGGACTTTATCCACCAGTCACTGATGGCAGATCTGCTGTCCTTCCATGCTAAGAGAAGTGGGTATATCTTACAGTGTATAGGAGCTTCCATCGAGATGGGCCAATTGGACTCTTCCATACAGGCTCTGGAGAAGAGAGGCCTCAGTGAAGTTGTGAAGTTTTCAGGACATTTTATCTTCTCTAGAGACTCTTCTAGTTGGGAGAAGAGGGAATAAAAAGCTTCACTGTGGATGTATAGAAGGTGTTGTGTCTCACAACAACCCAGATTAAATTGCATTAAACAGTGAACTCACAGCTATTAGTTTTAATCAAGAGTGAGACATGGAACTTGGAATTAGAGAGTGCTTAGTGGCAACATTAATTTGAAGTGCCAATTTAGCCATAAAGGCCAGTAAAATGTGAGATATTGTCAAGAGGGGGATTCTAAACAACTTCTGTCATTAAGTCTAAATTCAGCAACTCATTAATTGAATACCTGTTATGTGTCTTCTTGCTGGGATGATACAGGTCTGTTTACTATAATTTACAGAGATTCAGAGGCTTGGAAATCTCCAGAAAAACATCTATTATAATCACTGGAAACAACCAAATGAAGATGGAATATATAAGTAATTATAATTCCTTAGAAAGGTGAAGGTGGAATGAGGAGCAGGGACTAACTTGCAAGATAACAAAGAACAATGATTGTTAGAACCAACCTTCCTTCCTTCCTTCCTTCCTTCCTTCCTTCCTTCCTTCCTTCCTTCCCTCCCTCCCTCCCTCCCTCCCTCCTTCCTTCCTTCCTTCCTAAACCATTGATTGCCTCAACCTCATCCCAGTAGTATCCTTCTCCCAGATGGAATTTTGGCCAGGAAAACAGAAAGCACTGTCATCTTCCAAGCAGGGAAGTATTTCATATAGAAAACTATTATACCATTAGATGGAGTTGGGGAGTGATAGGGAAAGCTTCTAATGGCTTCTAGGAAATCAATACAGGATAGAATAACCAGAGACCACCAACAGTGACCTCCCATGCATGTAACACCAACATGGGTGATTCCCAAAATGTGTTCCAAGCCCAGGCACACCTCTGCCATCTGCTGAAATCCAGGTGTCTGCCTGTATCTGCCACAAAAACAACATGACTTCAGCTTCTCTTCTACCTTCCATCTCTCCCGTGAGTGCGGTGCACTGACAGAATCTAAACCAGAATGTGGCTGGTTAAGAAATGCAGCCCTGAGACTTGCAGCCCTTGTGATGTAGGAGTGAGCAGAGCAGAAGGCAAATGGCACAGAGTCTCTAACAGGTGATCTAGCACAGCCATGCTTTCTCACTTGGGGTAATTCATATCTTTAGCTCTACTGGTCGCACAAGGTCATTCAATATCCAGAATTATTTGATATGGGCCTTCAATAGATACTGGATCACTAATAAATTGATGTGATCTGATACCACATGTTTAATTGAATTGAAGTTCAAGAAGCAAAGGCCCCCTTGCTCACTCCAGATGGGGCTTCCACATACTTTACTGCTATCTCAGAGGGATTTTTTTTTGCCCTTCTCCTGCAACCTACTCTCTGTAAACTCTCTTGCTCGCCCTCTGTCTTGTGTTTCTCTCTGTTATCAAGGGTTATTCTGCTGTCCTTCTGAGATGGCCAATAACACTCCCTTCTACCTCTGTCACTGGGCCACAGATAAGCTTTGCACTCAGATTTTAGAGTGAAAAAAACAGAAATTATTATTGAGTCTGATTCAACCTTTCAGTTTATCCCTGGGAAATTGGAATATCTTCATTTAAGACTGAGGATGCTAGAGGGACACCTGGGTGGCGCAGTCAGTTTATTGCCCTTCTCCTGCAACCTGCTCCTGCAAACTCTCTTGCTCTCCCTCTGTCTTGGTTTCTGCGTAGGTCATGATCTCAGGGTTGTGAGATCGAGCCCAATGTCAGGTTCTGTGCTCAGTGCCAAGTCTGCTTAGGTTTCTCTCTGCCTCTCCCCTGCTCTCTCTCTCTCTCTCTCTCTCAAATAAGGAAGTAAATCTTAAAAAAAAAAAAAAAGTACTGAGGACACTAGGAGAGAAGATGCTGTGGGTAATGCCCCAAATTAGTGATCACGGACAAAAGTGGTTTTCCAAGACGTGTCGCCCAGGGAAGGGAGTTGGGACAGAGAGAAGTTTCTTGTTTACTTTAGTGTTTGCAGTTAAGAGAAAGCTGTTTATTCTCATCCCCTTTGCCCAAGAGTCCCAGAATGAGGACAGATCTTCAGCTTCAAGTGCTCTTTTATCTCTTCCTCATAAGGAGGGTAAATACCATGATATGCACCAGTCCCAGCAAACGAGCAGAACATGACATGGCATGTGCTGGCAGGCACGTCTGAGTTTGTGCAGTAGGCACGGAGATTCATGCCCTTCCTGTGACATCAACTGCATCTCCACAAGGACATCTGCACTAATGCTTGGAAGGAGGAATTTGAAAAATAAAAACCTAGACATTTATTTAAGCTTCAAGGTCAAATTATTATTATATTCAAAGCTTCAGATTGTGTTTAAGACTTCTCAGTCAAGCCTGAAATTATAACGGAAGGTATAGAGCAGTGTTGGTCTGCTGTGACTGCTTTCTCCCCATCCCCTGGTGGTTGTGAAGGCTGGAGAGACCCTGGTAGCCAGGGAGAGGACTCTTCTTATGGCAATACCGTGGACTTCTTCTTCTTAGCCATTGCAGATCAGCAGCACCAGAGCCCCACGTGCAAGAATAAGGAGATGACATGGATTGTCACATTTTGCCTCTGTAAGTCTCTTCACAGAGCTCCGAAGTATAATATTGATCTAGGAGGCACTGGTCACAACTGACATTTTCCTCCTCTAAATTAAAAGCATAAGAGAGAATTTTGACGAATTGAACAATGTCTAGATGCTTTATCTTGCCCTGACATTTTGATTTTTTTTTAAGGAAATGCATTTCCCAACTGTATTCTGTAGATAGATAACTCTATTATTCCAATCATTTGTTGGAATTGTAGAAAACATAATCAAACTTGCCAGCATGCTCAGGTCTTAGATTTTGTAGCTTATCATTGTTCACGCAGGCTGTGCCACAAGGTCTGCTGGAATGACAAGAAGGGAGAGCACAGAGAGAGGAGAGCAAGCCAGAAATGGGCAAAGTTAAACCCCAGGTATTCATCTGTTTATTAAAATTAAATTCCAGGGACAGTGGCCAGTAGACTGAAGTAAAAATGTCCAAATCGGTGACCAGAAAACCATAACAAAATATCCAAAGACATTGGCCTAGAGGCTGCATAATAATGTCTAAAGGAGGATGGTCATGAGACCTCATTTTCGTGTTCAAAGCAGCAGTTAGAGGCCAATTTCCAGATTATAATGTCATGGCAGGGTAAGGAGAGTAGATCATGAGACTGTATTATAAAGTCCAAAGTTATGATCTTAATAACATTATAATCTACAGGGTATGTTTAAGGGAGTCAGATGATAATTTCAGAAGGTAGAAGCCAAAAGACCATATTGTGATGATTAGGAAGATACCCAGAAACTGCACATTAAAATGTCTTAGATTGTGACTAGCAAAATCTATTTTTCTAATGGCCTACTGCTTGGCTAGCTGGTGACAGTACAGTGCTCAAGGATTGGAAGGTAATACTCTCTACATTTTCTAGTTTGGGGATGAAAGTAGAGAAACAGTCGGGTGAGCATCAGGGGTGAAATTACTCGCTAGTCCAAGGGAGGACTTGTTTGGATTGGAGCATCACCTGTGTAATGAATTCACAGAATTTTACAAGGCTGGGCTGGGTGGAACGGTCAAGGGCTGACAAAAATTCTAGTGACAGATCTCAGACACCCTGTGTATTAGTCTTCTTGGGCTGCTGTAACAAGATACCACAGGCTGGGGGGCTTCAACAGCAGAACTTATTTTCTCATTGTTCTGGGGGCCAGAAGTCCAAGATGAAGGTGTCACAGGTTTGGGTTCTGGTGAGACCTCTCTTCCTGATTTGTAGTTGGCTGCCTTCTTCCTATGTCCTCCCATGGTCTTCTCTCTGTGCTCTTATGGACACACACACACACACACACACAGAGAGAGAGAGAGAGAGAGAGAGCACGCAATCTTTGGTGTCCCTTCTTCTTATAAGGATGTCAGTCCTAGCAGATTAGTGTCCCACCCTTATGACCTCATTCATGATAATTACTTCCTAAAGACTCGAGCTTCAAATATAGTCACTTTGATGCTTAGGGCTTCAACATATGAATTTGGGGGAATATAATTCAGTCCATACACTCCATACCACTGGCTCTCCTGCATATCACTCAATTTTCAATTGGCCATGTTGGAAACTGGTCTTACTAGAGTAATTCTCTTGCACTGCAGGAGAACCAATTCTCTCTCAAGAAGACATTCTAAGAAGGATCTGAATAAAGGGAAAGTATGCTTTTGTTCTAATAATACTATGCAAGCCTCTTACAGCACTTTTTATAAACCTTAATAAGCTAGGCAGTTGTGATATATAGTTATATTCCTAATTGTTTATATACATGTGGTTTTCTGGCTGTTTTTTGTTACTTTCCAGATCTATTCTTTTTTTTTTTCTGTACTATTTTCTGCCTTGGAAAGTTATCAGGTACAATTCTCTTGCTTTCCTATGGTTTGGAAGCCATAGCTGGAAAAAAGGTAGACGAATAAGGCCAGGGTATTAATCCTTGTATCTCCCTTGCTGCAAGGTTTACTTAGGCTGTCTGTATTCTTCAGTTGTAAGGCCCTGCTCTTCTCAAAGAAACTTTTTCTACATGATTCTCTCCACCTTGATCTAAGAACTACTTTCTCCCCTCATCCTTTTGTTACCACAGAGTCCCTGCTACTAAGCCCAGGTCACTGCTCTATATCTTGTAGTTCCTTTAAACCCAGCAGACACATTTGAGAATAGTCCATTATTCCAGAATTATTTGTTCATAAATCTCCAAAGTAGCCTGAATATGCTATTTGTTTCATACAGAGGCACTGACTGATACAAAATGCCTCACTAAGCCAGATTTCTATTCTTGCTTATTCTCTGTAAGTCAATTTACATGCACTTAACTTCCCAGGGAAATCATTTGTATTGACTGGGATGATGTTGTTACAGCTTGAGATGCTTAGCCATAAAGCACTGTAAGAGCTCAGCAGTATGTAAGGGAATAGAGAGGAGGCTGAGATGATTAAGGGGAATGGTCTCCACTGGGACTGTGATGGGAGGAATCCAAATCATAGTGTCCAGAAGTCTGTGGTGAACCTGAGCATGATCCAGGCTGGGACTGATATCCAAGGAAGTGAGAACTGCTTCCAGAGTCCATCCACTTTCAGGACAACAGACTGGAAATAAGCCTCTCCCATTCACACATATTAAGTTAAAAATGTGTTCATGATGCTAAACATATGTGTCTTCCCTGTGGGATTCAGTAAAGTTTTCTTTATTTTGAGTTATTAAGTGATGCTTCTCATAAGCCCCTCCCCCCCCAATGGCCCTTGGGCCCAAAAGTTATGCCCGCCCTGACTCCAAGTAGTGATGTTGATTAAGAGCAGTTACCACCTGGTGGCCTAAAGCTTGGACTTTGGAGCCAGAAAAATTAAACTCAAATACTCTCTCTGTCATGTAGTAGTTACGCTACTTAACCTTAGTTCAGTTACTTTCCCTCCCTGAACCTGAATTTTCTCATCTATAACTCAGGATTTATCTTGATGCACTATCGTGAGACATGAGTAAGATAGATCCCTTTGGTAGAAGGCTTAGCTCAGTTCTATGCTTAGCATAGAGTAGGCATGGAATAGATGCTGGTCACACTCTTCACCCACCTCAGCTGCTCAGCATCAGGCAGGGGACACTTCATGGTCCTGGGTAGTCAACCTGCCTTCGGAGCCTTCTTAGTTCACACTGGATAGCATGGAGGATGGGGTCCAACCTACATGGAAAAGAGATGAAAAGAGCTATGCAGTAGTAGTAGAGCTTAAATGGGGCTGGAACTCAGACACAGCTCAGTTCCAGAAAGGTGGGTGGATGGGGAAGCTGAGGACAGGAGGCCACCTCAGCAGGCCCACAGGGTAATGGGCCTTAACGGCATGGTTAAAGCATGGCTGTCCACACTGGCTAGTATTTTTTTCTGGAGCTGAGGGCAAGGGGCATCTTGGCTAGCCCTGATAGCTGGAATGGGAGAACATAGAGTTGACAGGCCAGAAATGTGGGTCAATTTTGCCAGCTCTGATGTTCTAGACCAACTCCTCATCTATTGCTTCTATCTCAAAACAAGTATTTCATAAAGACCAATACATCTGGATTTCTATTCATGGCTTATCACTTTCTAGACATGTCACCTTAGGCAAGTGACTTCATTTCTCTGAGCCTCAGTGTCCTCATCTATAAACTGGAAAAAGAATATCCACCTCACTGAGGCATGTGTTAAATGCTTTAAGATATGAAAAGTCAGCATAGGATAGATTCTAGTTTAGAGCTATTCCTAGTTTTCTCTTCTTTTGTTACATTCCCCTCTCCAAAAGGTCATCCATTATCTTGGCTACCTCTAGTAACAGGGACCTCACCACTTTCCTGGAACTTCTTCTGGTCCATTACAGAACATCCCTGATTATTAGACTTGGCTTTCTATAATGAAATGCTTGCATGAGGCCAGTTCTCTGAGATGACTTAGACTATGTACAATCCCTATTTCACATTACTGAATTATCTTAAGTTTTTTCTTTCCAAAGTAAACACCTGTAGTTAATTCAACCACCTCTCAAGTGTGAAGCCTGCAGATTCTTTCACCAGACTTCTCAGTTCTTTGATAGTGACATCGTCTATTTCTCTTTTCAATTTTTCTTATTTCACAAGAAGTGAATGTTCACTGTAAAAAAAAAAAAAAGGAAAAACACACAGACTTAATAAAATGAAAATAATGACTTCTAAGGCAATATTTGCTCTTTCACAGTCTACCCTGGGGATCTTCATTCCTTTGCTATCATGAGTTATCTGGCACATGCCGCTGGTATCATCTTGATACAATAGCTCTCCTGGCCTGAAATTAGGTGGCAAAATATAAATCTTCTTAAGTTGCTCATTAGAGATAATTGAGAAATGGATGAAGAAAGCAGTGCTGAACCCTGTAGAAGATGCAGATACCTCATTAATCTGCCCCATTTGGTACTACCATTATCTCAAATTACAAATTTGGTGTACTTTCATCATATTTGTACAAAGGGAGATTGCTTGACTTCAAGGAATTAGATAGAATCTATAATTTGGCCAAGAACGACATTCACTCCCCAAATCTTGAGTGGTAGGAATCATAGCCCGTTCTGTAAGGTCAGTTCAACCAGGTGTCATTTCCCATGACAATATTCCCTCTAGAACTTCTTTTTTTTTTTTTAAAGATTTTATTTATTTATTTATTCGACAGAGATAGAGACAGCCAGCGAGAGAGGGAACACAAGCAGGGGGAGTGGGAGAGGAAGAAGCAGGCTCATAGCAGAAGAGCCTGATGTGGGGCTCGATCCCATAACGCCGGGATCACGCCCTGAGCTGAAGGCAGATGCTTAACCGCTGTGCCACCCAGGCGCCCCTCCGTCTAGAACTTCTTTTTGGTACCCCAGGAATTATCTTGTTGAAGCATGAACTGAAATCATTATTTCCTTACCTGTCCCAGTGCTTAAAATTCCAAGTTCAGTCATCTCCTAGCTCCCAGCTTCCAGTCTTTTCATGGCTTTGATTACCCAGAATATCTTGGATATTTAGAAAGAAAAGCTTAGGTAGCCTGTATGGCCATGGAGGATGGGCACTCTCAAACGCAGAAGTAGTTTTCTGGATTTTATCCAAAAAGCATGGTTTATGTAGTCCTCGATGTATTCTCAATAATGTCATTCCACAATATATAATAGGGAAAAGTATATGGTCTCTATTAGTGTCCTTAGCTACCCTAATGCACTCACTGCACGCACACATAAGGAAAGAAAACTGAGGAAGATTTGGTTTTGAAGTCTAGCTTTGCTTATTTCCTCTCCAGGCTGAATTATCTCCTATTTTTTCCAACCTCAAATCCTCCTTTTGTGAACCTAAACATCTTTACTCACTGCTAGAGGTCTTATTCCTAAGTGTCCATTGAGTGGATGCTAGAGTTCCAAGTTTGTAGCTGACAGGTAGAACAGTCCTCCCTCCCAAGATGGAAAGCTCCAGCATTCAGCACCTCTGCAGTTCACAACGAAAACTGACAAGGATTGAATGGGAGGAAACTGGAGGAAAATCAGAGTTGGGAGTTCTTAGTATTTAGGGTTAGATGCCAAGTCATGGGATAGCATTTTCCTCCTGGACTTTGTTTTTCTTGGAAAAGAGTATGAAAGTGAAGAGGGATTTGGATCCCTGGAAGCAAGGACTGATGAGAGGGTCACAGACCTCTGCAATATAAACCCAAACTGCTACTGGACCATCACTTCCACGAAGGCAGGAGTTCTCTACCGTCCACCCTCATGTCTCCAGCTCCTGGCACTTAGTGGGTGCTCGATAAATGCTTGCTGAATAAAGGACTGAATAATACATGAAAGTTAAATAACTTTCTTTTGCTTTGCATCTCCTCTATGATTATTTATTTTCCTTTTCCTTCTTAGTTTTTGCCAAGTCTTTTTTGAAATTCTGTGCTGTCTCATATGCTTAGGGGTCAAGTGTTAGAACACTTGCATCAATAGTTGGCCAGAGGTTAAAAGTGACATATGAAAGTGACATATCAATGGAGCCCTTAAGGAGACTGGGGCGAGGCGGAAGTGTGAGTGGAAGAAAGAGAAAGGCAGCCATGAGGTCAGATCCAGGGATCTAGGTTGCTTCGTGCTTGGCATTTTAGTCCTTCTCTTAAATAGGATGCTGATTCCTTTATATGCAGGACATCCTGGAAAGGTGTCTTTGTTTCTTTAAGTAGAAAAATCAGAGGCAGAGTGAAGATCATTAAAAAGTAAGCTGTCTGGAATCTGAGGCTGATAAAAGGTCAAAAGTCAGAAAGTTTCATGTGAGGAGAGGGAAACCACCCCAGGAAGAACCACACTGGGACCTGTTTTCAACTTGCCGACCCTGCGCTAGATCAGCCTGACTCCAGAAAACATTCTGTTCTCTGAGTTTCAAAACCATGTTTGCAAAGGGTTGGCCCTCTAGGACTCAATACATAACACTGGAAAAAAACACCACAGGAAAGATCGAGTGAGAATTGCCTGAAATCTGAATGGACTACTTTATCTGAAAAAAAGTTGTATTTTACGAGGTTGTGATCTGAGTATTGACTTGATTCATGAAAACTGCACATGTCTCAGAAGCCCCCATTCCAGGCACAAGGCCAGATCCAGGACTTGGTCACCCAGGTTCTACTGGGATCCCAAATCTTCACTTTTAGACCTCAAAGACCCTTCTTTTATCTTGACACAGAACAGCATCTGAAGGGTGTTGTTTGCTGAAAGACTGAGCGGGCACAGTAAAAATCAGTTTGCCAAGAGTCTGCCTCACTCCCTCCATCCACTCTCCTTGTTCTTCAGTCTCTCACCAATTCTTACCCCACACCACACTATGTGGTCTTGTTCTGATTGCGTCCAGACTCGTGTCTATGGGGAAAATCATATCCTTGTCTGATGGCAGAGATGAAAATTAGCATGAACACTGTTTCCCTTTGCAGTCAGAAGACTTTCTGGTCACGGTTTATCTTTTTGGGAGACTTTCCACACTTTCCTAGGGACAAATACTCATACTGACTCCCTCTGGTTAGAAGATTAGCTGGTGTGCCCTTCCTACCTATACCCAGGTCTCCCTCAGCAACCCATGCCTGCTGCTTTTTATGAGAAGGGGAGAAGTCGGGCTAATGGTGCAAAGCTCTGCAGAGCCAGACAAAGACTCTCCAAGGGAGCTGAACGTTCACCTTTCTAAAATTTGTTAAGGGAGAGCAAAGGAAAGTGCACAATCAGAATTAAAATGAATTGCCTTGGGTAGCTAGAATGAAAGGTAAAGGATTTTTGAAAGATGTTTCGGGGCTTTCTTTTTTGAAAAAGATAACAGCCCTTAAAATAAGTAAGACTTTCTTCAAGGTCTAAGAGACACCATGATCTCACTTTGAGCTTTGAGTGACAACACCCCCGTTGCTTATTTCAATAGAGGCCTTCAGAATTCATTAACTTACGGGGAGGAACATAGCATGGGAAAAGGAAAAAGGGACAAAGAGGGGCATGATTCCCCCCAAAATATCCCAACATAATTTCTTTATCCTGTTGTTCAAGAAGGAGAAATACGTTAACTGCTTAATATATGATAGTTCATGAAGTCAGTTTTTGAGTCATGAAACAAATCACTGTTATATTGCTCAATTTAGTGAAAACAACTTTTTAAATAACACTCATGGGAGAAATAGCAACTGAATCGAAGAAATAAATACTGCGTGCCATCGCATGGAGAAGCCTGTTAGTATCACATCAGATTAGGTCACATCAGATTAGGGTCTCCCTTGGCCCCACACCAAACATTTTAGCCTCTCTCTCTCTCTCTCTCTCTCTCTCTCTCTCTCTCTCTCTCCCTCTCTGCTCAGGGAGTCTTTGCAAATTAGGAAACCTCCCGAGGCACCTGGGCCATTCACAGACTGATTGGTGGCATAGTAAGTAGATTGAGACAACGGGAGAGCTGATTGCTTATTATGAGATATGAGTTGTTACAGTGATGGTAGGGGGAGAAAATTGGGAGGAGAATGAAGATTTTGTTGCATTTTGACAAAGAGCCTAATTCCTACTGTCTCAGCTAAGCCTGGCACACCCCCGAACTTGCTTCCCCATGTTGCGGGACTTAAACTAAGTGACAAGATACCCTAGTTCCTGATAGTCAAGATGACCTCTTTCTTGACTTCACTGCCACAATGCCTCAAATGCCCACAGAAAACTAGAGTAAGTACTGATGCTGGAGAAAAGTTCCTATGGTCATGTGATTCTAGAAATTCTGCCGGGGATGTATGTGTCCACCCCACAAGCATCATAGAACACTTCTCTGGTTGGCAGATGGAAATATTTTTTAGTTTTGAAAGCTTTACTTTCTAGTACCTACTCTCTTATTTTCCTCACTATTTTCTTCATGTTGCAAGTCTCATAGCAGAGAGAGAGAAAATCATCAAATACAGAAATGAATCTGTTCTTGAGTAGGTGAGATAGAGTGAGAGAAAGGAGTTTCTGATTTTAGTCGGAGTTAGCAGACGCCAGGGTTTTGGTGTCAAATGTGAAATCGTATAGTGGAGGAGTTATCAGCTACTCGAGTGTGTCCCTCAACTGCACAGACCAGGCTGCCTACCTGGACATGGTGTGTGTGTGTGTGTCTGGGGGTGTGAGCCAGGGAGAAGAGGTGCATCAAAGTTTTAGGTATAGGCCTGTGGGTGCTGGAGGCTGCTCTCCAGCTGCCGTTCAGGTTTCACATTCTATGCAGCTGGGATGGGACACTCTTTCTGGGCTGTTGTACAAAATCCACAGGCATCCTATAGGGGGTGAAAGATCTTTCCAAGAGAAATCATTCCTTCTTGGTGTTGGGGATTTGCCTGGAAGAGACTGAAAGACAGTTAATTTAGCAAAGGTTTCCAGCCGTCTCTCTCTGAGATGGGCTTTCTTCTTCTGTGGAAACACCATCCTGAGGCCTTCCCTGGTAATGGGGAAAGCTTATCAGGCATGCAGAAAAACATCTTTCAAAATTTGAGGTAAGGAAAGATTTCTTAGCTAGGGTACAAAGAACACAAACCATGAAAATAAAGTGATCATTTTGATAACATTATAATTACATTTTGTTTATTAAGAAATTCACAAATGCACAATGACAATTCAAGTACTAGAAGAAGGATGTTTACAACACCTATAAACCCTTTATCCTCCAAACAAATAATATACAGAATAGTACTAGTCTACAAAGCACTACAAAATCACATAAGCTGGGCAGGTCAGGGGATCAGCAAAAAGTTAAACAGAAAATTCCCAGAAGAAATCTGAATAGCCAGTAGATATTGGACAAGATACTCTCAGTCATTAGCAGTTATGGAAATTCTCATTAAAACCACATATTTCACACTAATCAGCCTGGCAAAAATTAAAAAGTCTGATAATACCACGTTGGCAAGGATGTGGAGCCACAGGGATACTTATACTTTGCTAGCGAGCATGTAAACTGGTACAACTTCTTTGAAAAACAATTTGACAATAACCAGTGAAGTTGAAGATGTCCAAATTTCCCAAGCTGTTAATTCCACTTTTTGGCATACACCATTAAGGTATCCTTGAACTTGTATGTAGAAAAGAACTCACAACAACATTGGTCCTAGTAGAAATATCTAGAACAAATGAAATGTCTATCACCTGGAGAATGGATATGTCAATTATTATGTACTCAGACATCAAAAAAAAAAAATACAACACTAATAAAATGAAAGAACTAGAGCTACATATATCAAACATAATTGTGAAAAAAGTTGTAATAAACATACAGCTAAATATATAAGAAATATATATAT